>NC_134354.1:725892962-726236087 GCF_048569485.1 Anomaloglossus baeobatrachus
CCGGCGCAGCCTCAGCCGAGGCGTGGTGTTCAGGGACAACAGGCCTCACCTGCTGGGCCTTCCTGCTCACGGCTTCCACTTCTTCCATAACCGGACGGACTGCCGGAGCCAGGACTGTCTTGGGTGCGGCCACTTCCGGAGCCGACGGCTTCTTTTCATGGACAGGCACCTCCCGCTGGATCTTCCATTGCAGCGGGAGTGGTGCGGGTCGTTCACTGGCAACGCCTACAGGCTGGTCCTCCAGGGTGGACGGGCTGAACTCTGCTACCGGTGTTGGGGGCAGCGGGCCTAGTGGCGGGGCAGCAACCGGTGCAGATGGCGGGGGAGGCAGCAGGGTGAACGGATGCAGACCGGGCCCCTCAGCCGCAGCGACCGGTCCTTCAAGGACACAGGGGCGTGGGTCACTTACCCGCTTCTCCAACACTGTCTCCACCTCGCGTCTCCGCACGGCTGCCACTACCTCCTCCATTTCGGCCACCCATTGCTCCATCAGGAATCGGACTTGGGCCTGCAAGTGGCAGCACATTTGCGCGGTCCGGGCCTCCACCCACGCCGCTGTTCCTGGCGTGGGCTCCCGGATCTCAACATTGGACATACTGGCGTGTGTGCTTCCAGGAACCGGATGTGTAGCAGAGTCCTAGCGTCCCTGCTCTTTATACCTTAGGTTACATCAGGTACACCTGCACCCGCCCCCCCCCTTGGTTCTTTCTAGCACTTCCTTCTTCTGGCGGCGGGGCCTCACTTTCGCGCCTTCCCTGCCCGGGGAACACGCTCGAGCGGGAAATCTTCGCGCCCAAGATGGCGGAACTTCAAATTTTCGGCCGGATGCCGACGGCGTGGACTGCAAGGCGAACTTCTACCGGTAGGTAGATTGGTTCTATCCTGTTCGTGACGCCAAGTTGTCGCGGGCAGAAGGGCCGCGCTCGCTACGTTCGGGTCCGCGGCTGCTGCTCGGTGGCTCGAGCGGTGGGCCGGACCCGGGGACTCGAGCAGCGCTCCTCGCCCACGAGTGAAAAGGGGGTGGTTTGTTTTGGGAGATAGTTCGTGACACCACCCACGGGTCGTGGTGATAAAGGGCACCACCGCTGCTGGTGACGGGGATCCCGGCAGCGATGGTAGGGAGCAGCTAGGATGTTGTCCCCTCCGTGGGTAGGGGTTGGTGATCCCGGGGCCTGGTGGCGGTACGGGGAGGCAGGGTAGCTGGGGTGCAGGGTTGCAGGGGCAGCGTGGCGCAGTGCCGGTTGGCACTGTAGTACTCACTCAGGCACAAATTCACAGAGTCTCTGGTAAACCAAACGGCTGGATGGACGGTTCCCGCAGCCGGCTGCAGTGTCTTTGCTCTCCCCAGACAGGTTGATGGTGGCTGTCTTTCCCTGCACCTGTGTAGAATGTGTTGACTCCGATGGTTTCCCAACGGTAGTCCGCTCCCCGGCGTGTATGTACCAGAGGAGCCCGTTTTGCCCGCAGGCGCTGGCCCTTGGATCTCTAGCGTATGGCGGTGGCTGTGTATCCTCACGGTGTGGACTGTTGCCTTCAGTCGGGTCTTGGGTGTTGGGAAACCCCTGGGGTTCCGGTGACTCTCGGATTTGACCGTTGTCGGCGGCTCCAAGCCTAGTCGGAATCCGATGGCCCTGCCTTTGTGCTTGATGCAAATGTGCTCCCCGGCTCGGTACCGGCAGGCCACCGCCCGTCCCCGGTCCTACGGTTTTGCTGACTTGCACCACCTCCTGCAGACGGCCACCACCGTCTGCCGACCTTGCTGACAGTGCCTGGGCTCCTACCCAGACACTAGCAGTTTCTCCACTCCAAACTCAACTCCTCACTCCACTTCCACTGAACTCCAAACTAATCTGACTGCTTTTCCCGCCTCCAGGCCTGTGAACTCCTCGGTGGGTGGGGCCAACCGCCTGGCCCCACCCTCACCTGGTGTGGACATCAGCCCCTGGAGGGAGGCAACAAGGGTTTTGTTTGACTGATGTAGACTATCCAGGGGAGGTGTGTGTGTGATGTTATGTTTGTGACTACCTGGCTAGTCCAGGGCGTCACATGTGCAATATTATTGGTTCACATAGGTTTCAGAAACAAGGTGATTGAGTCATGCACAAATGTTTTTTAAAAATGTTATAATAAAAATTGACATTATAACAGTTTAGTTCACCTAAGCCAGTGATTCAGTTTAAAGTCAAGTGGACTATAGGGATTAAGGTCGCATACAGTGATCAGTCCAAGGATTGCAATGTGATCCTCAGGTGAGTAAGCTGTCTCTCTTCTTGCAATCTCTCTCTGTGTAACTGTCTCTCTGCCCGTACTTAATATGGCAGTCTAACTGTCTCTCTCCCCGCGAGTAATACAGCAGTCTGACTGCACCCAATCAATGACGCTGGTACAAAAAGTGGGAGGGGGAAGTGGTGAATATTAATTTTGCATTAATGGGAGAATAATAAGGCAGTTTGATTACACCCAATCACTGACACCGGCACAGAGGGGTGGGCGGGGGAAGGGGTGAATATTCATTTTTTATTAACATACATTTAATCAACCAGTGCATGAGTAAATTTTCCAGGGCTTACAGCAACACAACGGGGCATCGTACAACAATAAAAGTTACATACCCTGAAAGGGAAGCCCAAGGTCTATTTCAGGATACTATTTAGTATGATGAACCGCTAGGGCTTATTTTTAAACTAGGGCTTATATTTTAAGCATACTTTAAAAAGGTTGAAAAATTCTGCTAGGGCTTATTTTTGGGGAAAGAGAAAAGACAGTAGTAGTCAATATTGTAAAATTAGTAAATTAGTACAGTTGAACCTTGGTTAACGAGAACAATCCGTTTTGGGAGTGTGCTTGTTAACCAAGTTACTCATTCAGCAAAGCAAGATTTCCCATAGGAAATCATTGCAATGCAGACAATTCGTTCCACAACTTGTTAAATGTCCCATCCTGGTCCCCTATTGTGCCATTCTACACACGAACAAACACACACAAACATGCACAAACACACAAACACGCACAAACACGCGCACATACACACACACACACAAACACGCATGTACAAATATTATGCTCACCTTACCTTCCGTTCCATCGCCGATCTTCTGGGACTTGCTGTTCGCTGGTACGGGATGTGTATCGGGTAACCATTAAGATGAGGGAGGAACTTCCACTGCCAGAGCGCTGATGTCAAAGGCCAAAGAGTCACTTGCCTCTGATTGTCCAGCACGTTGCCTTTGAGTAGCGGCTGACAGCAAAAGTTCCTGCCTCGTCGCGATGCTTGCCGAATGCCAATACACATCCTATACCGGTGAACTACAGGACCCAGGAGGACGGCGATGGAACGGAAGGTAAGGTGAGCATAATACTGTATGTGTGTGCGTGCGTGTTTGTTTGTGTGTGTTTTGTGTGTGCTTGTGTGTGTTTGTGTGGACTGCAAGAGCGGGTTAGAGCGCGATGGATGTATGGAACCGGAAGTGTGTGCGGTGAGTATTTTGCTCGTACAGCAAAGCTTTCTCGTAAACAGAGTTACAAATTTACAGAAAGCTTTGCACATTAGGCAAAATACTCGCTAACTGGGTTACTCGTTAAGCGAGGTTCCACTGTATTGATTTTATGCTAGATCAATCCTGTTGCTCCCCCACACCTCTCTGACGGCATTCACCAGCCCTTCAGAAATTAAAGGGAACCTGTCAGCAGATTTGGAGCCTATAAGCTGCGGCCACCACCAGTGGGCTCTTATATACAGCATTCTAACATGTTGTATTTAAGAGCCGAGGCCGCTTTGTAGAACGTAAAAATCCCTTTATAATACTTACCTAAACAGTCGCTGCAGTGGAGTTGGGTCATATGGGCATCTCCATTCTCCGGTGGCGGGGCTTCCTCTTTTGGCCATCTTCGTACTCCTTCTTGAAGCCTGTGTGCATGACAATATAGCAAAAGCAATTACCCAATGTTTGAGGCATTTTTATTGTGCTCTGTTCTAAATGAAGCTGCCCTAATGAGTCTGTAAACGAAATGCGTAGGGGGACTCTTGAGCACGCCACTTGTGGGTCAGCAATTAAGGGGTATGGTGTAGCTATACATATTAGCTTCCCCTTGGAGATCCAGCATCCTCTTATGAATAGCTACAGCGGACCAGAACTTCATACCGGTGAGATTGTTCCATTTCTACCTTTACATACCTTATAATAGGTGGGGTTTATTATATTAACCGAAATTCAAACAGAGGCATCCATTTTGTCATAGTTAGTAGATTTCACTATCCACACTGACATTGGTTTTCTGACCCTTTAAGGGTTTTATATGTTTTATATGTTTTGTTTGTCTCACATCCCCTGTTTTTAATCATTATATTAAAGGTTATATTTTAACGTTACCTAGCTACCAACGTGTGTGCATGACGCGTCCTACGTCATCCACACTCCACACTGCGCAGGACCTCAATGCCGGCGAGTGTGGATGACGTGGATGATGTAGGACGCGGCTTCAGAAGAAGGACGACAAAGATGGACAAAAGAGGAGGCGCCGACACCGTAGAACGTAGACACCCATCTGACCCAACTCCACTGCAGCGACTGTTTAGGTAAGTATTATAAAGTGATTTTTACGTTCTACATAGTGGCCTGGTCTCTTATATACAGCATGTTAGAATACTGTATATAAGAGCCCACTGTTGGTGACCGCAGCTTATAGGCCCCAAATTTGCTGACAGGTTCCCTTAAAATCCCATCCATCATTCACGTAACAGTCAACCAACAGTCATGTGACATACATACAACCATAAACGCTAAGGGCAGTGACTGGCTACAAGGGTCACGTGAAATATGTACAGCTTGTGATCCCTCCAAAAGAAGTTAACCACTGAAATAATAGGGGATTTAATAGGTATGTAATGGTTATTGATTTATTTTATTACATTGCCCACTCTTAAGGGTGCTTTACACGCTGTAACATCGCTAGCGATAGCTAGCGATGTTGTGCGTGATAGCACCCGCACCCGTCATTCGTGCGACATTTGGTGATCACTGCCGTAGTGAACATTATCGCTACGGCAGCTTCACACGCACATACCTTTTCAGCGACGTCGCTGTGACTGCCGAACAATCCCTCCTTCAAGGATGCTTTCGGCATCATAGTGACGTCACTAAGCGGCCGCCCAATAGCAGAGGAGGGGCGGAGATGAGCGGCCAAACATGCCGCCCACCTCCTTCCTTCCTCATTGCCGGTGGACGCAGGTAAGGAGATGTTCATAGTTCCTGCCGCGTCACACATAGCGATGTGTGCTGCCGCAGGAACGACGAACAACATCGTACCTGCAGCAGCAACGATATTAAGGAAATGAATGACGTGTGACGCCACAGGAACGACAAACAACCAGCGGCATGCACCACCAACGATATTATGAAAAGGAGCGACGTGTCAACGATCAACAATTTTTGTCGTTTTTGCGATCGTTGATCGTCGCTCCTTGGTGTCACAAGCTGTGATGTCGCTTACAGCGCCGTATGTGCGTCACTAACGACGTGACCCCGACGATAGATATCGTTAGCGATGTCGCAGCGTGTAAAGCCCCCTTTAGGCAGATTTTGAAAGGGTATTGACCATTTTGGAAATCTCTTTTTATTAGAAATGCTCTCAAAAATACACCTACAACATTGTGTCACTGGATAGCCAGGGATCAGCTGTGGGGGGAATTTAACAGCAAGTGATATCAATTCTTCAATACCCTCATAGATAAAATCAATGGACTATATGTGTAATGCATGAATGTGCTGTGTGACCTAGAGGGAGAGAATTCACTAACTACAACTTTACACCATTTTCCTTATTTAGAATTAATTGTAATTGAAATTTTTTTTTGTCACATCCCTCCTTTTGTCTAATCTAATGTTTTAAAAAGGGCTTGATGCTTTCCTCATAACAAATGGCATTGTGGTTTATAAATAATCTAGCAATAGAGAATGCAGAAAAGTTCCAAATTTTAAAGTGAATATGAGGGAACACAAAAAATTTACAAGAATCTGGTGTAAATCCATCAATAATCATCCTCTACTGCCATTCAAAGCAAAATATATTGTATGCTACATTGATTTTTGCAATGCTCAAATTTTTCTCAGAATAAGCCACTGAGCCTTCCCACGAGAAAATGTCCCATCAAAGACAATGGATTGCAACCAACACCAACCCCCAGCAGCAGCAGCCCCAGTAAACAGTTGACTTTGCTGAAGGGTAGTACCTACCCGGGTAATTTTTCTGCAGCGGACTCCAATATCAAATGGCAGCTATCAAGATGATAATGGTTTTACATTTTGGCTCATGGGGGGGGGCTCCTGAGCGGTGGACCCCTCTCTAAATGCCCTCTCTAGTAGGATATATCAACAACGGCTCACTATATGAGACAACTGAGTAAATCATAATCTGTTTGTTATTTTTGGTTTGGTTTGGGGCCTTTAGAGAAACACCGGTTGGATAATGATGTTAAAATGTGAAGTGAAGTCCCGCAACATATAAATGGGGTAGAAAGGATCCCCTGTACCGCTATTGGCCAAGTGCTCGTGAAGAGGGGAGCCAGGTGATGGCCGGCAGAGCTCCATTCTCCTTCCTCAATCTGGTGTCGTGCATGTCTTCCGCCCCGGCTAGGGGGTGCGACACTTACTTGGCTCTTCTGCGCCTTATTCGCCACCCTGTCGCCGGTCCCTGTCGTAGACAGGCCACATATGATACCCAGAGTCTTTCTTATGAAACAATTAACAGGAATGGCTTTATTCTTGGTACAGATTCATCAGGATAAACATGGCCTTTAACGTTCTGCTGCCGCCATTTCCTGGAGGTACTCTTGCTTCTAGCCCTTGCCCTGAGTATTAGCCCTCCAGCAGCTGAGACTACTCTGTAATTCTTCACTGTCGCTTATCCTTGTGGCAACCATGTCCCAAACACAACCCCGGACAGCTCTCTAGCTCCTGACCAGTAAAAGGATTTGCTGGCGGCGCTCTTCCCCAACATCCTACCAATCCTGGGACATACTCTAGCCCGATCCTCGAGGCAAACCTTAGGCTCTGGACACAAGGGAGGTTTCTTCCCGAATCCCAGACAGGCCCAAGATACAAGGCCTTGTCCGTACTCCTAGAACCACTCTGCAGAACTGAACTTCTTTTCCATGACCTGTCTGACTAACTCACTCTCTGCTATTCCGTCTGTGCTCTGTCTAACAAGCTACCACAGTATCCATATCTGGGCCTGCTGCACCTGCACATAACACTTCCTATTGCTAACACACTATCTACCACCTCACCCCCTTCCTGCATACTTAGTCCCTAAATTACACTAAATCTTATCTTATAACATTCTACATTAGTATTCTATGGCTGGTACTTATCTATATCTTTCTCCATACTATCCTACTTAACATTCCTATACTTTCCACAGTAACAATACAACATGTCCCGTAATAAACTCACCTGACATACCTGTACATTAAATACTAAGACACAATGGGATAAAATTTAACCAAGACAAAATAGGATACATATATAGATATAGAAAACACAGTATACACTCAGTAGGAGTGGGACATCTGCCCCCCTCCTACACTCGCATAAAAATAGAGCTGGCCCTGCAAACAATAAAACTTTCCCCACACTCCCCGAGTCTCCGCTGCATTGACACAACCATTTAAGCCATTTTAACTTACAGTAATTATAAATAACACTGTGACTTTACTGCCCATTGCATCTGACTGACTCAGTATTGCAATGGAGTATTAATCTCACTAGAAAAATTATGTCAGGCCCTGGAGCAGTCAATTAAATGATGCTTATTGCTTATTTTCTTCTGCGGTGACTGCACTGAGCGATTTATATCTTCTGTAGTGACTGTGGGTGCAATAGCAGTTTAGCATTTAGGGTGGCCAATAGCGGACACAGATAGAAAAGCGCCCCTGTGGAATAACAGTAAATGGGCTCTTTGCAGTCCAATAACTTCTCTTCATGCACAATGCTATGGAGATAGAAATGAGCCCCCTTTCCTCTTAGGCCTGAGGGTGGTGCAGTGATTAGGATGAAGGTGAGGATTAGTAAATGCTGTTTTATGTTTAAGAAGCTTTAACGCTGGCGTACATGCAGGGACCCTGACTTACTCAGCACCCCGACCGGGTTGCTTCTTCCACCACTGCCTTGCAGCCTTCCACATGTGCTGCTGTCCCTTCCTCCCCCCTGTGCCCGTGCAGGTCCCGCGGATATGTGCTTGGGGCGTACACACACCGGCCCTCCTCTTAAAGGGTTGGTGCATCATTTCCCGGAAATTCCTGGCAGTCATAGGCCGAGAGGCACTATGTATTTAAGGCACCCACCCGTCAGGGGAGGTGCCTACGCAACACTCCTAGTTAGTTAGTTCTTCAGTCTGCTAGCTAGTTGTTAGGTCCCGTAGTTCATGTGCTTGTCACCTGTGCCTGCCTGTACCCACCTGCCTATCTGCCCCAGCCATTCCACCTTTACCTGCCTACCTGACTGGCTCCCCTGAACCACCTTTGTCTTGGGTAAGCCCTTATCTCTCGGCTCAAAATTAGTTGCCAATTGTACTGATCAGTGAGGCTGGTGATACTACCTATATAGGTTCATTTACCTTATCTCACAGCCTGTGATCCTTTCTACTTTAACCCTTTATATTATGAGCCTTGGCTGTAGCTTTACCCATAGCATTTCTAATCCTGGTACTGACAGCTAGTAATATCTCTTTCACTGTTGCCATATAAATTCTGGTCCAGGTGATCCTTTCCAGAAGTTCTGGTTTTTGGCTCCGTGGAACCATTTTTTGTGCTTTAGGGTATTTATATTTTATTATTTTGATGTATATTAACCCATATACTATACATTTTTTTCTACTGGTATATATTGGTATATTATTTTTTTTATCCCATCATACACATATGTTTATCTTATAGTATCTTTCATGAATGTGTTTTTGTATATGTTATGGACGTTTTTTACATCAAAATTTCATAAATAGTTATGCACCTTGCACTCAGGCACTTTAGAACCATTTTTTTTTATGACTCGTACTTTTAGCGATCATGTGGTTCACGGGACCCTGGTGTATGTTCCCTGTCCCATACTTCTATGTCCTTTCTACTATTTATTTTACAAATGTAATAAAACTAATTTCACTACACATAATTACTCCTTTTTTTCGTCTTTGTTATATATTTATGTGTATGTCTAATAGCATTGTTCTGTGAGTACATAGATTTGGATGGCTGAGAGAGAGGTTGATTAACTGCATAAACAAATGTCCCATTTGGTGTGTAGAATATCATTATTCTTATTATTTACTAGAAGGTGGCCCGATTCTACGCATCGGGTATTCTAGAATTTACGTATTGTGTAGTTCATGTATGATTTTTGTTATATATATATATATATATATATATATATATATATATATATATAAATGTTGTTGTGTGTAGTTACCAAGTGTTTGTGTAGGGCGCTGTACATGTTCTGGGTGTTGTCTGGGTGTGACGGGGGGTGAGAGCGGTGTTGTATGTGTGTTGCGTGTGTTGCGTTGTTTGTGGAGCGCTGTGTGTCTGTAGCGTTGTGTATGAGTGTGTGTGTTGCGCGGTTTGTGTGAGTGTGGTGTGTTTTGGGGAGGTATGTTTTGTGCAATGTGTGTGTTGTGCGGTATGTGCGTATATTTATGTATGCCGTGGTGTTTGTGTGTTGGGTGTTGTGTGTGTGCAGCGTTGTCTGTGTGTGTGGGTGTCTGTGTAGGGCAGTTGTTTGTGGTTCCCAGTGTGTGTGTGTGGTGTGTTGTGCAGTGCGCGCGCGCGCGTGTGTGTGTGTGTGTGTGTGTGTGTGTGTTGGGGGGAGGTGTGCACTTCCCATCGTGCTCCATCCCCCATGCAGCGCACTCCCCATCGTGCTCCATCCCCCATGCAGCGCACTCCCCATCGTGCTCCATCCCCTATGCTGCGCACCCCCATCGTGCTCCATCCCCCATGCTGCGCACTCCCAAACGTGGTCCATCCGCCATGCTGCGCACTCCCAAACGTGCTCCATCCGCCATACTCCGCACTCCCCATCGTGCTGCATCCCCCATGCTGCGCACTCCCAAACGTGCTCCATCCGCCATGCTGCGCACTCCCAAACGTGCTCCATCCGCCATGCTGCGCACTCCCAAACGTGCTCCATCCGCCATGCTGCACACTCCCAAACGTGGTCCATCCGCCATGCTGCGCACTCCCAAACGTGCTCCATCCGCCATGCTGCGCACTCCCAAACGTGCTCCATCCGCCATGCTGCGCACTCCCAAACGTGGTCCATCCGCCATGCTGCACACTCCCAAACGTGCTCCATCCGCCATGCTGCGCACTCCCAAACGTGCTCCATCCGCCATGCTGCGCACTCCCAAACGTGCTCCATCCCCCATGCTGCCCACCCCCCATCGTGCTCCATCCCCTATGCTGCGCATTCCCCATCGTGCTCCATCCCCGATGCTGCGCACCCCCCATCATGCTCCATCCCCCATGCTGCGCACTCCCTATCGTGCTCCATCCCCCATGCTGCGCACTCCCCATCGTGCTCCATCCTCCATGCTGCGCACCCCCCATCGTGCTACATCCCCCATGCTGCGCACTCCCTATCGTGCTCCATCCCCCATGCTGCGCACTCCCCATCGTGCTCCATCCTCCATAGGAGGACTATAATAGGAGGAGTAGTCCTGGGGGGAGAGGAGTATAATGCCAGCTCCCTGCACATGTATACCGGGAGCCGATGTACGCTGGTAACTATGATACACATCGGGTAACTAAGGGACCTTAGTTACCCGATGTGTATAATGTTTACCAGCGTTCACCGGCTCCGTCAGGATCCCAGCAGCGCAAGGTTATGTCTGGCGATGCGTGCGGAGGGCCGGGGCGAGTGGCCAATCCATGCGGAGGGCGGGGCCAGTTCGAGGCGAGCGACCAATCCGTGGGGGGGGGCGGAGCCGAGGCGAGGCGAGCGGCCAATCCGTGCGGGGGGGGGGCATGGCGAGCCCAATCTATATAGATTATTATAGCGCCATTTATTGCATGACACTTTACAAGTTAAAGAGGGTATACGTACAACAATCATTAACAGTACAAAACAGACTGGTATAGGAGGAGAGAGGACCCTGCGCGCGAGGGCTCACAGTCTACAGGGAATGGGTGAGGGTACAATAGGTCAGGACAGAGCTGGTTGCGCAGTGGTGTACTGGACTGAGGGTTATTGTAGGTTGTAGGCCTGTTGGAAGAGGTGGGTCTTGAGGTTCCTCTTGAAGCTTTCCACGGTAGGGGAGAGTCTGATATGCTGAGGTAGAGCATTCCAGAGTATGGGGGAGGCACGGGAGAAATCTTGTAGATGAGCAATCATCATTATTGACTGGTGGGGGCTCACACATTTCAAACAGCCAAGGGGGAATATTTCACTAAATCTACACCTGCCAGGCAGTGAAAGTGTAGATGCATATATATATATATATATATACATATATATATATATCTGTGTCTATATTATTACTTCCCTGCCCCATTTAGGCCTCTAAATCTACAATAGAGCAGTATTAAAATTCCCCTAATCTCTATGTAAAATTATATTGAGATAACTCTGCTGACCCTGTCCCAGTCAAAATAGCAAAGCTGACAGGAACAGAAAATAGTAAATGACAGCCAGATTACTATGGTGTAATATCATATTTATTTATATATCTCATTAAATATACTTACTGCAAAACATGATTTTTATAAAATGTTTACATTTAAAAGACACTAGAGCTTGTACAATGTAGTAGTATCACACAAAGAGGCAGTATTTTTCACTTATTGCTGAAATTCCACAGTACCCAGGGGTGTTCAAGGTTATGATCAGCAGATAATACAATATAATGAGTTAGCGCATGACAAGATAATCTGAGGGTGATTTAGGGATCAAGGAGTCAAGCCGACAAGCTGTGACGATGGAAACAGTTGTTGCTTTATTATAGTACTATAAAATCAAGTGGATTGTAAAAAATTAGTGGTAAAAAAAGAATATCTGAGAAAAATGGATGGTTTTTAACCTTCTTCCACTACACCTAGATAAACTGCACCCTTTAACCTAATTTTACACTGAAACATAAAGACAACAAGATGCAGATATATGTTTGAATAATTTGACTGAGTCTGCATGCGGTTGGTGCTCATTCCATTCTGCATTTAACTAAAGTGCCGTACGGTACTTGAAAGATCCCATTGTTTCCAATGGGATTGTTACAGTATTTGCGGTGGACAGGTGGTGTCGCCGTTCCGGTGGCCTTTTTGCAAGGTTTTGTGCAACATTGTTATCCGACCCTGGACTTGTGTCTGCAAATAAATGCTCAAAAAGCCTACTGGCAATTGGTGATTTTTTTGCATCAGTTTTGTCACCAGTTCTGATCCATTGAGTTGCGTCAAGCTAAAAAAAAACTAGGCTTGTTGCAATAGATATAGTGCCATGCAAAAGTTCGGTCACAGTTACTGTTATTTAGGTAAGGATGGTTGACCTCAGGGAGTTCAACATCCAACACCGCGGAGACACCATCACGTGTTTCTCAACGCAGTGACACTAGAACAAAGCTCCCTGGGAAAATATGCAAAACAAGAATGCCGCGGAGACACCATCACATGTTTCTCAACGCTGGCAGGAAACTAGCCAGGTCCTTCACCGGGAAGCAACAACCATGGGAAGGGCAGTCTCCAGTCAAGGAAACTGCCTATACCAAAACATGGTATCCATCCACAGACAGCTGTTTCGGGGTATTTGCCCCTCATCAGTGTGGAGTAGGAAACTGGCTAGTGGGAGCAATGCCTAGTAGAAGACTACATAGGTAAGGATGGTTGACCTCAGGGAGATCAACATCCAACACCGCGAAGACACCATCACGTGTTTCTCAATGCAGTGACACTAGAACAAGGGCCTCTGGTAAAATATGCAAAACAAGAATGCCGCGGAGACACCATCCACGGGAAGGGCAGTCTCCAGTCAAGGAAACTGCCTATACCAAAACATGGTATCCATCCACAGACAGCTGTGCCTCCGCGGCATTCTTGGTGAAAGACCTGGCTAGTTTTCTGCCAGCGTTGAGAAACATGTGATGGTGTCTCCGCGGCATTCTTGTTTTGCATATTTTCCCAGGAAATAAATTCCAAACACTATAATTATGTTTTTTTGGTCATCACAACATTGCATTAAAATGCAATAACAGGAGATCAAAACATCACATCTATGCAAAAATTGTATAATTAAAAGTGTCAGCTCAAGACACAAAAAATACGCTACACTCAGCTCCAGATCCTAAAAAATGAGAACGCTACGGGTCTCAGAAAATGGTGACAAAAGCGCAATTTTTGTTTTCTTTTATAAACTTCTGAATTTTTTTCACAACTTAGATGAAAATAAAACTATACATATTTGGTATCTACAAATTCATACTGACGTGAGACATCATACTGACATGTCAGATTTACCATATAGTAATAATGGTAAATAAGAAAAAAAACAATAGTGCAATTGCACTTATTTTTGCAATTTCACCGCACTTGAGTTTTTTTTCCAGTAGAATATGGGGCAGAATGAATAGTGTCGTTCAAAAGTACAATTCGTCCTGCAAAAAAGAAGTCCTCATATGGCTATATTGATGGAAAAATATAGAAAGGTATGCCTCTTGGAAGAAGGGGAAGAAAAAACTAAAACGAGAAACGGAAAATCACCGGAGATGAAGGGGTATATAAAAGTAAACTAATGATGACAGTCCTCTCTAGTGGTACAGAACTTTAGTCCTGTAGTTTTTTCCCCCTCTAATATATTTTATCACTTCTAGCATGTTTTAGTAAGAATAGGTTTTCCCCAATAATATAATAACCCTGAATTCTGGGTTATACAGCTCCTCTGTTATTCCTTGTAAGGGGTACTTTGCACATTGCGACATCTCTACTGCGATATCGTCGGAGTCAAATTGAAAGGGACACACATCTGGCGCCGGTAACGACGTCGCAACGTGTAAAGCCTAGATGCGCCGATAAACGTTCGCAAAAGTGTCGTAAATCGATGATCTATGTAGTGTCGGACATTTCCATAATGTCGCACCAATAGGAGATACGATGTTGTTCCTCGTTCCTGCGGCAGCACACATCGCTGTATGTGAAGTCGCAGGAGCGAGGAACATCTCCTTACCTGCCTCCACCGCCAATGCGGAAGGAAGGAGGTAGGCGGGATGTTTACGTCCCGCTCATCTCCGCCCCTCCGCTTCTATTGGCCGCCTGCCGTGTGACGTCGCTGTGACGCCGCATGACCCGCCCCCTTAGGAAGGAGGCGGGTTGCCGGCCAGAGCGACGTCGCAAAGCAGGTAAGTGTGTGTGAGCTGCCGTAGCGATAATGTTCGCTATGGCAGCTATCACAAGATATCGCATGTGCGTCAGGGGCGGGCACTATCGCGCTCGGCATCGCTATCATCGGCTAGCGATGTCGCAGCGTGCAAAGTACCCCTAAGAATGCATTAATAAATTAACAACTGAGGCTTACAGCCGGACATTAGTAACACCCACTTGTTAATTCATTCTTACATTTCTAGGAGGAAAAATGAGGGAATAGCACAACATGAATTTATAAGAAAAGATGCTAAAAAAAAATTATTTAATCTAAAATTAAAATATTTTCTAAAATAAACATGTCCGGAAAGGTAACAGATCCTCAAGTTTTAGGTTTTTATAAGCGGTCTTGACTCTTAAACCTTCAGTATCATATACTGTACTATAAGTAATAAAGGTAAAAAGGTTTTTTTCAGCTCACCCGGTGATCAGTAGAATTGGTTCCTCTGTCCAGGACGGTGCAAGGAGGCGGGCTCCGTGTTCAGGAGTGAAATGGCAAATAGGTTTTGGAAAGGTGTTTCCTGTCCAGCAACACGTCCAGAGATGGTTTGATTAAAATTTCATATTATTTTAGAAAAAACATAAAACTAACATGACGTTAGATGGACATCCAGAGCAGATGGCTTGAAACGTGTAAGACGTTTTTTATCTGCTCTGGATGTCCATCTAACGTCATGTTAGTTTTATGTTTTTTCTAAAATAAAATGAAATTTTAATCAATCCTGACGTGTTGCTGGACAGGAAACACCTTTCCAAAACCTATGTACTATAAGTAACTTCATAATATAGAAAAAAAATCTGCCCCTAGATTTGCTTACTAGTCATAACACAAAGCGGAACACAGTACACAATCACCAGCAGGGCCTGACCGCCCATCTGGCAATTCTTGCAAATGCCAGATGGGCTGGTACCGATAGTGGGCCACATGGGTCTGATTAATTGCTAACTGTATCCATGTCCTCAGGACTTGCATACACTTAATAACTGTGACTAAATTAAGATGTAAAAAAACAAACAACTTTTTAAAAATATGAAAAAATAATTTTTTGGGCAAACTTCTGATTTTTTTTTTAACCCCTTAGATAAATGTTATAGTATACATGTTTTGTATTTTCAAACTCGTACTGACCTGAGGCATCGCACTGACACATCAGTTTTACCATATCGTGAACACGGTGAATAAAATATCCCAAAAACAATAGTGTAATTAAGCCTGCTTTACACGTTGCAATTTCGCATACGATATCGTATGCGATTTGCAACGCCCCCATTGAATGTGTAGCACGTTCAATTTGTTGAACATGCCGCACATACGATTAACCCCCGTCACACGTACTTACCCGTCCATACGACCTCAATGTGGGCGGCGAACGTCCACTTTCTGGAGTGGGAGGAACGTTCGGTGTCACATCGACGTCACGCGGCAGCCGGCCAATAGAAGCGGAGGGGCGGAGATGAGCGGGACGTAAACATCCCGTCCACCTGTTTCCTTCCGCATTGCCGGCTGGAGCTGCAGGACGCAGGTAAGATCTGTTCATCGTTCCCGGGGTGTCACACACTGCGATGTGTGCTGCCTCAGGAACATTGAACAACCCGACGTGCAATTCGTCAGGATTCAACGACGTGTATGCGATGAACGTTTTAATGTTCAATCGAACGTAGCTGTCACACACTACAATATTACTTACGATGCCGGATGTGCGTCACTTACGACGTGACCCCGCTGACACATCGTAAGATATATTGTAGCGTGTAAAGTGGGCTTTACACTTTTTTTTGCAATTTCACCGCCCTTGGAATCCTGTTTCCCGTTTTCCAGTACACCATATGGTAAACTTATGGTTTCATTCAAAAGTACAACTCGTCCCGCAAAAAACAAGACCTCATATGGCTAGATTGACGGAAAAATAAATAGTTACGACTATCGGAAGAAGGGGAGCAAAAAACAAAAACGAAAAACGGAAAATCGCCTGGTCCTTATCGGGATGGTGGTATTATTCATTCCATATAATATCTGGTTATCGTGTAGTGGGATTATTAGTGATATAGATATGTCTTTGTATACAATTTTTGTTGAATAACTTTATGGTAATAATAACATGTTTCTTGTATATTGGTGTTATTTGATAAATATGTAATATTTTTACTATTATTACTTAGAGGTGTATTATCATAAACAGAAGATAATTGTATACCTTTGTTGTAGTCATATTTCACAAATGCGTGAACATATCTCATATCTATCACTCAGCAATGGGCCTCAGTGCTTTCAAATGTCAGGAGTATCAGCATTAGTAATGA
The DNA here is from genome assembly GCF_048569485.1 of Anomaloglossus baeobatrachus. Lineage (NCBI taxonomy): Eukaryota > Metazoa > Chordata > Amphibia > Anura > Aromobatidae > Anomaloglossus > Anomaloglossus baeobatrachus. The sequence goes on from NC_134354.1 coordinate 725,909,656, forward strand.
GTAGTTACAAGTGAGTAACAACGTCACAGTGTAAACTTCAATGATCTTGTGTCCGACCTGACTTGTAGCCATGTCATATAGCTCTTGTAAGATGGCTCTGCTCTTCAACAGCTTTCAATGCATTTGGTTATTTATTGGCCATTATACCTGTCAATATTCTATCTATCCTGCTGTTTTCCAGAAATGACTTCACCGGGGGGACACTTTGGACCATTATATTAAAGGAAGAGAAGGTTAAAAATATTAAACAAGGTCCTAATGATCTGATATATCCATGGATCCACATTACCAGCTCTTCCCGGAACTTGATGTAATTTATGAAGAATACCTATTGCTTGCAGGTAACATGTCACTGATTTATCTCATCTAAATGTTGCCTTTCTCTTAAAGGGAACCAATCATCAGAATTTTCATATATAAAGTAAAGCCAGAGCTATACTGGTGTTAGGATGCTGAATGTAAGCATAGCTTTTGCTCAGAGATTGGATGTTTTATTTCAGAATTATGTGCAAGTAAAGTTCCAGCAATGCACTGCTATTTGATTGACAGGTGCAACAGGAAGGGAATATGTGGGTCACGTTTTGCTATCCATTGTTCCCAGCTGTCTGCCTGTACTGGAATTAATGTCTATTACGGCAATGTTACACAGCTTCTAGCTTCCCAGTTGCAGAAGAAAGTTCACAGAGCAGAATACATGGCATAGCAAGCTCTTTACTTGTCAGAATCATGAGGTAAAATATGCACTGTCATACAGCACTGTATCAGGAAGAGAACCCGAAGCCAGGAAAAAAAAGAGACTTTTTCCAATACAGTAAGTAAGGAAACTTTACACAACATTCTCATCTGTTGCATATACGAACAGGTGACAGGGGGAGGAAGGCCAGGCATGGAGACAGGGTCAGGAATAGATCGCAAAACCCGACCCACATATATTAGTGTCATTCATTGGCCCAATAACACTACCATAGCAGGGACTCTATTACAGGAGGAAGATATTGCAATAATACACAATCCCTGGAGCTTGGGTGCGGGGGTTAAAAAACTGCATTTCTCTAATATAATATTACAAGTGCAACACATTATGCTTTGTTGTATTATGCATTATACTTTTTGGATTGGGACCCAAGTGTTTGATGTCTCGCCTAGTTATAATTTTAGACTGTTTTTCCTACAGTCTTTAAGTAATATACTGACCTGTATACTTAAAAAGAACCTGCCACCATGATTTTGTAATGTAAAGTAGAGCCATTGTTGTAATGGCACTGTAATGCAGACTAACATGATATCTTTGGTGAAGAAATCCGTTGTGGTTCTTCTTTAATCGTCATTTGAAGTTTTATGCTAATTAGATTTGGGTACACAGGGGCCAGACTGTACACTGGGTTTTCTCCTCCCTGTCTGTGATTCCCCTGCCCCTCCGCCTGTCTCTAGTTTGTGAATGAGAGATCACTCCTGAGATACCAAACAAAGGAGGAAGATCATTCACAGACCGACGGAAGGTTGAGTGGTCAGGGAATGACAGACAGGGAGGAGAAGACCGAGTGTAACATAGCCAGGGGCTGTAGTCGTAGGTGAGGGCTGCAGTCCTCAACCCGTCCCAGCACACTATAGACACGGGGTGTAGAATAGTGGAGTGGGTGTTCAGGTGTTGTGCCACTGGACTGCAAGCCAGGTTCTTGAGGTTTGGTTCACATTCTGTGGTTCTGTGTGCAGTTACTTGAGACATCTTCATACCATTTAAAAACAGAACAAAGTATACTTGCAGCAACTTCAACACACCATTGCACTTCTCTTACAATGGGGTTCACATTCAATATTACATTAGGTATTTTCTTATCAATACATTCCAGCTCTCACATTATGACTGGAATCAGAGTCTCACCGACTACCAGAGAGGATAAGAGTTTGGCGCTTTGCTGTTGGGCGCTGTGCTGTCCCGTGGATGGCTATGCTACTTTCGCGGGATAACTCGTAGAGTCTTCTATTCCGCAGTGTCAGCGGCCCTGTCAGCCAACACCAACTCCGCCAACTGTCCGCACTGTTCACGATAGCCCACTGGAGGAGGGGGCACTTTCTAATCCTTCGTTGCACCTCACTGAAGCCTCCTTGCTGCTAGCTGTTTTGCTGGTCACCTGGTTTCTCCCTCCTGTACAGTATTCTGCCTGTTCCTTCTCCTCCACACCACAATCTCCACTCTTCTACATTTACTTCAACACTCTTCACTGACTCTTCCCTGTCTCCCTAAATTCTTTCCACTACATCCCCTTCACTGTGGGCCGGGTTCTACTCGGCTAATGTCTCGCCCCAGGGCTATGGGGTACTCGGTCCCGGGCGATGCACTTATTGGGACAGTTCACTGGGTGGCCATTGGCCGGTTCCTTGACCCTGGGGGTCGCTTTAAAAAAGGGGTTATTTACAGGAGATTGATAAGAAAGTTTTTGTCGTGACGCCACTTGCAGGATGCGGCTATTTTAGTGGAGCCGCCGCTGCACAGTTTTTCACTGGGGCTGGTATTAGTGCCAGCCTGGATGTTGGGCCCTCCGCAAGTAGGGCCAAGCCCCAGGGGATAAATGATGTTGTTGGGCTCGGAAAGAATGTAGGCCACACAAGGGATTGCTGTGTAACTGGTTTCTTTTCTTACAGCGTTGTTAAGGCTGGCAACCCAATGAAGGCTGGTCCTCACCACTGGTCCCCTTAGTTCCAGTGCCGATGTGGTGACCTGGTGGCTGTCTTCCCCTACACCTGTCTCTGGTTGGTGGGTCCCCATGGCTTGGAGCGTCTGGGGGTCCCTTCCTGGTTGTCTTTCAGTCTCAGTCCATATAAAAGGTAGATTGAACTCTGTGGGGACGGTTTCTCTGGTCCTGTTCCCCGATTCTCCCATTGCTACTGTGTCCCGAACTTTACGGTCAGTGAGGTGCTGGATGGTCCCCTCACTGTGCAGATTTTATCAGGTCTGCCTGGAGCGTTTGCCTGACCTAGGGCTCTGTACCCCATCGGTGCTATGGTTCCAGGAGTACTCCACCGGCAACCACACGCCTGGGCCCTCAAGTCACCGTTACACTCTCCTGTCAGTGCGGTTACGTCCGACTCCTCTCACTTCCACTTACTAACTATTTGACCCCTCCCCCCTGGTTGTCATCTAGTGGACTGGATCGGCTCCACACATAGATTGCCATCTGCTGGGTCCAACCCTAGCCTGTCACCAGTCTTTGGGAATGGGGAAAATAGGGATTAAATTGAATGTTTTGCTGTTACCGGCACTGGTCTTCTGGGTCCCTGGGGGTAGGCCCTGCATCCTGGTTAGGATGCAGTTCCCTGTAGCTCCTGATGGCTTCAGGGGCGCTACATTAACACTTTCAGTCCTACCACTATACCTCATGCCTGAGCCTCCCCTTCCAGATAAGGAGCCCAGGACCAGTGACACCTAGTGGTAGCTGGCAGTATTGCAACATAACCACACAAACCAGAAATGTAGACATTTTATCATTACCATACATATTAATAAACAAATATAAACAATGATGTCTTTGGGGGTCGCAGGCCACAGCCCACTCCATTACACACTCAAATCGAATTAGCAAAAAAAGTCAAATGGTTATTAAAGAAGAACAAAAAAGTGAATTTATTCACCAAAGATATCAATTGCAAGCTCAGCGGCCTTAAGCAACTCGTGTTGTCTGCAGTTTTGACATTTTCGTCAGGTAGAGAAGATATTACTGGGGGGCATAGCAATAGGAAAGGAGGAGAAGTTCCGGTCTGGAAGGTATGTAAAATTAATTTTACTAAGCATTGAAAATTGTTGTCTAGTATTGGACAAGCCCTTTTAGATTCATGGCAGCCAAAGGCCACCTGTGGTCACCAAGAACAGGCAACATGTGTGATGGCATAGGTTGCATACTCTATAGCTGCTTGCCTTTATCAAACCATTTACTGACAACAGGTAGTGTAACCATAGTGTGAGCGAAATACTCTACTTCTATGCCTTTGGAACTCCAAATTAATAAGATTTGTTTTACAAGCACTTGGAGAAATCACTGCAGCACTGCCAAATGTGGTGAACTGAAGGTTTCGGTTTTATTACATCATGCGACCAGCTTATGTAGTACATCACACAAAGAAATTACCATGCACCAAGTGGAGCCGCAGGGCTGTGTGCAGAAATATGAAATTTCCCCGCCCATCAGTGTAAGCTGAACCCTATGACATCATTCAGTTATAAGACAAGATGGTTTCTATAGAATACAAAATGGATTGTATTCTCTCACAATAGCAAGACATCACGTCTCATCTCAAGAACTTCATTAAGAACGTGACAAATAGGATCGGATTTGTTGCTAAAGGTAAAGCCATCCTTCTCCAAATGCGGCAAGATTTCTACTTCGTCAAAGTAAATGAACCCTGGAGATATTCACATAACAGGTTATTGTCATGAAACCTTTAAATGAGTCCAGAAGTTGTGCGTTCACCCACCGCCTCAGAGAGAAACATTACTGAGTGGGTGATGGGGTCATTGACCTTCCTCATCAACCTGTTCAATGAACGGGAACATTCATTAAAATACTCTATTTCTGAGCCAATAGAGCCGGACATTCCAGTTAATGGGGGATAAAGCGAAAAGGGCAGCCTATAAAATCCGGGGATTTTCACTGAATTTTTCTTTGCGTTCAGAGTAAACCATCAAACCAATTGATGAACGTTATATCACTTCTAACAGAGAGTGACCTGGATACTCTACACTTTGACACAAGATCAATAATCAAGACGCTCATAACTAAACCACTAGGAAATGAAGGGACGTTGGCAGCAATGGCGGCTATGACACCTTTTGCTTTACTGTTTGCAGGAATTAACATATCCTTACGTATTTTTTATTAATTAAACTATATATACACCACCATCACTGCCTAACATGGAGGCACTCTAAAAGTGTTTATCTAAACTGGGAATGGTTGTACGAACAGATCCTGAGCCTGAACAGATGTGGAAGGAGCTGCGATTTATCTTTATTTTTGAAGGTTCTTACAGGCGAATCCATTTTAAACACCATAGACTGAACTAAATATGCATGAAACAAGGAAAAATCCCAGTACAACCACGACAATCATATAAAAATATTTTTTAGAACATGATTAAAAAAACACACATGACGACCCTTACGCGTTTCAGGTGTACGCGACGCGCTGCGCCATAGGGAAAAATAGACATGTACTTCGGAACAATATTTCTAAAAAAAAAAACAAAGAAAAAAGCTCCTAGAGCATAGGACAAGATAAGAAATCCTCAAACCTAAATTACCCTAGAGAGGACCACCAATAAGTACCATCATAGGATGCAGAGGCCAGAGGCCAAAGATCCCTACTATGACAAGGCTATTGAGAAAATTATTTAGACTCAAAAGGTGTTTGGAAGTTATGTCCCTTGCTAATACTAAAAGCATGCATGTTTGATCATACACAGTGAGCACACTCTGTGTCCACACACTGCGTCTTATACTGCGTTTTTGGTGCGTTTTTGATGTCACAAAGATGCACGTAAATGCATGCTTTTACTTCCCCCAGCAAAGTCTATGAGATTTCTATTTTGCTGTCCCCACAGTGTATTATTTTTTTGGGCTATGTTTTTGAAGACGCAGCCAAGATGCAGCATGTCACTTTTTTGTGTTTTGTCCCTGTGTTTTGGAAGACTGGCAGATTAATCCCCCACTGACTAGAGGTCAGCGGAGGATTGATCCCTGGTATCTCGCCATATAAAATCTATGGGCACCAGAATCTGGCGCAAAGGTGTAGAAGAAAGCACTTCATACTTACCCATTCACCAGGGCAGCTGTCACACTGCTCCCGCAGCCTCTCATTCTTCTTCCCGGGCCGCTAATTAGGCTCCTGCATATTCACTGCTTCCCCCGTCCACCGGCGTTTGTGATTGGTTGCAGCCAGACGAGCCCCTACACTGAGTGACAGCTTTCTGAGGCTTCCAGTCACAGACGTCGGTGGGTGGGTCTATATCATACAGTAAAATAAATAAATAAAAAAAATAGCCTAGGATCCCCCAATATTATGATACCAGCACAGATAAAGCCTCACAGCTGGGGGTTGGTATTCTCAGACTGGGGATACTCATTTTTATTGGACGCCCACCAGCCTAAAAATATCAGGCTGCAGCCGCCCGGAATTGTTGCATCTATAAGATGCGACACTCCCGGAATTTTACTCGGCTCTTCCCAATTGCCCTTGTGAGGTGGCAATTGGGGTAATAAGAAGTTAAAAGCAGCCAAATCTGTAGCAGAAATGTTTGGCAACATGTGAACGTTGCCTTACGGTTAGAAACCTTGTATGTGTTTGCATGCATCTAGAACTAAAGTAACAGCTCAAACTGCTTGTCCCAAAGGGGCTCAAAGGAGGACCGCATGATTAAGGAGGGATGCAAGACCATTGAGTTTAGCAAAAGGTTAAGTTTAAGATGCACTTTGTGTGGGAAAACTGGAGGGTGGGGTTAAAGAAGCAGTTGGGTTGTGGGGCTTTGTGATTGGTCAGGGGGTAAGCAGTTTTAGAGCAGTATATAGGGCAGTGCTCTGGGGTGGGGGTGTTCTTCAATATCTGACTGGCGTCTAGAATCATCCTGCCCACCCGCCCTAAGTTGGATTTTGATGGTCGATGTGGAGGGACGGTATGTGTTTGCTTTGCCTCAGCAGTAGGTGGAAAGGAGGGGAATATTTGAAGATAGTGGATTGCACAAGAGTGAGGGGAAGAATCCAGTGCAGGAAAGGGTTACCCCTGGTGGTGCAATAGTCATGGTTGGTTTTAGTATGGATCTATGCTGTGCTAAGGTCTCAACGGGATATTGGTTAGGCAACACTCGGCTAGGTACCTTTGAGTCGGTGTGGTGCAGCTGAGGGCAGGCGGTGGTGCTGTGTTGCATTAAAGCATAATGGAAACCTTAATTTACCCCTCCTCCTTTTGGGTGGTTATGTTGTTATTACATTGAGGTATAAAATGTTTTTTTTATTCTTTGTTGTTGTTTAATGAACTGTGGCCTTTTATATCCAACGTCACAAAGTCTTTGTGTCTTAATTTTAGGTAAGGATTTGGAAAATGGGGTGGGGTGGTGTATGTATGGTTAAGATAAGTCCTTTAGTCAGACTTTCTAGTGTCATGTATCAAAAATGAACCTAACACATCATGGCTCTAACCTACGTAGTGGTAAGAGCGGCTAATTTCTACATTAGTGAATAGAGGAGGTAATTGGCTATGTTATCACTCAGTCAACCAAAGTGTAGATATATTAGAGGCACACAAGCCCTGGACAGTAGCCAGCATTGCGATGGAGTCTGAGTTCTTCTCCTCTGTGTGTGCTTCCGATGTGACTCTCTTAGCCCATGGAAATGTTTTGCAACAGGTTGATATTAAGGATCTGTTCTAGCTTTTCTTCTACATCAGTACAAATGTCAAACAAAATCAAATATGAGCATTCATCAATGTGTAAGCAGAGAGCACATTCCGACAGAGAAGCCAAGCTGCTACCACCTTTGCCATGTGCTGCGCCACCGATGCAGATGCTTCCATGCCTAAATTATGCATTCTAAAAAATCTAAGAGAAGTACCAGGCATAGAACAGATGCTCGCTCTCACACTGGGGCTAATGCAATATGGACAATGAATACAAACAGTGATCGCATATTACATCTGATGCCTGTGGTGAAGCCATTTGCCTAAAACACCTGTGACAAGCAGCAAATACTTTAAGTGCATCAGGAATGGATATTCAAAGATATAAAGCAGCAATACAGGTATAACAATGCAATCTTCTGCAATGTAAAATTTATCATCACTCCAGCTCATCGTACAGACAGGAACCAATGACGTTTCACTCCAGTTCCGGCACAGCGTCCTTCTGTCAGTCGTATAATCTTAAAGGGAACCAATCACCAGGATTTTTGTATATAATCTAAAGCCAGTGCTATACTGGCGCTATCAGGCTGATTCTACACATACCTTTAGTGGTCAGCTCGGATGTATAGGTTTTCAAATCCAAGAAAGTAAAGTTTATAAAATCATCAGCTTCTTGCGTGGCATCAGTGGGCAGGGGCTGCAGTCACTGCCACAGCCTTTGACTCCACCCTGAAACGAAGCATCATGTGACGTCTATTTCAAGGGCTGGGCTAGTCCCTCATCTATTCAGCATGCATCGGTTGTAATTTCTCATGTATGCTCAATACAAGCTCTATGGTCACTGTGCAATATTCTTTTCAATGCATAGTGTCAGTGCGCTCCCTTGCCTTGATGAGAAGTGATAAGGCGGCGTTACACGGTATGATATATCGGGCGATATGTCGTCAGGGTCACGGAATTCGTGACGCACATCCGGCATCGTTAGAGATGTCGTACCGTGTAACACCTCTGAACGACTGTTAACGAGCAAAAATACTCACCTTATCGTTGCTCATTGACACGTCGTTCATTTTGCTAATGTCGTTCCTCTTGTGCGCCGGTTGTTCGTCATTCCTGTGGCAGCACACATCGCTACGTGTGACAACCCGGCAACGACGAACACAGCTTACCTGCGTCCCGCCGGCAATGAGGAAGGAAGGAGGTGGGCGGGATGTTTAAGTTCCGCTCATCTCCGCCCCTCCGCTTCTATTGGGTGGCCGTTGTGTGCCGTCTCTGTGACGCCGAACGTCCCTCCCCCTTCAGGAAGAGGATGTTCGCTGCCCACAGCGACGTCGTTAGGGATGTAAGTACGTGTGACAGGGGTTTAATGACTTTGTGCGCCATGGGCAATGAATTGCCCGTGACGCACAAACGACGGGGGCGGGTGCGATCGCTCATGCGATCGCACGATATATCGTCCTGTATAACACTGCCTTTAAGCTGGCAAGAGAGAGCACTATCAGTGCACATTGTAAGGAGAAATTCCAGTGACCCGGGACTAAACCCACCACTAAAACACATCACTATCGGAGGCAGAGCTAATCTCTGCTTACCCTGTTCACTTTTATATAATGTGGACTGACATTGTGCTTCTTGACAGTTTGTCACTTATTATAGCCAGCAAGGGAGTGCACTGTCACTGTGAATTGAAAAGAATATTGCACATTGTCATTGACAAAGGATGATGCTTCTTTTCAGTGTGGGGACAGAGGCCATGGCACTGACCGCTGCCTTTGCTGCCCTTGATGACGTCCCATTTGAGTATCCCGGCATGAACTGGGGTCTCTCAAATGATACATCATCAGAATGAAAGTAGATCAGAAAAATAAAGCAATTAGATATAGATTAGAGAAGGAATGGCAGGAACTTTTTAATTAAGGTGTAGTAGAAAAACAATTAGTTTATTATATTATTACATTTATGCTAAAATCAATATTGGTTTCGGACCAGCCCTATAATCACAATTTACTACCGGCAATAATTAAGAAACTTTGTTTATCAATGAATATAATTTTACCCAATATCTGAAATGTTTTAAAATGGTTTACTAATATTTACTACAGCAATAATAGTTATAAAGTAAAAAGTAAGTACAATTGTAGTTCATTGACAAGATAGCACATATCCATTACAGCTGGTAGCCAACAAGCAAGGAATACAACCTAAGTAAATATCAAGATTCTATCGACAATAATACATCCACACAATAATATATTTTATTTATATCACCCATCTTCATGTATATAGAGTACGGAGGACAGGTTTTATACCAGTGAAAATAAATTAAGTGTAGAACAAGGAAATATTCACGATTGGAAATATAGCATGTAATATGCCCAAGCGAGCGGCACTGATGGACTTCATTAGGCTTATGTGAGATGTCTGATCACAATAGCCTAAAATACATGGAGTATTGACAACTCCCATGTGACTCATATTAACATATTGAATCCATTGCTATTATGAAGTGATGGTGGCTGAGAACCGGCATAAAGGCACCTCCACAGATTGGCCATAAGGACCTCCATGTAGCGTGAAGAATCGAGAACAGCAGGTTGTTAGAATGAGACTTCATATTCACATTCAGAGCACACCGCCTGGAGGCCACATGCGGCCCCCTAAGGCACCAGAGCTCCCAAGACATCTTTGGGACAGCAGCGAGCAGGCCAAAGGAGGAGCACTACCGGCGGCCTTAATGACATCATGTCGGAGCACAGTGTGTCGGACGCACTATTTCTGCGCTGCGAGATCACATTCCCTGGTGGTAGGTGAATATGGAGAGGAGGATTTTTTTTAACCCCTTACTGACTGTAATGCCTGCCTGGAGCCACAGACTCAGACTGGCTGTCATGGACAGGCTAGAGGAAAGCTGCTCACAAAGCAGGACCCCAAGAACTCTGCAACCCTTTAACCCCTATACAGGGATTTGGAATTACACAGAGCCCCAGACATCACCACCTGTGGTAAGCTGTAGTCCGTGGCTGTCAGGCAGGGTCAAAAACCAGATAATGCAATACAGGAACAGAATCGGTAGGTAAGGGCATAAGGTACAAAAATGACAGACAGGAGGGTAGTCAGGAAATAAGCAGAGGTCAGCACACAAGAATCAAAATACAAACAGCACAGGAACCAAGAATACAGAACTATCTCTGGCAGTGGTCAGCAGACAGGAGGTGGAATAAGAAGATTGTGGTGTCTTCCAATTGGTTGTAGCTGAATGATGGTAACTTCAGCTGGAAAACACATACCACCTACAGTCAGCCAGTGGTACTGCAGATCCCAAGGAAACCCAGCCCAGTGGATGAGCGGAAACTGCCCCCACCAGCGCCACTGGCATCGACTCCTCTCCCACCACCAGCACTATCCACGGCAGGAACAGGGCGTCGCCTGGTGATTGAAGCAGAAGTCGATGGAGCGGGCTCCGGTGGGGACGTAACACTGATATTCCCCATACATGTATGGCTTAGTAGACCATAGTGGGTGTCTACTATGGTCAGAAAAATAGTTTCCCATTTACTTCCATTATGCTCGGTACTCGAGTTAAGCCCATCGGAGAGTCTGACTTGCTAGTTACAAGTAACGAGCACCTGAGCATGGTAGTGCTCGCTCATCACTAAGGGTGTCAGCTGTATTTCATACCCTGCTACAATGGCCACACTAAGTATTACAACGAAAGCAGCCATTTAACTTCTTAAATACCATGGTCAATAGTGACAGTGATATTTAAATGGTTATTTGAGGGAGTGGACTCACTCTTTAAGCCTATTAGAAGGACCTACAATAAGCAGGGTCTACAAGGCGAAGTGTCAGTGTAAATCTAATATTCTACTATGGTACAGAAAGAATGTATATATCACCAAGTGCTTGGAATAACTTATTCTATCCAGCAAAGAAAAAGGTATGTCAATGTGTACGTACTGGACCAGCGTATATCAGCTCAATGGAGTCAATAAATGCATTTAGTCACAGGCATATCCAGGGGGCATTTGCCCTGGGTGCAGCCAGAATGGGAGCACCGCCTGCCACCTGATGAGGCGATCTGAGGTGTCTCCCCAGCGGTACATTGTCGCCCCCGTAGTGGGAGTCATCTGGCCTCTGAGCCCGCTGTTTAAACTGACAGGTGGCTCAGAGAAGATGCAGAATCCTAGCTTCCAGAAATTGTACTGGCGTTTTTCAGGCACGAGTACAACGTACAACTGAAGCCCTAACTGCCGGCACTTCCAGGTCAGGGTGATGTCAGCAGTGTCATCAGGTCAACTCATCACACTGTTGACGTCACTTCTCAGCACCGCATAGGCAGCAGATCTGTGTCGCCCTGGACAAGCCAGGGGCCACAGAGCACAACACCAACACACCCCACACTCCCTGCAGGCACATCAAGGTCAGACACAAAACCCTTGTTGCCTTCCTCCAGGGGCTGATGTCCACATCAGGGGGTGGAGCCAGGCGGTTGGTCTCCACCCACCGAGGAGTTCACAGTCCTGGAGGAGGGAAAAGATTCAGATTAGTTTAGGAGTTGGAGGAGTGAGGAAGTGAAGTGGTACTAGAGCAAACAAACAGTCTGAAGAGCGTCCGGGTGTATGGCCCGGGCGAGACAGCAAGGTTGGCAGACGGTGGTGACCGTCTGCAGGAGTGGCCGATTGGAGTCTTCCGTAAGGACCGTGGACGGGTGGTGGCCCGGCGGTACCGGACCAGTACACAAGGAGAAGCCAGCACCATTGGCAGGGGCTTTTCGGACCCCGGCAAGGCTAGGAGTCGCCGTGAAGTTGCCGAATCCGTTAGTGAAGGGGACCTTCGGGTTTCCAAACAGTCAAGTCCCAACAGAAGGCAACCATCCAACCGTGAAGGGGAGACACCGCCACCGCCAAGGGCAACCGTTTCCCAGGGCCAGCGCCTGCGGGCAAAAGGGGCTCCTCTGGCTCACATCCAGGTCGGGGAGTGGGTTACCGGTGGGAACCCATCGGAATCAACATAGAACATAGGTGCAGGGAGAGACAGTCATCACTAACCTGCAGGGAACAACAACACCGCAGCCGTCCGAGGGACCGGTCCATCCAACCGCTTGTTTTACCGTGAACTGTGTCATCATCATTGGGCTGAGTGAGTACCTCCGTGCCGTGCGGCACAGCGCTGCCCCTGCGACCCTGCACCTCACCAGGCCCCGCAACCCGCCTGTCCACCATCCCAACCCCATCACCGGGCTCCGGGACAACAAACCCCCCTACCCACGGAGGGGAAATAACAACTCAGCTGCTCCCTGTCACCGCTCCCGGGATCCCCGTCTAGATCAGCGGTGGTGTCCCCAAAATTACCACAACCGTGGGTGGCGTCACGGACAATATCCCCAAAACCAAACCACCCCTTTTCACTGTTGGGCGAGGAGTGCCGCTCGAGTTCCCGGGATCCGGCCCATCACTCGAGCCACCGAGCAGCAGTGGCAGCCGGACCCGAGCAGTGGGAGAGCGCAGCGTCCCCTCCTCCGCCCGCGACAACTTGGCGTCACGAACAGGATCTTACCGCTCTGCCGTCTGGCGGAGGTGTGCCTTGTTACCGCCGGAGGTGTCCGGCCGAAAAATTTCAGAAGCCGCCATCTTTGGCGCGAAAAGTTCCCGCTCGAGCGTCTCCTCGAGTAGTGGAGGCGCGAAGGCCAAAACCCCGCCCCTGTAGAGGAGGAGCCGGAAAGAGGCTAAGGGGGACGGAAACAAGATGTCTGCGCCCGACGGAGCTGCTGGAGGAGCGGTGGTCGCAGCCGCAGTGGCACCCGTGGATGGGAATGGGCCTGCCCAGGTCCCGGCCGCGCTGGCGGAGGGTGCCGTAGTCCCAGCTCTCGCTCAGGTGATGCCATTCTCCTTGCCCTATGTGCCCGGAGCTACCTGGCTGCCGCAGTATGACGGGAAACCTGATGCGTTACAGGTCTTCCGGAAGAAGCTTAGCCCGCTCCTAGAATTGTACCCCCTGACTGATAAGCAACGTGCAGCGGTAGTGCTGGGGCAGCTAACCGGCGCGGCTGAGCAGGAGGCAGAGACCTAGGCCGAGGGGGACCGGTTCTCTGTAGCCACCATCTTTGAGGAACTACAGACTGCCTTTGAGACCCGTACCGAAGCCGAGCTGAGGATGCCGTTTTACCAATGTCGGCAACGGCCTGTGGACAGCATTCGGGACTACGCTTTACGTCTGCAAACCGCCCTCCGCACACTGAAGCGGGTGGACACCATCAATGAGGCGGACAGCAACAAAATGTTAGTAGAGCAATTTGTGCAGGGGATGAGGTCCTCCGAGGATCGCAAACAAATCCGGCTGTGGGCCCTAGAACACCCTGATGTGGACTTTGCTGTGTTAAAGGAACAGGCCATTAAAGCTCTGCAACCCCCAGCTTCGGAAGTCTTGGAACCAGCCCCGTGGCCAGTTGAGACGGCCCCCGTCGTGATGGCCCCTGCCCTATTAGCATCTCCAGTACCTACAGCTCCAAGCAGCACGATGGAAGAACTGGCTGCCCAGGTCCGCCGTATGGATGGAGACCTCGCCAAGATCCTCGCCGCACTCCAGCCTCAGACCAGATCCCAGCCTCCGGCAAAGATACAGCTCGCCGAGGACGTCCCCTGGATGCAGCGGAGAAGAACCAATGACTCACGGTATGGACCCCCGATTTGTTACAGGTGCAGCAAACCCGGCCACTACTCCCGACGGTGTCCGTTAAACGAGCAACCCCTGGGGCCACGGGCCAATCCTCAGGAGTAGAACCCCATGGCCCCCCAGACTGGCGGGACCGGTACATCGGGGCCCGGCCCATCATTCCCGTGGCTGTGGACGGCATACCGGTGATGGCTCTCCTGGACACTGGATCACAGGTAACCACTATACCATACACACTGTATCAACGGTATTGGGGGAAAGACGAGCTGGCTCCCCCAGATGCTAGTATAACACTGATTGCTGCTGATGGACTCCCATTGACCCAAGTGGGATACAAACAAGTGGCCATGACTGTGGGGCGAGCTGAACTGCAACACCAGGGTATGATTGTGATAATGAATGAACCCAGTGATCATAACCCGAAGATAGTGCTAGGAACCAATGTGATGGAGCACTGTATGAGTGATGTGCTGACCCTACTGCAGCAGCTGGCCGCCACGGCGGCGGGGAGTCGACAGAGAGCTGTGCAGCGTGAGATCCGGGCCTTGATGTACCGCCAGCATGTGAACTCGACAGGAGGAGAGATTGGTGGGGTGAGAGTGATGGATGTTGCCCCGTTGATTGTGCCCCCTAGGAGCGAGATGATGATTTGGTGTAGGGCAGCAGTAGGGCCCCAGGGACGTGACTACCCTGCCATGATAGAGCCCATGCCCTCTGAGCACTGGCCCACAGTAATGGCCGCCCGAGGGGTGGTAGATGTAAAGAAGGGGAGAGTGCCTGTGAGGGTGCTGAACTGCGGGGAGGAAGAAGTCAGGCTTCCCCGGTATGCTACACTTGCCAAGTTGCACACTCTGGATCCCCACACCATCCGCGAGGCAGTTCCCCCAACCTCACCACCGACTGCCAGCACTCACCCGCCCCAAGGGGAGTTAGATGAGTGGCACCAACAGCTACATGTAGGCACTGACGATACCCCTACACATCACAAAGAAGGGGTATACCGGGTGGTACGGGAGAATGAGCAAGTTTTTAGCAAACATCCCCTAGACTTTGAGCAGATTAAAGGGGTCCAACACCATATTCCCACCGGTGAACACCCCCCTATCAAAGAGAGGTACAGGCCTATTCCCCCTGCACACTACCAATGTGCCAAGGACATGTTGAGGAACATGAAGGAGGCAGGGGTCATCAGGGACAGCTGTAGTCCCTGGGCCGCCCTGTTGGTACTGGTTAAAAAGAAGGACGGCACCATGCGGATGTGCGTGGATTACCGGAAGATTAACCAGATAACGCATAAAGATGCTTACCCACTGCCCCGTATTGAAGAGTCTTTGGCCGCACTGAGAACTGCAAATTACTTCTCCACCCTTGACCTCACCAGCGGGTACTGGCAAGTAGCTGTGGCACCGGAGGACCGGGAGAAAACTGCCTTCACCACCCCAATGGGGCTCTGTGAATTCAATAGTATGCCGTTCAGACTGTGCAACGCCCCTGGAACCTTCCAACGGCTGATGGAGTGCTGTCTGGGGCATCTAAACTTCGAGACCGTCCTGTTATACCTGGATGATTTGATTGTGTACTCCCAGACGTATGAAGCCCACCTGGAGCACCTGGCCGAAGTGTTCGCGTCCCTTGCCAAATACGGGATGAAGTTGAAGCCCTCCAAGTGTCACCTGCTGAAACCCAGAGTGCAGTACCTGGGGCATGTGGTGGGTGCAGAAGGTGTCGCCCCCGACCCCGAGAAGATCACTGCCATCCAAGACTGGCCGAGACCAACCACAGTGAGGGAAGTAAGGCAGTTTCTGGGTCTAGTGGGGTACTACCGGCGCTTCATCAAGGGGTACACGAAGATGGCTGCCACCATGCAAGACCTCCTCATTGGACAGACCAAAGGTGGTAGACTCATCGGAGCCCCACTGGTGTGGGAAGAGAGGCATGAGGAATCCTTCCGTCAACTGAAAGCGGCCTTGACCGGAGAGGAGATCCTGGCATATCCCGATTACAGCAACCCGTTCATCCTCTACACCGATGCCAGCAATGTGAGCTTGAGGGCAGTCTTGTCCCAGGTCCAAGATGGGAAGGAAAAAGTGATTGCTTATGCTAGCCGAAAGCTCCGACCGACTGAAAGGAATCCTGAGAACTACAGATCTTTCAAGCTCGAGCTCCTGGCGCTGGTGTGGGCTATCACTGAGCGGTTCCGCCATTACCTGGCCGCAGCAAAGTTCACCGCTTTCACGGATAATAATCCGCTGACCCACCTGGACACGGCCAAGTTGGGCGCGTTGGAACAGTGGTGGGTGGCCAGGCTAGCCAACTACGATTTCACCATCAAATACAGGGCCGGTCGTGCCAACGTTAACGCTGATGCACTCTCTCGGATGCCCCACTTGTCAGAAGAAGGGTGCGAGGATGACGACCTCGAAGAGATCCAGTTGCCTGCATTTCACCAGCCACCAACTGAGAAGGTGCATGTCCACCAGCAACGGGCGAATCTGGACCCGCTGCCCAGTCAGGAGTGGCAGGAAGCTCAAAACCAGGCGCCCGCTGTCCGCCTAGTTAAGATCCTGGTGGAGCAAGGTGCTGCTGGAATAGACCATGCTGCCCCAGCTGAAGCCCAGCGCCTGTGGCGAGAACGGACCCGGTTGTATCTACACCAGGGGAAGTTGTACCGTGAGCTAATTAACCCGAAGACTCATGAGAAAATCCGCCAGTTGGTGATTCCCCAAGCTAATGTGTCCACCGTTCTACAAGCGTACCATGATGGTGCCGGACACTTCGGATGGAAGAAGCTGGAGATGCTGTTGAGGGAGCGGTTCTATTGGAGTGGGATGCGGGAGTCTGTAGAGGCCTAGTGCCGAGAGTGCGGTCCTTGCACGCTGAGAAGGAAGGACGAGGCCAGCCAGAATGCGCCCCTACACCCGATCGTTACACATCAACCGCTGGAGCTGGTCGCCCTGGACCATGTAAAGCTCACCCCCAGCCGAAGTGGGTACACCTTCGCTCTAACCATAGTAGACCACTATTCAAGGTTCATGGTGGTTGTCCCAGTCAAAGACCTAACTGGTCGTACTGCCGCTAGAGCGTTCCAGGCTTATTTCTGCCGACCACATGGATACCCTGAGAAGGTGCTTACTGACCAAGGCCCGGCCTTTGAAGCGGAGGTGTTCCATGAGTTTTGCCAGTTGTACGGCTGCAAGAAGATCCGGACCACCCCTTACCATGCCCAGACCAACGGCATGTGTGAGAAGATGAACCACTTGGTCCTGAGCCTCCTCAAGACGTTGCCGCTGGAAGAGCGGAACCTGTGGCTGGAGAAGCTACCCGACTTGGTCGATATGTACAACAATATCCCTTCCAGCTCAACGAAGTGCACCCCAGCATACCTGATGAGGGCTCGCCCCGGTCAGCTACCGGTGGATCTGGACATGGGATTGGAGGCCCCAGAAGCACTCCCTTCGACAGCTGAATGGGAAACTCGGCGGAGGGTGCAATACCGACAGATTCAAGAATATGTCGAGAAGAACTTGAGTCGGAGTCGGGAACAGCAAGAGCAGCGCTTCAACCAGAAGGCGTCTGCTGGCCCTTTCCAGCCTGGAGATGTAGTGCTGAAGCGGAAGAGGAGAACCCACAAGCTGGATGATCAATGGGAACAAACCCCATACGTCATACAGCCCACAGGATGGGAAGATGGGAAGGCCTACCAGATCAGTCGTGACCAAGGGGGCACTTTGGCCACGGTTTCCCGGGACCATCTGAAAAGGTGCCCACCAGCATTGAGGGAAGCGGCTGAAGTTCCGGTTCCTCCACCAGCGGAAAAGGCAAAAGAGGTAATCCACACCGTGATGGGTGACTTCCCAGCGGACTGGCCTACACAGAACGGCGCGGTGATTCTTCCAGTGATACTGTTCCCACAACCCGTGGATGAAGAAGTGATGGAGGTGGTCAACCGTGAGCCAGAGCCAGTGCCAGTGCCCAGGGATGAACCTGTGCCCAGCTCCCCTATGCCTCCGCCTGCCCCACACGATAACAGGGAAGAGAGACTGATTGTTCCCTCTTCTCCGCTGCCTGTCACCACTGACACCGGAGGTCCACTCGCCCCAACCTAGGTAGACCCCCACTTAGGTACAGGGAAACTACTATTTAGAGGGGGGGTGAACATTGTGTGTTGAAAGCACTGTTTAAAAGTTTTAAAAGTTTTGAAGTTTGAAAATGAAAGTGAATAATAGCTGGAAAGTTACCTGATTTACTGCTGATTTGGAACCGGTCGTACCCGGCAACTGGTCCCCGTTGGGACCCCCTTCACCTTGCATAGAAACTTCTATGAACATGCCTGAGAACTTGCAAGGCAACCACAAACTTGTGGCCTGTAAATAAAAATGGTTGTTACAGCTTCCACCGTTACCGCCTCCGGAGAGGCAGATTGGAGGAAGGGCCCGCAGTGGAGTAGGCTGGGGCCCAGCCACCACCGGAACCGGTGGCAACCCTCTGGGGGTTCCAAGGGCTCCCCATGGACGTGGGTCCCCTGGAAAGGACAGATCCCGCTCGGGTAACTTGGTGCAGGACTGGGGTCAAGGGGTGCTGCCTGTTTTCTTAGGGGCAGCATCAGGGCCAGGTTACTTGGGTGGGTGAGAGCGGAAGCCGTAACCGTTAACCGTTGCAACATTTAAGTAAGAGTACCTCCCGATGTGGGAAGATGTTATTTTAATTGTGTGTTACCGTTTTACCTTTTCATATTTTCCAGTTGGTGAAAATAAAACCAGTGATGGACGGGCAGCCCGAGGATGGTCTGCATTTTGCTAAGGGGGAATGTGTCGCCCTGGACAAGCCAGGGGCCACAGAGCACAACACCAACACACCCCACACTCCCTGCAGGCACATCAAGGTCAGACACAAAACCCTTGTTGCCTTCCTCCAGGGGCTGATGTCCACACCAGGGGGTGGAGCCAGGCGGTTGGTCTCCACCCACCGAGGAGTTCACAGTCCTGGAGGAGGGAAAAGAGTCAGATTAGTTTAGGAGTTGGAGGAGTGAGGAAGTGAAGTGGTACTAGAGCAAACAAACAGTCTGAAGAGCGTCCGGGTGTGTGGCCCGGGCGAGACAGCAAGGTTGGCAGACGGTGGTGACCGTCTGCAGGAGTGGCCGATTGGAGTCTACCGTAAGGACCGTGGAAGGGTGGTGGCCCGGCGGTACCGGACCGGTACACAAGGAGAAGCCAGCACCATTGGCAGGGGCTTTTCGGACCACGGCAAGGCTAGGAGTCGCCGTGAAGTTGCCGAATCCGTTAGTGAAGGGGACCTCCGGGTTTCCAAACAGTCAAGTCCCGACAGAAGGCAACCGTCCAACCGTGAAGGGGAGACACCGCCACCGCCAAGGGCAACCGTTTCCCAGGGCCAGCGCCTGCGGGCAAAAGGGGCTCCTCGAGCCCACATCCAGGTCGGGGAGCGGGTTACCGGTGGGAACCCATCGGAATCAACATAGAACATAGGTGCAGGGAGAGACAGTCATCACTAACCTGCAGGGAACAACAACACCGCAGCCATCCTAGGGACCCGTCCATCCAGCCGCTTGTTTTACCGTGAACTATGTCATCATCATTGGGCTGAGTGAGTACCTCCGTGCCGTGCGGCACAGCGCTGCCCCTGCGACCCTGCACCTCACCAGGCCCCGCAACCCGCCTGCCATCCACTCCTACCCCATCACCGGGCCCCGGGACAACAAACCCCCCTACCCACGGAGGGGAAATAACAACTCAGCTGCTCCCTGTCACAGCTCCCGGGATCCCCATCTAGAGCAGCGGTGGTGTCCCCAAAATCACCACAACCGTGGGTGGCGTCACGGACAATATCCCCAAAACCAAACCACCCCTTTTCACTCACGGGCGAGGAGCGCCGCTCGAGTCCCCGGGATCCGGCCCATCGCTCGAGCCACCGAGCAGCAGCGGCCGCAGAGCAGCGGCAGCCGGACCCGAGCAGTGGGAGAGCGCAGCGTCCCCTCCTCCGCCCGCGACAGATCTTTGGTGTGGTAAGAACTCCAGTGGAACTGAAGACCCCAAAGATTTATTGTCATTAGGGAAAGGGGTGAAGAAATTTGAGTGAGCAGTATAGGGAGAGATGGTGGGGGGAATGAATGGAGACACAGTATGGGGAAGGAGGGGGGGGGGGGGGAAATGAGGACACAGTAGGAGCAGCAAGGGGTGGATGAGTGTTAAGGTAGTGAAGAAACAATTTGGGATGAGAAAAATGTGAGGGGGCACATAATACAGACTGGATAGTGTGGAGGGAGCAATATGAAGAGGGGTCAGCATGGGGGGACAACGAAAGGGCACAGCAAGGAGGAGACAGTATGCCGAGGAGGTAGAGTGTGATGAGTGGGCACTGTATAAAGACTGGGCAGTATAGAGGTGCAGAGTCTTGGACAGTGTGAAGAGTGGGCTTAGTTTTAGAAGGAGAGGTCAGGGTGGAGGGTATGTGCCATAAGAGGAACAGTGTGTGGGTCATATTGTGTGCAGGGAACACAGTGACGAGTAATTATTTATTCAGGCACACAGTGTAGGGCAGATATTGATAGTCAGGAGCATTATAATTACACTGCTATTTTTAAGGTTATTGTAATGTGATGTGCTGCAGAAGACCGGAGAAGATGGAAGTCTGCAGAGACAAACTGTGAATGTGAAAAGTCATCATGGTGTCTGTACAAGATGAAGAAAAGAAAGCAAACGACTCTGATCAGAGACAACATCATCTATAAGGTACCTGGATGTAAATGTTTTTTTTGATACTGACTAATTCTCATCAGTAATGTGATTCCTGTATGGTCTGCCGTCTGATGATAACTGATAACAAACATTTCCAGTATCTCCTTACCATTATTAATGACATACTGGAAGTTGTAGGTTGATGCAATACAAATCTGTATGGGTCTGACTTGACCTGACATTACAATTGATACAGCATGTACTGATGGTGGTTTTTGTGATGTATTCCTGCACTGATGAGGGTTTTGATGCTGGGTGTCTGTTCTGATGGGGGTTCTTATGAGATTTTCTTGTGCTGTTATTATTTCTGATCCTGTACATATGTAACAATCCATAACTTGTAAGATTACATGATAAATGGCTAGGTTAATAAAGTGTAGTGCCGTCTGACAAGTTACGGGTTGCTACATTTATATTTATGTTAGGAGAATTAAATGGGTTGTACAAGTTTGTGATGAGTCTGGAGTCACGCTATGTGACTGCAGATTTCTAAATTCTACCACGGCGCACACTGCACGCGGTCAGGATTCTCTGGTGTTGGCAGTTAGAGTGGGATGTCACAAAACCGCAAGTATGCGATTTGCATACATGCAGTGACTTGCCGACTGAACATACGTGGCGTCACTCAATGGAGTTGAATTGAGCTAGGCCGGACATGTCTAGTTGGAATGTGGCCAGAAATATACAAATCGCATACTTGTGCTCCCATGACCATCCACTCTTCCCATTGGCAATGGAGAATACTGAAAGTGTGCAGTGTGTGCGCTATGAGAATGCAGAATTCTGTAGTCGCCTACAGTGACTTAAGACTTTCATCTCAAACCTGGACAAGCCGTTTAATTATAAAATTAAGCACTGTGGCATACCCAATGCTATCAGTGTGTAATTTGCTTATTGTAAGGACTCAGCTCTGCTTGCTGGTTCTAGCAGTCATTACATGACCACTCATATGTGATTTCCATACTTACGGTCATGTGACAACTAGCCTTTTTTCCTGCTTCTCTTTTTTCATTGAACATTGAGAGAATTAGGAAGAGCAGCTTGTAAATAAGCAACGTGCATAAGAAAAATTAGTCACATGATGACTACTCAAACCATTTGGGTGGGTGCCAAACTGAATTCTTGCCCTGGGTGCCAGAAAACCTACAAACCTCTCTGCATTCAGCATGTATACTCTGGGCGATTTCCAGCTGCATATGCTACATACTTTGGTCAAGTCTAATGCAAATGGATCCTTACTGCACCAGGGGCTGCTGATAAGTCTTTGGCTTTACCCAGAAAGAAACGAGATAGAATGATGAAACTTTACATTTATTCCAAATACTCTCCACTGATGTCAACACACTTCTTACATCCATATTCCAAGTTATGTAAGCCTAGCAAAAAGAAGGATTTCGGTTGTGCCTCAAACCAGCAATCCGTAGCAGCCATGGCATCAGAAATGGTTTGAAATTTTGTACCTTTGAGGTGTTTCTTCAGGTTTGGAAACAGATGGTAGTCGGAGGGAGCTAGATCTGGTGAATAAGGGAATAAGGTGGGTGGTCAACCAGCTGGAAGCCCAGCTCTGCCATTTTTGCCATGATCGCTTGTGCAGTGTGATTCCTTTGGACACCTTGGCGTGACTTTTGGCCTTCAGAGCTGCCTTCAATTGATCCAAAAGTTCAATGTAATACCTTGCATTGATGGTGGAACCCTTTTGAATGTAGTCCACTAGCAGCACGCCCTCCTTATCCCAGAACACAGATGCCATCACTTTAGTGGCTGATTTTTGCACCCTGAACTTCTTTGGCGAAGAGAACCATTGTGCCTCCACTCTTTTGAATGTTCCTTGTTTTCAGGGTCATACAAATAAATCAAGTTCTCATCCATAGTGACCAGTGGATCCAGGAAGTTCTTAATAGTTTGGAAACGCTGACAAATAGACCGGGAAGTTTTCACTCGCATGCTTCTCTGATCTGTTGTCAAACATTTGGGGACCCACTTTGCAGATCGCTTCCTCATGTCCAAATGTTCATAGATAATTACACAAACACATTCTCGGGAAATCCCCATGATGTCTGTTATTGCTTTAGCTGAAATTCGTTGATTCTTCAGTATGAGGTTGTGCACAGCATCGACGATCGGAACAACAACCACTCTCGGGTGTCCAGGACGTTCCTCATCATTGGTGCTGAAGTGGCCCGTTTTAAATTTGGCAAAACAGTTCTTAACTGTGGAATATGAAGGGCATTGATCCCCCAATGTCTGCGACATATCACCATGAATATCCTTCGCGGACTTTCCTTGCAGAAACAAGAATTTTATCTCTCCTCTGCTCTCAGTTGCTGGGAATATCGCATTAGTCTCCGCCATTTTGTTTCCCGTGTGCATAACACACTGTTGCCATAAGCAACAAACACAAAATTTGGAAAACATATATTAGCCACACAAAGCTTTCATGTGATGTAACATTCCTTACCACAGAAAGATCACAAAGCCAAAGACTTATCAGCAGTCCCTTATATTATGGGGTCAGCTCATCAGCTTGCAGACTTCAAGAAATATAGAAGACTGTGTATTCTCGTGGGACACCAAGACAGGTCTATGGCAGCAGTACAGTACTGAAGGGAACACCAAGGTCCTCGGAGAGGAATAAATACTTAATTTTATTTAAATATTATTAAGTTGTGTCGCCAGGGGTTAAGGGGATACCCAGAACCGGGCCAAGGGGTCGCTTCTGGAAAGGGGATCACGGTGTCGTGACCCGGTCTGTGCTCCCTGGTTCCACAATAAAAAGGGGGGGTTATGTTCGTGACGCCACCCATGGAATGTGATCAGAGATGACCACCGCTGCTGCAGAACCTCCGGGGTGATGGAAGGCAGCTTGAGATGGGACGGCTCCCCACGGGTAGAGCCTTTTCCCCGGGGCAGTGTGTTAGTCTATGGGGGGAGTGCAGGACACGAGCACAATAAACAGGCAGACTCACGGTTTTGCAGTTTCTTTGTCCTTTACTGATGATGGTATTCAGCAGAGTACTGTCCACGGAGTCTGTGAGGGGTTCAGGGCTTCTCCCACCCAGCCGGGCCGATTTGGCTTCCTTGTCTGCACTATGTGTCTGTGGCCCTGCTGCTGTGTGAACTATGCAGCCGGCTCTGCTCTGCTCCTAGGTACCGACCTGACAGGCAACTCGAGTCCTTCCTAGTATGTTCCTGAACTCTCCTATGTTGCTTGTGTCTGTGGTACAGATAGAGAATGTGGAATCCTCACTTCTCTGGTGGTAACTGTACAGTATGTAACCTGCAGTCTCGGATCCAGCATCCGTTCTGTGTGCTCCACTGGGATGAGCTCAGCAATGCTCTGCCTCCCAGGAATGTTCCTCTGTGTACGCTTTCTCCTTTCCTCAGACCCTCAGCTAGGCCTGGAATTGGTCAGTGGATCCTGAGGTGAGCTAAAGCCAGCTTCCAACCTGCAGAGATCCTTTCTCCTCAGTGCTCTGCACTGAACTTCCAAACTGAAACTACTGACCATTTCCTCCCCCCACCAGAATGTACAGGGAAGCAGCTTGGTCTCCCCCTTCTGGCCAGGAGGTCTTGGTGTTGTGTGTGGGGAGTTAACCCTTTGTGTTGTTACTGTGGCAACCCTGGGGTGCCACAAAAACATGCCACATGATTATGGAACGTCGAGAGCCACCTCCAGTAGGAATATACAAAACTGACTAGCAATCTTTTTATTGTTTAAGGGCAGTTCCTAAGATTGAAGAGGAATTGCTCAGAGGAGGGTCTCTTTTTAAAACAATCGAAAGACCTAAATGATCGGCTGAAAGATAGAGGATACCCTAGTAAAGTTATTAATCAGGCATTCTCAGAAGTGAGGTGCAAGGATAGAACCAAAATCCTGAATACTCCATCACAGAAGGATAAAAAAGATGAAACCATTAGGTTCATCACAACATACACTAATGGTGCAGAGGAGGTACACAACATCCTCAAAAAACATTGGTCCATTTTAAAAATGGATGAGGACATTGCTCCACTGGTACCAGACTATCCGGCAATCACCTACAAGAAAGCACGTTCATTAAAAGAAAGATTGGTACATAGCCATTTCTCTGCCTCCAATAAAAACAACAACTATAAAAAAACTTGGCTTCCAAATGAGGTGAATGGTTGCTTCAGATGTGGGAGCTGTATAGCCTGTAACTTTATAAAGACCGGGAGATATTTTTTCTCGAATGTAATGAACAAACAGTATGAAATTAAGACCTTTATCAATTGTAAGTCCAGAGGAGTCATTTACAAGGCTACTTGTAGGTGTAAAAAGGAGTATGTTGGAAAAACTAAGAGGGAACTGAGAAGAAGAATAGGAGAACACCTCCGTGACATCAGATTAAAAAATGACACTTCGCTGGCACGACACATTAATGATGAACACAAGGGAGACCCCAAGTGTATTTCCTTTCAAGGGATTGATTTGATACCAGTACCAGTAAGGGGGGGGGACTGGGATAAAAGCATTTTGAGACAAGAAACTAAATGGATCTATTGGTTGGGCACTATGAAACCAAGGGGCTTGAATGAAACACTATCCTTTGCACCCTTTGTTTAACATCTAGGGCTAGATATTAGGAGGGACAGTCGTCGGCCGAGTGGGGGCGCCATTCACCGACCTATTAGGGTGCCGACCCCCACATGATAGGTAGGAACGAGCCCCCCCTTTAGTTTTTTGAGATTAGCAGTTAGTCTGGTGAAGGGTTTTCTTTTTCTAGTGTATGTATGTGTCGCGGGCGGGGAGGAGGGTGTCAGCACACCGCGCTCACCCCTTCTGCTCGGGTCCGGCAGTTGCTCCTGGTGGCTCGAGCTGCGGGCCGGATCCCGGGGTGTCTCGAGCGACACTCCTCGCCCGTGAGTGAAAAGGGGGTGTTTGTTGAGATTATAGTTCGTGACGCCACCCACGGTTGTGGTGATGGCACCACCGCTGCTCAGTGTGGGGGTCCCGGGGGTGGTGATGGGAGCAGCCAGGTGTTGTATTGCCCCTCCGTGGGTAGGGGTTGGTGATCCCGGGGCCCGGTGAAGAGATGCAAGGTGTAGGGCCTGGAGGGCGCAGGGACGCGGGGGCAGCGCTGTGCCTTGCGGCACTATGGTACTCACTCAGCCTGACACGGACACAGTTTGTATGGTAAACCAACGGCTGGTAGGACGGTCCCACAGACGGCTGCACCTGCACTCCCGGTAGGTGACGGTGACTTCTCTCTTCCTTGCACCTGTGTGGTCTGGTGGTATCGGTGGATTCCCTCCGGTTACCCGCTCCCCGACTGCAATCTGGGCCGGAGGAGCCCTACACTTTGCCCGCAGGCGCTGGCCCTGGGGAAACTTGTGCCTTGGCGGTGGCGGTGTCTCCCCGTTAATGGTCGGGCTGTTGCCGTCAATCGGGACTTTGTTGCTGGGGGATCTGCGTCCCCTTCGCTGACGGATTCGGCAAATTGGGCGACTCCTAGCCTTGCCGGGGTCTGAGAGGCCCCTGCCCTGGTGCTGACTGTCCTTCGGAACACTGCTCCAGACCACCGGGCACACAGCCAACGGGGTCCTTCCAGGAACTTCCGAACTGTCCCACTCCGGACAGTCACCGCCGTCGCTGACCTTGCTGTTCTAGTCCTACACACAGCTGGGCTCTCAGGCTTTGCACACTCTCTGCGCTGTCTCCACTTCTTGCTTTCCTCCTTTTTCACTTTCCTTTCCTTCGCTTTCACTTCTTGTTGTTTACTCTAGCCCTTCACTGGACTTCACTCTTGCCCTGCCCGGGGCTATCTCTGCTCTTCACTCAAGCTCCTCCTGAGCTAATCTGCCTGGTTTACTTCCTGCCTCCAGAGTCGTGAGCTCCTTGGTGGGCGGAGCCAACCGCCTGGCCCACCCCCTGGTGTGCATCACAGACTCCTGGAGGGAGGCAACAAGGATTTCTGGTTAGCAGATGTGCCTACCTGGAGTGTGGGGTGTAGTGGTGTTGTTATCTGTGTCCCCTGGCTTGCCCAGGGCGACACATTCCCCCTTAGCAAAATGCAGACCGTCCGCGGGCTGCCGTCCTACACCGGTTTTATTTTTCTGTAAAAGGGGATAACAAGGGTTAATCAAACATAAATAACATTTTTAATCAACTCTTCCCAAGACGGGAGGCACATTTTACTTTTAAACGTTTCAAC
This sequence comes from Anomaloglossus baeobatrachus, assembly GCF_048569485.1. Taxonomy (NCBI): domain Eukaryota; kingdom Metazoa; phylum Chordata; class Amphibia; order Anura; family Aromobatidae; genus Anomaloglossus; species Anomaloglossus baeobatrachus. The sequence goes on from NC_134354.1 coordinate 725,936,638, forward strand.
GGTGTACGGTCACGGTTTCCGCTCTCTCCCACCCAAGCAACCTGGCCCTGATGCTGCCCCTAAAACCCAGGCAGCACCCCTTGACCCACAGTCCAGCACAAGTCACCCGAGCGGGATCTGTCCTTCCCCTCCAGAGGGTGGCCGTTCCTTTGGTGGCTGGGCCCTGGCCTGCTCTGCTCAGGGCCCTCCCTCCAACCTGCCTCTCCGGAGGCGGCATTGCGGAAACGGTAACGGTACCCAACATATTTACAAGCCACTTAACGTTTGTGGTTGCCCTGCAGAGTTCACGGGCTTGTCCATGGATAGTTCCCATGCATTTTAAACGGTCCCCACGGGGACAACGGTGCCGGCTCCTGCCGGTGGCAAATCACTGCAGCAAATCAGGTAACAAACTCGGGTAATCATTTTCATCATCTTTGGCAAAACTTTTCAACTTTTAACTTTTCAAACAAACAAAGTGCTGGTCCCTACGGGGACGGTGCTGCGGGCCTCCATTGCCCTACTCCGGTCCTGCTGCTGCTTCATCCGAGGGAGGGGGTGCAGAGCTCATCTTGCCCTCCGGGCTGCCCCTCAGCTTTACATCCAGGGCAAACCACCCCCTCTCTCCGCAGTGCCGAGTGTACCGCACCATGTCTCCCGGGATAAGATTGCGGCCAGGATGCTCTTCGGGCAGGTGAGCATGCACATCCCGCCGGGCTACAAACACCTCGGCCTCCAGGCCCGGTTCGTATATGAACCCGTAGCCCTGGCGGATATCGAATCGCCTCACCTGCCCCTCGTAGAACGGGCCCCGGACACGGAAGGTCGCTTGCCGCAGGTTCTCCTTTTCCCGTATGACTCGGGCCACCAGCTCGGCTTTCCTACGCTCCCTCTCCGCGATCTCCAGGCCCAGCTTGGTCGGCTCCCTGTCCCAGTATGGCTCCGGCGCACGGGTTGAGCCCCGCGGGACATTCAGCACGTTACCCACTGTCAGGAAGGTGGGTGGCGTATCCCGCGGTGTCATGGCCTTGGGCGCTGCCTTGCAGCAACAACCCGGCGCCACCTCAGCCGAGGTGTGGGGGATGGGCACAGGGGCTTTCCGCAGTTGGGCCTTCGGCTCGGAGCGGGTCATCGGCTCCGGCTCGGGGAACTGCTCGGGGACTGTCTCTGGCGCAATCTTCGGGGCCTTCCATGGCAATGCCTCCGGTTTGCTTCGGGCTCCGGCTACAGGTCGGTCCGCTGGGGCGGACGGGCTGGGTTTCGCTACCGGTTGCGGTGGTAGCGGGCCTAGTGGCGGGGTCACGGCCTCCGGGACGGGTGGCGAAGGAGGCAACGGGGGGAGAGGGCTTGGACCGGGTCCCTCAGCCGCAGCGACCGGTCCCTCCGGGACATAGGGGCGTGGGTCACTCACCCTCCCTTCCTCCGCTTCCTCCTCGTGTCTCCGCACGGCTGCCACAACGTCCGCCATGTCGGTCTCCCACTCCTCCATGAGGAGCTGCATCTTGACCTGCAGCCTTAGGTGGAGCTGCGCGGTCCGGATCTCCACCCACGCTGCGGTTCCCGGTGCGGGGGCCACGGTGTTTCGGGACGGCATCCACATGGTATCTCCACTGTTTGGTTCCAGGAACGGTATTCTGGCAAGGTCCTGGCGTCCTTGCTTTTATAGCGGCGACTACATGCCGCCAGCCGCCATCGCGTCCCCCTTAGCTCTTTCCGGCCCCTCCTCTCTCGGGGCGGGGTTTTGGCCTTCGCGCTTCTACTGCTCGAGAAGACGCTCGAGCGGGAACTTTTCGCGCCAAAGATGGCGGCTTCTGAAATTTTTCTGCCGGATGTCTCCGGCGGTAACAAGGCGCACCTCTACCTGACGGCAGAGCGGTAAGATCCTGTTCGTGACGCCAAGTTGTCGCGGGCGGGGAGGAGGGTGTCAGCACACCGCGCTCACCCCTTCTGCTCGGGTCCGGCAGTTGCTCCTGGTGGCTCGAGCTGCGGGCCGGATCCCGGGGTGTCTCGAGCGACACTCCTCGCCCGTGAGTGAAAAGGGGGTGTTTGTTGAGATTATAGTTCGTGACGCCACCCACGGTTCTGGTGATGGCACCACCGCTGCTCAGTGTGGGGGTCCCGGGGGTGGTGATGGGAGCAGCCAGGTGTTGTATTGCCCCTCCGTGGGTAGGGGTTGGTGATCCCGGGGCCCGGTGAAGAGATGCAAGGTGTAGGGCCTGGAGGGCGCAGGGACGCGGGGGCAGCGCTGTGCCTTGCGGCACTATGGTACTCACTCAGCCTGACACGGACACAGTTTGTACGGTAAACCAACGGCTGGTAGGACGGTCCCACAGACGGCTGCACCTGCACTCCCGGTAGGTGACGGTGACTTCTCTCTTCCTTGCACCTGTGTGGTCTGGTGGTATCGGTGGATTCCCTCCGGTTACCCGCTCCCCGACTGCAATCTGGGCCGGAGGAGCCCTACACTTTGCCCGCAGGCGCTGGCCCTGGGGAAACTTGTGCCTTGGCGGTGGCGGTGTCTCCCCGTTAATGGTCGGGCTGTTGCCGTCAATCGGGACTTTGTTGCTGGGGGATCTGCGTCCCCTTCGCTGACGGATTCGGCAAATTGGGCGACTCCTAGCCTTGCCGGGGTCTGAGAGGCCCCTGCCCTGGTGCTGACTGTCCTTCGGAACACTGCTCCAGACCACCGGGCACACAGCCAACGGGGTCCTTCCAGGAACTTCCGAACTGTCCCACTCCGGACAGTCACCGCCGTCGCTGACCTTGCTGTTCTAGCCCTACACACAGCTGGGCTCTCAGGCTTTGCACACTCTCTGCGCTGTCTCCACTTCTTGCTTTCCTCCTTTTTCACTTTCCTTTCCTTCGCTTTCACTTCTTGTTGTTTACTCTAGCCCTTCACTGGACTTCACTCTTGCCCTGCCCGGGGCTATCTCTGCTCTTCACTCAAGCTCCTCCTGAGCTAATCTGCCTGGTTTACTTCCTGCCTCCAGAGTCGTGAGCTCCTTGGTGGGCGGAGCCAACCGCCTGGCCCACCCCCTGGTGTGCATCACAGACTCCTGGAGGGAGGCAACAAGGATTTCTGGTTAGCAGATGTGCCTACCTGGAGTGTGGGGTGTAGTGGTGTTGTTATCTGTGTCCCCTGGCTTGCCCAGGGCGACACATATGTATGTCTGAAATGGCCCATTTGTGCCTTTTACATGTCTGATCCTAGGTAAAAATAACCCGGTCCTTTCTCCAGCTAAAATTATAAAAAATTGTCAATGATGTACAAAAATGTTGAGCAGCTTTCTGTTTTTATGGGTTTAAGTTATTGTTTTTATCACTTTACTTCCTTTGGGGGTTAATTTCTTATGGCTCTTTTTTACCACAAAGATTTAGTTATTCCTTGCTTTACAGGTAAATGCTTTGTTGCTGTATCCTATCTGGACTACCTGCCGCTGTGTGGTGTTTACCACACTGTGACAGGTTTTGCACTATTGCATGGTAGTCTGGGGAGATGTCCCGTATTCCTCACACCGTTTACCCAGATACAAAGGATGGGGTTAATGAAGTCTAGGTGAAAGGTATGGACGCTAGTAATGCGACCGCGCAGGCGCAGGAGGATGCGTTCCACCATGCTTTGGTGTGACGCGCACGCGTCATCGGGTGACGTGCGCAGTGTCCAGGCACGTGACCGATGGACGGATGTGACGTCACACGCCGCGGCGGCGGCTTTAAATACCCAGTACTCAGCTGAACTAGGTATGGCTGTGCTTGTGGGTGCACGTGTGAGGCCAGAACCGCAGTAAGTAGGCTGATATGGGATATGAACACCGCTATGCCACTGTATCTTTAGATTGTTGGAGAAACTGATGTACGTTTTTTCTTTGTTAGCATGTGTCCATTTATGTGAGGACACTTTTTGGGTCCATATACGCCGCTCTCCTGATGAGAAGGGAAACGCGTTGAGAGTGGAGCGTTGTTTTATTCAGAAGTGGTTAAAAGCCTGGATCCTGTGGAAGTACCTGGAAAGAGCCGGGGGATCCATAGAAACCAATCTGTCTGATAAGTATACAGTGACCACAGGAGGATTATCACTCCAAAACAACAACACCGTGGTGAGATTGTTCTGATTTCTATTGATCATCTGAATGATCCTAATATATTTCTATGCAATTCTTACGGTGGATGGTGACAGCGAATGGATAATGCTGTGGGGTTGTTAGTCACTGGGTTAATGGTATTCTGGTATACCCAGACGGGGATGAATTCTGGTTTAAGGGGTTGATATTATTCCCTGTATTATCAGTTTCCCTAGTGAGACGGTGTGCTTTGCACATGGTTGGTATATCCGATAAACCATTTGTGTGTATGGGACATAGAGTGAGGGGGAATTCTGGATGGTTTCTTCCTTGAAGGATTCTCCTGTCCTCCCATACGGTGGCAGTTGCTAGTGTTATGTTTTTATATGTGCACAAAATATGTTTTTTTAAAAGTATTAATTAAAAGGTACATTTTAGGCGTTCTTTTGTTCATTTAGTGGTATTTCGCTAAATATTATCATTTTGTCTATTACCACGTCCAGTTTGCTATAATCACTTTTTATTGTTTTGCAACTTTTTCGTAACGAACATTGTTATGGTAAAGTGCTATTAAACACAATATATTCCTGCTATTACACTGTCATTTCTCCAAGGTTTAGACAACTGCAACCCTAGAATGATAGTCCCCAAATAGCGAAAATGTGTGAACTTGTGTTGTTAATGAAGTCCAGGCACAAAGCCATCTCATGCTCTGAATAGCCAGCAATGGAGCAAACTGCTTCGAAATTAGTATAATTTCCCAAGAGACACATTTCCAAAATAAAAGATGCTTATTTGTATATCTCCTAGAAGAAAAAAGTTTTCATAGTTTGGAATTTTACAACTTTTTATAGTTCCTCTTCTTTATAAGGTTCTCTTTAAAGTAAAGGGCCATTTAACTGTAAGGGATACTTTGCACACTACGACATCGCAGGTGCGATGTCGGTGGGGTCATGTCGAAAGTGACGCACTTCCTGCGTCGCTCTCGATATCGTAGTGTATAAATCCTAGATGATAGATTAACGAGCGCAAAATCATCGTAATCGTATCATCCGTGTAGCGTCGGCGAATTCCATAATTGCGCTGACGCGACAGTCCGATGTTGTTCCTCGCTCCTGCGGCAGCACACATCGCTGTGTGTGAAGTCGCAGGAGCGAGGAACATCTCCTACCTGCGTCACCGCGGCTCCCGTCGGCTATGCGGAAGGAAGAAGATGGGTGGGATGTTTGCATCCCGCTCATCTCCGCCCCTCGGCTCCTATTGGCCGCCTGCCGTGTGACGTCGCAGTGACGCCGCACGACCCGCCCCCTCAATAAGGAGGCAGTTTGCCGGCCACTGCGACGTCGCACGACAGGTGAGTGCATGTGAAGCTGCTGTAGCGATAATATTCGCTACAGCAGCTATCACAATGATATCGCAGCTGCAACGGGGGCGGGGACTATCGCGCTCGGCATCGCAGCATCGGCTTGTGATGTCGTAGTGTGCAAAGTACCCCTAAGTTCTTACAGAGGGGCGATTGCTTAAGAAGGTTTTCATAGTTTTTACGTCATTTGCCAGTATGTTTTAAAGACTTTTTATGCTTGCATTAATAAAACACTGCGTTTTTTGTGACAAAATGCATTGGAATAAATGTGTCAAAAAATACATCATCTGATGATGTGAAGTTTCTTTATAAAAGTCATAAACAAGGTGAAAGTAATAAATGAGAGAAATGCTGCAGTTGTTTTACATGCTTAGGGCTCTTGTCCACTTGCGTACCACTTCCGATTCAACAGCATCGGAAGCGATATGCTAATGACCCTCTGCTGTGAGTGTGAGCCGAGGGTCATGCGACTGTGATGCAATCTTGTGATCATATCACAGCTGCAGAGAAGATGGAGGGATCACTTTCTCCCCATCTCCTCTGTTATCTGTCTCTGCGTGCACCGCATTGCAGTCGCATAACATGCAGTACAGTGCGATTTTACCGAGACTCGGTGCAAAACGCAGCATGCTGCGATTGCACCGAGAGCACAATTCATGCCCTAGAAAATTAAGCAAGAGGACACTGCCTCATAGATTAACACTGGTCTGAGTGCAATCCGATTTTTTATCAGATCGCAAGAAAATCGCAAGTGGACAAGAGCCCTTATACATCCCCGCCTCAGGCATAGTAGAGCAGGAGAGGTTTGCCCAACTTATGTTTGGTCGGTCCACTGCTGTCACCATGATTTGTAGTACAGCAAACACAATATAGTATTTGATGGTACGTACTGTCCAGATGGACCTCCATTTGCTCAACTGTACAACACACCCGGTACATTCCTCAGGGGCCTAGTATGCCTACATTTTTATGTACATTGAGACCAACTCTATATGGTGGCACCTTGCTGCCATCAGTCACCATCAACCATCTTCCATTGTCAGGAACCCAACTGTTCCTTCTTCTGAAAACCCCAACATGGCATAGGTAGACCAATACATCCGGCAATGCTTCCTACAAAAGCATGTGCATGTAAACCCTCCAACTGGAGGAAGAAAGCTGGCTCTCTAGTGCCATATTTTAGTGATGGCTACTCAACAAGTCAATGTCTGACACTTTAACAAACTTTGGGATAGCTAGGCAAACAATACTCTTCTCTAAAAGTAAGAGCCCCTCTGTATATATTTGTCTTGGGGTTCCTGCCCCTCATCAGTGCAGAGCAGGGTACTTGGTTGGTGGCTGGGTCACTGGCCTTTGACAGATGTCTACGATGTACAGCTTCTTCTTGGGCAGTTGGCGAACTATGTAAGGCTGTCTTTCTTTTGCATACTTATGCAAACCCTTAAAATAGTACACAGCTTGGATTCTATTATGCAATTCAAAGCCATTTTCACACAATCATATACTTGAAATTATTTTAGCATCTACTCTGTACAGACCATAAAATTGGGTCTTATTCTGAGTATATGAAACAGGTCTTCAGCTTTAGTTTACCAAGTTGGTGATTGGATGTAAGTATAAAACCAAGTTCATAAAAGGCAGATTTCATGGACATTGTTCATCTTTTAGGCAAAACAGGGAATGCATATTCACGAGAGAATTATATCTAGATGTACAGTATGTATACACTTTAAATGCAGAGAAATAAACCATACCCCAGAAATGACCTAGAGTCATAAACTTAACATGAACTTTATCACATTGCTAGTCTTATCATGAAAACATAACAAGGCATGTAATTCTGTAGCCCCAGCAAAGCCACCGGCACTGATGTGTGAAGTCGGCTATCCCACATTAGAAATGGTTTCATGCCTCTATACACAGGCTGATATAAAGGAAAGAGCATTTATATACAGCCAGCACTGAACTTATTCAGGACTCCATATGTAACAAGGATTAGAAAATGATAAGTAATAATTCCTAATCCCCAAATAATGTTATGTGAAAGGAACTGGCCCAGGACATGTACCAGAACATAGTAGAAACAGGGCTAGGTGGTTAGGGTGTTTTTTATGTTGCCATCATATTCTGTGGGGAACTGTTGGGACATCATAATGTGTGTAGGGATGTTTGGACAATCATACTGCCTTTGGCAATATGGAGTAATTATACTGTGGGGGTGGGGGGGCACTTTCCATGGCATCACACCGATTTGGACTTTTATGACATCCCGTTCTAAGTCCATAGGCATTAAAGGAGTTATCCACTACTACGACAACCCCTTCTGATTCCACTTGTTTTCCCCAGGTAAACTAATAAAGCCTATACTCACCTCCTATACCAGAGCCTTTCCAGTGGTGTCACGGCTCACAGTGCTGAGGCTAACATGGGGTTTTGATGTCATGCGAGTCCCGCGTTCAATCACCGCCAGTTTCCTTCTCCTTGCCTTCGGTCCAAACGAGCAGTCAACATGGAGTGAGCACATCCGCAGCACTCACTTCCTGTTGATTAACTTGTTTGGTCTAAAGGTAGGGAGACAGAAGCCAATACTGATTAGATGAGGGGTTTGCGTGATGTTACATCACTTGAGCCCATCACCACGAGCTGCGGCCCCGCTGGAAGGGCATCGGTATGGGAGGTAAGTGTAAGCTTTATTTTTTTACTTTGGGGAAACGTGGAATCAGAAGTGGTTGTCCTAGTAGTGGACAACCCCTTAAATATTTAGTTAGTTTCTTCTTTGCAGCTATTACAGCCGCTACTCGTCTGTGAAGGTTTTCTATAAGATTTTGAAAAAGTCTGTGAGAATTTAAGTCACTAAGAAAGGCATTTTTGAGGTAAGCCACTGATGTTGAACAAGAGGGCTGGGCTCACAGTTTTCTTTCACTGGAATTAAGATGTAAAACCTCTGAAAAACATCCCCCCATACCATGATCTCTCTTCTATCAAAGTTTAAAGATGGCACAACGCAGACAGGTAACGTTCTCCTGGCATTTGCCAAACACAAACTTGCCTGTCAGAGCGCCAAATAGCTCCACATAACATTTTTCCACTGCTCCAGACTCCAGTGGCTGCCTTAAACCACTACTTCCGACACTTCGCATTGTGCTTGGTGATGTAAGGCTTACATATAGGTGCTTAGCCATGGAAACCCATCCTGTGAAGCTGTGCATAGCTTTTGTGCCGACTTAAATGCCAAAGAAGGTTTGGACTCTGCTGAGGAGCATAAGTCACCGATACTCTGCTGACTGCATAATTGCATTTGGTAAAAGCAGACTGTATGGTGAGCGGCTGGATGTTATACACCTGAGAAAGGTAATATCTGCAGGAGAGCTGTGGTATCAGTGGAGTTGGGATGGCATCAGAGAGTTTAGACTTACAGTGTGAAAGGTGCTTGCCATGTCATGGGGGTTGAATAGGAAGGAACAAATGGGGTCCTAAAAGGGGAAAGAGGGTATGATGGCTCTTAAGGTGGCTTTACACACAGCGATTTCATTAGCAATATCGCTAGCAAGCGTACCCGCCCCCATCGTTTGTGCGTCACGGGCAAATCGCTGCCCGTGGCGCACAATATCGTTAGGAGCCGTCACACGGACTTACCTACCTAGCGACGTCGCTGTGGCTGTCGAACCGCCTCCTTTCTAAGGGGGTGGTTCATGCGGCGTCACAGCGGCCGCCCAATAGATGCGGAGAAGAGCGGCCGTAACATCTCGCCCACCTCCTTCCTTCCTCATTGCCGGCGGCCGCAGGTAAGCTGTAGTTCGTAGTTCCCGGGGTGTCACACGTAGCGATGTGTGCTGCCTCGGGAACGACGAACAACCTGCGTCCTCAACAATCAACAATTTTTTGAAAATGAACGACGTGTCAACGATGGACGATTCGGGGCCTTTAGAGTACAGGGTGGAAGGTGTTATATAGGGTGTTTGAATTCATGGAGAAGGTGTATATACAATATCGCATTTATTGGATGGGTCCACAAACATTTATCCTCTCGACATTAAGCCATCTGACCAATTACCAGCTCAGACAGTGGTAAGTGAGGACACCATATTGTTCACAAAGGATTCCTTCTCCTTATATCGAAATAGCACAAGATATTTTGTAACAAGCTTCACGTCGTGAGACACTGTAGCAATCCGAGATAGATATTAAGTACTGAACACAAAAAAAAAATTTGCCTTTTAGAAAATAGGACTCAAGATTTTAAACCCTTGAGGAGGGGCAGATGGGAATTATGGAAATATGTTCTGTTGATAAATTCTCAGCTCAAATTAGGTATAATATAGTCTCATCCGAACATGAAAATAGCAATTTCACATTTAATTGGATCTATTTTTCTCTAATTTAGCCTTGTAATATAGTGTTTCCTAAGCTTCTGTTACTGGATAGTTAATGAACACCATATGAACTGAATACGAATGGTACTGACTATGAGAGGTTCATTAAAATATAGTTTTTCCTCCAAGGCAGGTTTTGGACATTAGAGAAAAAATAAAAATATAACATAGCTAAATACTTTAATTGAACAGTATTACCAAATAATCCAAAGACCGGTTAACATTAAAAAGTGGTCGTCTTACCACCACTATACCTCTCTATATTCCCAATTAAGACATATGATTGTGTCACGATTCCTCTGTGCAGAGCATTTTGCACACTGGCGATGCTCTTCCGCACCTTCCTGAACTACAAAGTCGGCAATTACAAGTTTCCATTTTGCAGAGCATCTTGCATTTGGAGATGCGCTGCTGTGTTTCTTTGAACACTAGCTGACAGGTTAATTGACAGCACAGGATTCCATGCAGGTTTTCGGAGGTGCTTTCACTCAGGTGTTCCACCTTCCTGGTAATTGCTCTGTTTTATTACTGGGCATGCTCCCCCAGAACCTTGCCAGTCGTACTTTCTGGTTCTGCAGTTGTGCTCTTGGCTTGTGTTTGTGACTGTTGATTGACCCCTCTCTGCCTGCTCCCTGTTCTTGTCGTTACCTCCTGGCTTCTGACCTCGGACATTTCATTGACTCCTCTCTGCCCGCTCCCTGTTCTTGTTGTTGCCTTCTGGCTTCTGGCCTCGGACCGATACCTGACCATGTCTCTGTCTGCTCCTTGAATTTAATACGTATTCTCCTGGAATTCTGACCCTTGGCCTGTGACTTGACTGTGTTTCTGCTTACTCCCGGAGTCCTGTTGTGTCTTCCTATTTTCTGACCCCAGCTTGTCTGACTACCCTTCTGCCTATACTATCCATAAGTAGTGACTAGCATCACAGGTTGACATAGGAGGAAAAAGGGGATTCTGAGCCCAAAATTCCTGTCTATTAGCTAGAAAGGGAAGCCACTAGTAATGTGTTTCCACAAAAATGAGCCCTACACTGAAAATAAGCCCTAGCAGGAATCTTCAGCCTTTTCAGAGTAAAACTTAACTATCAGCTCTACCCTGAAAATAAGCCCTAGTTGTGGTTTAATAATGCAGTGTCCATGCAGCTAAAAAAAGTTATACTACTGTAGGACTCTTCATTAATGGAAGCAGACACCCTCATAAAGACAGAGACAATTGGCTCAATCATAGTCACCAGACCCCGAATGGGACGCTGTGGAATGCGAGGACCTGCAGTGGAACGCACACATACATCCAATGATACCGTACTGCTCTGGGGAACTGGGACGCATTGGCACATGAGGACCTGCGGTGAAACACATCGACGATCTGCGGTGGATCGTTTTGATTGGTTCCACCTCAGATCCTCCATGTGTTCCACAGCACTGCTGGCCAGAAGCAGTACGGTATCACAGGATGTTTTTGTGTGTGTATGATGTTCCTGCTATCCGATGTGTGTGAGTGCCGGCCGGAAGCAGGGGAGGACCACAGTGGAGCACACAAAGACCTGCTAGGAGCGCCCACCGTGGAACGTAGGGGACGTGGCAGCGGCGAAGATGTCCAGGGTCTGGTAAGTATGACTCTCCTGGGGAATGTCTGCCTTTTTTGGGTGGGTAAACTTACCCCAACTTGTGTTTCCCCAAAAATAAGCTCTATCTTGAAAATAATCCCTAGTGCATTTTTCAGGGCAAATAATAAGACAGTGTTTTCTTTTTGGGGAAACATAGTAGCATACCTTGGTCAATCCCTAGCTGTTCATGTATTTAGGATGTTGGCCATTCATCTGAATGCCCAGCGTGTAATATTATATTTCCATTGTAGGGTGCTGGACAATACATCAGCCATTATTGCATAGACTTTCCAGGAGCTGAATACAAATTACTTTCCTACATCCATTTATGTCTATTTTTGATCCCCATAACAAAACAGAAGAACATATTTACTGCAGAGAGCCTCCTTCTAGGACCGCCAGTGATAATTGTGTTGCACTTAAAGAATTACTACTAATAAAATCATTTCTCCCACAATACTTTCCAAAGTACAGATTAAATATTAATGGAAAAAGAGAATTTAGAAAGTAATTTATATCCTTTAGTGAGTTATATTTTTCCTTACTGTAGAATATTTCTTCAGTAGATGCATTTTGTAATGAAGTAAAATATATTTCAAAGTATAGATAATTGTTCCAAGAGACAAAAAAATAAACCTGTTTCTACATTCAGTTTAAATCTCTCCTTTCATTTAATTTCTAAAAACTATATCTCATAAGTAGAGATGAGCGGATCCATAGAAGTTCGGTTCGGCGGGTTCAGCTGGACTTTAGATAAAATCCTGTTCTGAACCCGAACTTGACCCGAACCTTATTGGAAGTCACTGATTGGGCAGTTCTTCTTTCCGGCCATACACATAGCCCTTCCGGGGGAGTGTGGGCGGGGGGGGGGTTTTCATTTTTTTTTGTACGCACTGCATTTGACCACGTTGTTGTTCCCCCCAGTGTGAGCCATTCAGAGACTGCAAGTGGCTTGCACCGCCATACCCGAGCACCAAGCGTACCCGAGCACAGCGATGCCGCTTGTGTGGTCAGCATATGTAAAACACTCGAACTCAGACTCTGATGTTTTTGTAAAGTGAGTTTGGTATGAACACCGAATTTTAAAGTTTGGCTCCACTCATCTCTATTCATAAGCAATGGCTTAATTAAGTCTGAGATTGAATTAGAAGCACTGAGTTGGAATATACACATACAGAAGTACTGGGAAACCCTGCTTAATCATTGAATTCAGGTTTTTTATTCAGTCCCATTGCCCTGGTGTATAACATCTGGCCGTCTGCCATGCCGTCTTTATTACCATGTGACAGAAAGTCTTGTTCTAAAGAGTTCACTGATACCAGTGTGGTCCTGTCATAGGAGTCACCCATGTAACAAGTCCATTCATGACATTTCTTCCTTCCTGAATATTCCACCATCACCTGTGAATGATATTATTGAAAAGTGGAAGCAACACAGCTACTCAGCCACAACATGGAGACATCATAAAGATACAGAGCTTGATCACCGAATGTTGAGGAGTAAAAGACATAAAACGCTCTGCTGACTCCATAACTGCAAAGTCCAAACCTCCTAGGGCATTAAAATCAGCACAAAACTATGCCACGGGATCTTCATGGCCCAGCAGCACAATGTCAAGTGGTAGATGGGTAGTCTGAAGCCACCACCAATGGACTATGGAACAGCAGAAAAGTGTTCTGTGGAGTGACGGATCACACTTCTCTATCTGGTAGTCTGGTAGACAGGTCTGGGATAGTTAACGCCAGGAGAACATTACCTGCCTGACTGCACTGTTCCAGCTGGACAGTTTGGTGGAAAGGGATCATTTTATGGGGTTGATTTTAGAGGTTGGTCTCAGTCAGTCAGTTCCACTTAATACTAAAGCATCAGCATACCAAGAAATTTTGGACAAGTGTCAGCTTTGTGGAAACAGTTTAGGGAAGGCCCTTTTCTGTTCCAACGGACAAATCAGATTCCATAAGGCATGATTGGGCGAGTTTGGCATGCATGGACAAGTACAGAAAATGTGAGCCTGGCCAGAATTTGTATTTCTATCCAGTAACAGACAGAAAATTATTCCCATAGACTATGCCAGCCAAAATGAATACCCCTAAAACAGTGCCACAATTAGAAGTACCATCCACGGAATGCACTGTCATGACTCAGCGTCTGGCCACTTGTATACGGGATGAACTATTTTTAATTAGGCCAGATGTACAGCTCTTTGTTTGGTAAATAAAGAGAAGTTAGCCATTATCTTATGTCAGACTGACCGCAGCCCTATTGTCTGTAAATGTCTATTGCCTCTGCCCTTCTGACTACATAATTCAGAGGAAAACTATGCAGTCGGATTGAACTAGCGATCAATGAGAGAGCAGCCATTTCCCACCAATCCTCTGAAACCCAATGCCATGAATTGAGAACTGAGTGATATAAAAGGGTCTTGCTCTTGTCAACAGATTATTCCACAGGACATCAGCCTAGGATCTACAGATCCAGCTAGAGGATCACAGATGTGCTTCAAGATTCATTCATATTCTACAGGACTTCAGCCTAGGATCTATTGTTCCAGCTGGAAGATAACAGAACTGCTTCACTTTATTCATTCTACCCAACTTCAACATAGGATTTACGCTTCCATGTTAAAGATCATAGAACTGCTTCACTGCTCAATGTTGAGTCCACAAATTTGCTTGGAGAAACCAATCTTGAGACAATTTGGTCACCTGGCTACATATCTTGATGTGCTCAGTCAGCTTCCTAAGTTTGCTGCTATCTCCTCTAAGTAAATGCTCACTAAAAGCATGGTGCTGCTGGCTTGTATAGTTGGCCCTGGAAGCCTCAAAGTCTCAAAGATTCTAGTCCCTGGTGGGCCAATGGAGGGGTGACACTGTCGCTTGTACCATCTTGTATTCTTGCTGGGAATGAACGATATGTTTTTGCCTTTTGGTGAATCAATAAAGTCTTATCAATGTGTGGTTCTCTCACCCTGTGTTGTCTGAGTAGTGTTCTGCCCACGGGGAAGGGGTGCGAGTGTTCAGTGGGATGAGTCCTGGTCCGTGTGTCCTTTCTGAAGACAGCCAGGCCAGAGGATGAGAGCACCTACTGACCCTCAAGTCACCACATGCACTAATTAGCAATACAAGTCAGGGTCTGCCCCTAGGGGCAGTAATAGCCAGATAGGATGTTAGATGGTGATAGTCTATGCCTCATCCATTTAGGGTTTTGCAAATATTTTTAGGAAAGGGTCAAGACAATATATAATATATCTATTCTATAAGACTACATTTTCATGCAAGTGGATTTATTTCTGTATCTTGACCAGAGCCGCTTCTGTTGTAATTGCGGAGGATTTCCTCATTCATTCTAAACATTACTTGACGTGAATGGTTGTCTTATGTCCAATTCCTTAGAACGGTTCCCTATTGTGTCTGTGCTTTACAAACCTTTGTTTTCACAGCTTATAGATGTCTGTGTGATTGATATATTAATTATCCAGCCAGAAGTGTCTCAGTAAGGAAGCTGACATGCTGCTATCCTTAAGAAACAATTGTAAAAATGTCTTAACAGCAAACACTGCATTATTGTATTATATCACACAATGGGCCATTAGTTCTCATGGTTAAAAGATAATCTGATACAGATAATAACTGTATATTTTTGTTCCAGAGCTTGAATGTGGGTTTTTATGGGTTCTTTGTAGAAAACACCATAATTTTATATATAGATTGCTATACAATTTAGTTGAAGAAATATTAGGAAATGCACTAAATGGGTTGTAGAGTGATAACTTACGGATTGGTGGAAGTCCGACCACTGGGACTTGCGCCAATCGGCATAAAGGGGAAATTTTAGAGAATAGCGCATCAGTGATCATGCTGGACTGCCCCTCCATTCATATCCTACGAGCCTGCTGAGCGCTGCACTCAGCTTTTTCTGACAGCCCCATTAGAAATGAATGGAGCAGCAGTTGGGCAGCCGACCTCCTCCTCCATTTTGTAACGGGGAAAGATGTTCCTCGAAAGGGATAAAAATTTCTTGATATTCCAATATGCGCAGGTGACAGTGGTGGGACATCGACTTATCAACAAGTTATCACCTATTGTCTGGATAGGTGATAACTTGGGGAGAACCCTTTTAATACATAGCCTAGCATTCACCATCAATCCTCTCAAAGTACAATACAAGTACGAAATTTATAAGATGAGGTCCACATGAATGAAATTATTGCAAACTTATGCAAATGTGATGCAAGAACTAGATATCAGAGTACAATCATTAAAGACTTATCTGTGAATTTGCTAAAAATACATGGGACCTGATCCCAAAATGTTGTACCTGCTTTGCAAATTTTATAAATACTAGTAAAAAATTGAACTATGGCCCTATATGAAAAACTACCAGGCACAAGGGAAACCTACAAAAATAGTATACACATTGAAAAACATTCAGGTATATAACAAGTAACAGTGGGACAAAATTTGGCACAGGGGGAAAACTCTAAAAAATGAAAGCTTATGATTAATTTAGTTTCCCTTATGCACAGGTAATGCACAAATGTTTGTAATTATAGAGTAAAACTCAGTGATTAGAAAGGAATCCTGCCACTTAGTGAAAAATAATAGCAACTGGTTTAACTGATGGCCTATAAAAAGGTGTCTCATTACCAAGGCGCCACACAAGAAACATCTCTTGATGGGTAAAACCAGTGAGCTGTTTCAAGACCTTTGCAATCTTAATGATGCAAAAGATACTGATGCCATTGGTTACAGAAGAATTTATAAACTACTAAAAGTTCCAGTGAGCACCTTTGGAGCCATAATCCGGAAGTGGAAAGAACATAATTTCACCATAAACCGGTCATGATCAGGTTATCCCCACAAGATTTTAGAGAGAGGACTTAAAAGAATTATCAGAAGAGCTGCCCAAGAGCCAAGAACCAACTGTGGAGATCTACAGAAAGGCTTGAAATCAGTAGGTAAAATTGTCAAATAGAGCACAATAGGTAATGAACTCAACCTCTATGGCCTGTATGCATGCTCACGACGCAAGACTCCATTGCTTAACAAAAAGCATGTTCGAGTGCACTTAATGTTTGCTTAACAAACAACATTTAGAAAATCCTATGAAATACTGGCAGAATACAGTTTGGTTAGATGAGACCAAAATTGATCTCTTTAGATGCAATGTGTTCATATAGACCAGTGGTTCCCAAACTTCAGTCCTCACGACCCCCAACAGGTAATGTTTTCAGGATTTCCTTAATATAGCACAGGTGATGCCTGGATAATGCTTCCATCACCTGTTCAATAGTAAGGAAATCCTGAAAACATGACTTGTTGGGGGCCATGAGGACTGGAGTTTGGGAAACACTGATGTAGACCATGGAGGATGAGCGCATTACTTATTATTTTCTTTGAAACAATTGTTCCTGCTAATTCCAGGTCTTTGTGTAGCTCTACACAGGTAGTTCTTCGCTGTTGAACAGCTCTTCTGTTGATTCTTTTCCCTCCTTTGACTTAAATCTTGGAAGAGCACCTAGTTATGCCCAGTTTATGGTCATATGATCATTTTTTCATGTCCGGATTATGGTCCCAGCAATGCTCACTGCACACCTTCAGAAGTTTAGAAATACTTCTGTAACCAATGCCATCAATATTGCAAGAATAAGGTTTGCAATAATAAGGTTGCAAAGATTTTGAGACAGCTCACTGGTTTTGCCCATCATGAGATGTTTCTTGTGTGGAACCTTGGTAATTAGACACCTGTTTAAAGTCCAACAATTGAACCAGCTGATACTATTTTTCAATAAGTGGCAGGATTGAGTTCTAATTTTTTATAGATTTAGCTGGTATCATGACTTTCCACCTATCTTTTTCTGCATGTGTTCAATACTTTTTCCCAGTGTCATATCTCATTATTACACATAACTTAATTTATGTGCTTCTTTGGTTTGATTTTTTTGATTGTGTGGATTGGATGCGTTGCTACCGACATCTAGTGAGAATTTGATGTCAATAGCACCTTTAGAAATATTTACTTAGAAAATTGGTGATGTGTACAATACTTATTTCACCAGCTATAATAAACACACTGATCTTAAGGCCACTTTACACGCTGCGACATCGCTCAAGTGATCTCGTTGGGGGTCACAGAATTTGTGACACACATCCGGTTGCTGTAGCGATGCCGTTGCGTGTGGCGATGCCGTTGCGTGTGACACCTTTGAGCGATTTTGCATCGTTGCAAAAAATGTGCAAAATCGCTAATCGGTGACATGGGGATCCATTCTCTAATATCGTTGCTGCAGCAGTAACGAAGTTTTTCCTCGTTCCTGCGGCAGCTCACATCGCTATGTGTGACACCGCAGGAACGAGGAAGCTCTCCTTACCTGCCTCCCGCCCGCAATGCGGAAGGAAGGAGGTGGGCGGGATGTTCGTCCCGCTCATCTCCGCCCCTCCGCTTCTATTGGGCGGCGGTTCAGTGATGCAGCTGTGACGTCACTGTGACGCTGAACGAACCGCCCCCCCTAGAAAGGAGGTGTTTCGCTGGTCACAGCGACGTCGCAGGGCAGGTAAGTAGTATGACGGGTCTGGGCGATGTTGTGCGCCATGGGCAGTGATTTGCCCATGTCGCACAACCGATGGGGGCAGGTACCCACGCTAGCAATATCGGTCTCGATATCGCAGCGTGTAAAGCGGCCTTTACAATACAGGGATAATAAACACAGTTGATGTCATAATAGAAAGGAGGAAAAAACATTAAGGTACCAAGGGCCTGCTATAAAAAATTACTGATCCACCGAGGCCCTTCTGTAATAGAAACGCCACTGTAAAATCCTGATCTCCTAGAGCTGGACTCTGGACCAGGCAGGAAAATTTTCAAAAACAGTTATAAAACCATTCTGAAATGAAATTTTACCGTAAGTGCAACAGCCTCATTAGGTCTAAGAAATCTATTTATCAATGTATGCAGTTTGTATTGTATAAACTGGTGACTGATCAGCTTTAAATATTTTTACAGTCTATTTTCAGCAAGCAGTGTAGCTTGCCAAATCATAACAGTGTGTTGACTCATATGCTGATAAAATATTTAGAAAACCAGAAAGAGAAGCTAGTCAGTACATACCTACAAGTGTGAAAAATGCATACCTCCAGTCACCCAATGATCCTTCGAACCTGCAAGTGTCGCGGGCGGGGAGGGCGCCGCGCTCACCACGCTCGGGTCCGGTGCTGCTGCTGCTCAGTGGCTCGAGCGGTGGGCCGGATCCGGGGACTCGAGCGGCGCTCCTCGCCCGTGAGTGAAAGGGGAGTAGTTTGGTTTGGGGATTTGGTCCGTGACGCCACCCACGGGTTGTGGTGAGGTTGGGCACCACCGCTGCTGTTGACGGGGATCCCGGCAGCGTTGTTAGGGAGCAGCTGAGGAGTTTTCCCCCCTCCGTGGGTAGGGGGTTGGTGGTCCCGGGGCCTGGTTGAGGTGACGTGGAAGCAGGGCTGGGCAAGGTGCAGGGGGCGCTGGAACTGCGCAGCGCGGTGCCGGACAGCACGGTAGTACTCAGCCACAAACGGATGCAAGTCTCTGGTAAAACCAACGGCTGGATGGACGGGTCCCGCAGCCGGCTGCTGTGGTTTCTCCCGGACGGTTGGTGGTGGCTGCCTTTCCCTGCACCTTTTGTGTGTGTTCGGTCCCTTTGGCTTCCCACCGGTAACCCGCTCCCCAGCATGTATATGGGCTGGAGGAGCCCTTTTGCCCGCAGGCTCTGGCCCTGGGAACTCTAGCTGTGGCGGTAGCTGTATTTCCCTTGTGCTGTTTGGACAGTTGCCTTCAATCGGGTCTTGGCTGTTTGGAAACCCCTGGGGTTCCAGTCACTAACGGATTTGACCTGTTTAACGGCGACTCCAAGCCTGGTCGGGGTCCACAGGCCCTGCCGGTTTGTGCTGGCTTCACTTCGCTCCCCGGTTCGGTACCGGTGGGCCACCGCCCGTCCCCGGTCCTACGGTTCTGCGTCGATCTGCCTCTCCTGCAGACGGCCACCACCATCTGCCAACCTTGCTCTCGGTGCCCGGGCCACGTACCCGGACACAGTCAGTTTGCTCCTCTACTACCACTTCATTCCTCTCCTGACTCCTACTCAGCTCTGAACTCCACTTCTGACTGACTTCCTTTTCCCGCCTCCAGGACTGTGAACTGGTGGGGGCAACCGCCTGGCTCCACCCCACCTGGTGTGGACATCAGCCCCTGGTGGGAGGCAACAAGGATTTGTGTCTGGCTGATGTGCCTATCTCGGGGTGGGGGTGTTGTGTTGTAGTACCTGTGACGACCTGGCTAGTCCAGGGCGCCACACAAGCAGTGCCGAATCCTAACAGTGTGTACATTACACAATGTTAGGATTTGGTACTACTGGCTGACAACTTGTTCTAGCTTGGAAAACACTTTGAGAGTATGTGCACATAATGACTTTTTCTCAGACAAGTTTTTGTAGACGATGTGGCTTTGGAAAAATGGTAGCATCTTATTTCTGAATCAGCTTTGCTTATGGCTAAGTCGTCGTTTCTTTTTGCGGTGACCCTACCAACAGCATCTTTTCTCTATGTTTGCCACTATAGTGATGAGAATAAATATGCTACTTCTTTTAACTTCTTCAGGGTTACCAAAACCTGAATCGGTTAATAGAAGTGACAAAATACTAAATATATGCACAACAATGTCGTTTTTACATTGCTGTACACTATGTTCATTTTTTGGAGGACAACTCTGCCTGAAAAAGACATAGTGTGCAAACACTTAAAGAGGAACAACCATCAGGATTTTCATATATAAAAGAAAGCCAGTTCTATCATGCTGATTCTATACATACCTTTAGCTGTGAGATCGGATGTATAGTTTATGAAATACAGGCAAGCAAAGTTTGAGAACTGCACTGTTATTTAATGATTGGTGCAACGGAATATCTAATAGGTGGGTTGGGTTTTGCTAGTTATTCCGGCCTTTTAATATATTCCTTAAAAGAAGCCGGAGATCCCAACCTCAAATAAAATGTTATCTTAAAATAGCCAGAACAACACACAGTTCCCCTCAGCATGTAAGAGGGGTTCAAACAGCCAGAAGGTCACTTCTTATATGATAACAACAGTCTGGTAAGCTGACCACTGTAAATCTGCAAAGACAGGGCAGCTACCAACAGGATATGGACCACCTCAGTACCACTGGGTCACAATAAATCACTGTTTTTATATAAAGAAAAGGTGGAATGGTCTCACCCAGAAACGATCCATCCACCTTTACTTTAGAGGATCCTCATAGCACTCAGGGCGTCCCAATGGTCCTTGCATGGAATGAGCATATGGTCCCCTTAATAGGAAATGAGGTCCTGGTGTCCCCGTTCTCCCGACGCGTTTCCTACATTTAGTATTCGTCAGGGGAGTTTAACACGCACCAGTCCTAAGTTCACACGGACTGGGCAGGACATGCTGAAAACAAATAAACAACACAATCAAGGTACTGAAAACAAAGGATCATATTACCCAGCAAACCGCTAGGAAAATAGCTGACAAGGACTCACCAAGCGGCAGGATTGGTGAGCACCTAAGGGACTTTAGGCTCAAAATGACACCCCGCTGGCACGGCACGTTAATGCCACACATTGTGGAGATTTGGACTGTATTTTCTTTCAGGGCATTGACATGATCCCTCCACTTAGACGGGGTGGGGACTGGAATAAGAGGATCCTTCAGCGTGAGGCTGAATGGATCTTTAGATTGAAAACTGTCAGCCCCCAAGGTCTAAATGAAACCCTTTCCTTTGCACCCTTTTTATAATTTTGAGGTTAGTGGTAGTTAGAAGGGTCAGCCGCCGCACGAGCAGGGGCGCCACACACCGTCTGTCTAGGGTGCCAACCTCTGCTGTTAGGTAGGGGTCAGTCTTTATCTAGCCAGGCGTAGTGGTGGTGGTATTAGTAGGGCTCCTCTTCCACTACCTCATAGTCTTTCTACCCCCTTTGTCAGGTCCCTATGTTAGGGCCTTTTCTCCAGTGTTCTCCTCCTCCTCCTCCTTAAAAGTCTCCAAAACACCCCCTTCCCTAAGAATGGTTCTCCCAGTGCCACCAAATGTTCTGGACCTTTCTTCTTTTATCCCCTCTTTTGCTAACTATGAATCTCTGTGGGTCTCTGGGCCTTGGTAATTCGCCATATATCTGGTATCTTTTGTGAGTGGCAGCTTTTTCTGCCTTCTTACATATTCGGCTCTAAGTCATTAGAGCCGATGCAGCTCTATGTTCAGATTACATACTGTATTAAGCGCTGCGATAGCCTGGCGTTCATGGGTTAAAGCCCTCCTGCACTGTGTGAGGAGGTGTGACAATTCGCATTTCTCATTGCCTTGTGTGGTAGTGAGTATCTGCGCATGCGCTGGCAACGTCACATTCAGTGACGTGTGCGCTTCAAGCGTGCGTTCCACTGTGCATCCCGGAAGAGAGGGGCGGCGTGGATGCAGCATCACACGCAGGCAGCTGATCAAGGATTTAAATATGGGGGGCGCAGCATAGCGGTGCACAGTGTTTTGAAAGGCCCGCTGCTGCCGCTTGGTGAGTCCTTGTTGTCAGCTATTTTCCTAGCGGTTTGCTGGGTAATATGATCCTTTGTTTTCAGTACCTTGATTGTGTTGTTTATTTGTTTTCAGCATGTCCTGCCCAGTCCGTGTGAACTTAGGACTGGTGCGTGTTAAACTCCCCTGACGAATACTAAATGTAGGAAACGCGTCGGGAGAACGGGGACACCAGGACCTCATTTCCTATTAAGGGGACCATATGCTCAGTCCATGCAAAAAAATTCCTGGAAAAATCTCCTGATCTGATTATAAAAAAATCAGATAAAGGCGGGAATGTGGTCGTTATGGACATTGAGGATTACAAAAAAATGTGCCATGATATTCTAAACAATGGAGGGAGTTATAGCAGACTTGTGCATAACCCTATGGAGTCTTTTATCCAGGAACTCAAAGGTATTCTATTGACTGCTAAGGCCAATTGCCTGATTGATAAGAAGGAGTTTGATTTTCTTCTCCCCAGGTTCCCAGTCACTCCCACTTTCTATTGCTTACCGAAGGTACACAAAGGCACTAAACTGCTGAAAGGGAGACCAATTGTGTCAGGTGTTGGGAGCTTGACTCAGAACCTGGGGATTTATTTGGATAAACTCCTTTTAGACCATTTGTGGTCTCTTTGAATTCCTATTTAAGAGATACCACCGATCTTCTGAAGAAACTTGAGGGCGTGTCGGTTGAGGATGATGTCATACTTGCGAGCATCGACGTGGAATCTCTATATTCTTCTATCAGGCATGAAGTGGGTCTGAGGGCTGTGCGGCATTTTCTCAACGGTAGAGGTAGACAATATAGTGAGCATAATTCATTCTTGATGAAGATTCTTGAGTTCTGTGTAACACGTAACATCTTCTTTTTTGGAGACCGACTCTACCACCAGCTCAGGGGCACTGCGATGGGCAGCCCTTGTGCGCCATCATACGCTAATTTGCTCCAGGGCTGGTGGGAGGAGACTGTGATTTTTGGAGATGAGTCTGTTCTGCCCACTGATAAGATCTTAATGTGGTGCAGATATATTGATGACGTGTTTTTATTGTGGAGAGGCTCAGAATCTGACCTAGCTGCGTTTGTAGCAGGGCTCAACATAAATGATCTTGGTCTACACTTTACATTTGAGGGTAATCCTTCCAGCCTGCCCTTTCTGGATGTCCTGATAGAAAAAAATCGCAGGGGGTTATCTGGCCACTAATACCTACCGTAAACCAACAGCAACAAATTCACTGCTGAGATGGGAGAGTGGACACCCCCTGGCTTTGAAAAAGGGCATCCCACGGGGACAATTTTCTAGGATTAGAAGGAACTGCTCAAGTGAAGAGAAGTGTGCCGCACATTTCAATGATTTGGAAAATCGCTTTCATGAGAGAGGTTATCCACATAGGATTATCAGTGAAGCTCGCAGGGTGACGGACCAGGTCGAAAGGTCTACTTTACTGTATCCTCCACCTAAGGAGACTGACGAGGCAAGTGAGATAATTCGGTTTATCACCACTTTTAACAACGGAGCTGGGGCAGTGAGGAGGATACTGGAGAAAGACTGGCCAATTGTCCAAATGGATGGAGATATAGGGAACTTTATTTCAGCAAGACCTAGCATCACGTTTAGGAAAGCTAGATCCCTACAAGATCGGCTTGTACACAGTCACTTTGTGGATAACAGAAAGGTCGACAATGGATGGCTTAAGAGTAACATCAAGGGATGTTTCCGCTGTAGTGGCTGTGTCGCGTGTAAAGCGTTAAAAACTGGTCGGAAATTCCTAAGCTATATGACAGGGAAAGAATATGGCATCCGTTGGTTCATCAACTGTCGCACCAAGGGTGTCATATATAAAGCAACATGTCGGTGTGGCCTTGAGTACATAGGGAAGACCAAAAGGGAGTTTAGGAGAAGGATTGGTGAGCACCTAAGGGACTTTAGGCTCAAAAATGACACCCCGCTGGCACGGCACGTTAATCCCACACATTGTGGAGATTTGGACTGTATTTTCTTTCATGGCATTGACATGATCCCTCCACTTAGACGGGGTGGGGGCTAGAATAAGAGGATCCTTCAGCGTGAGGCTGAATGGATCTTTAGATTGAAAACTGTCAGCCCCCAAGGTCTAAATGAAACCCTTTCCTTCGCACCCTTTTTGTAATTTTGAGGTTAGTGGTAGTTAGAAGGGTCAGCCGCCGCACGAGCAGGGGCGCCACACACCGTCTGTCTAGGGTGCCAACCTTTGCTGTTAGGTAGGGGTCAGTCTTTATCTAGCCAGGCGTAGTGGTGGTGGTATTAGTAGGGCTCCACTTCCACTACCTCATAGTCTTTCTACCCCCTTTGTCAGGTCCCTATGTTAGGGCTTTTTCTCCAGTGTTCTCCTCCTCCTCCTCCTTAAAAGTCTCCAAAACACCCACTTCCTTAGGAATGGTTCTCCCAGTGCCACCAAATGTTCTGGACCTTCCTTCTCTTATCCCCTCTTTTGCTAACTATGAATCTCTGTGGGTCTCTGGGCCTTGGTAATTCGCCATATATCTGGTATCTTTTGTGAGTGGCAGCTTTTTCTGCCTTCTTACATATTCGGCTCTAAGTCATTAGAGCCGATGCAGCTCTATGTTCAGATTACATACTGTATTAAGCGCTGCGATAGCCTGGCGTTCATGGGTTAAAGCCCTCCTGCACTGTGTGAGGAGGCGTGACGATTCGCATTTCTCATTGCCTTGTGTGGTAGTGAGTATCTGCGCATGCGCTGGCAACGTCACATTCAGTGACGTGTGCGCTTCAAGCGTGCGTTCCACTGTGCGTCCCGGAAGAGAGGGGCGGCGTGGATGCAGCATCACACGCAGGCAGCTGATCAAGGATTTAAATATGGGGGGCGCAGCATAGCGGTGCACAGTGTTTTGAAAGGCCCGCTGCTGCCGCTTGGTGAGTCCTTGTCAGCTATTTTCCTAGCGGTTTGCTGGGTAATATGATCCTTTGTTTTCAGTACCTTGATTGTGTTGTTTATTTGTTTTCAGCATGTCCTGCCCAGTCCGTGTGAACTTAGGACTGGTGCGTGTTAAACTCCCCTGACGAATACTAAATGTAGGAAACGCGTCGGGAGAACGGGGACACCAGGACTTCATTTCCTATTAAGGGGACCATATGCTCAGTCCATGCAAGGACCATTGGGACGCCCTGAGTGCTATGAGGATCCTCTAGAGTAAAGGTGGATGGATCGTTTCTGGGTGAGACCATTCCACCTTTTCTTTATATAAAAACAGTGATTTATTTGACCCAGTGGTACTGAGGTGGTCCATATCCTGTTGGTAGCTGCCCTGTCTTTGCAGATTTACAGTGGTCAGCTTACCAGACTGTTGTTATCATATAAGAAGTGACCTTCTGGCCGTTTGAACCCCTCTTACATGCTGAGGGGAACTGTGTGTTGTTCTGGCTATTTTAAGATAACATTTTATTTGAGGTTGGGATCTCCGGCTTCTTTTAAGGAATATATTAAAAGTTAAGTTTTACTTCTTGTACCCCGGCTGACTATCCTATTAATTGATGTGGTACTTTACCAGTGGCTAATTCTAGTTATTCCGGCCCCTGTCTGTGTGCCTGTCCTTCCTCCCTCCTTCCTCCCCCTGTAATAACAGAGACAGGGGAAGGAAGGACAGGCAGCAGACAGGGGCAGGAATAACGAGCAAAACCCGACCCACCTATTAGATATTCCGTTGCACCAATCATCCAATAACAGTTCAATTCTCAAACTTTATTTGCCTGTGTTTCATAAACTATACATCCGATCTCACAAATAAAGGTATGTATAGAATCAGCATGATAGCGCCAGTATAGCACCGGCTTTAGTTTATATAGGAAAATCCTGGTGATCGGTCCTCTTTAAGAACTGAGTGAAGGACATTAGACAGAAGAATGTATTAGGTCGCGAATCGCAATGCATCTAGCTGCAGCACAATTCTGAGTTTACATTTTAATAAGAAATGATGTAGCATTTTCCTATTCTACTACAAACACTACATCAATAACGTAAAATATCAGCAGCATGAAAATCCCATTACTTTAAAGTGTGCATTTTGAAGTGCTCCCGAAAGACAATTTCCCATTTTTTTTCTAGCTGCAATCGCACTCACAAGGCAATTTATGTTTTAAAACAAACATTCTAGGGAAAAATACGATATCATTAGATTGGGGCTACTACGTGATGGCACAATACATACACGAAGCTGCAAATTATAAATGCCACTCCAGCAGGATCCTCACCCGGAGTTGGCCCGCTGATGAGGTGAGCTCTCCCGATGATACTCACGCAGATGTTCCTGCTCCCAGCTGGGGCCTGACTTTCAGAGTAAATACAAGCTTCTCTGACCTTTCTCCCGGGGAGAATCAAATGTTACTAGAAAATATTCTTATGAAATTTATTTTACGAGCACAGTTTGGACATGTACAGTATTTACCAATCGGTCTGTCATAGGAGAAGTGATGCTTATTATTACGTGCCCTGCAGATGCTCACAATGCTCTTTTTAGGTACCATTCAAGCAACTAAAACCATTGATGAATTTTAACAGCATATGCTTTGATAAGCTAAATTATACACCTGCTATGTGATACTGATTACATTGATGAATTTAGTGAAGAAATCTGCTTTGTGGTTTTTCTGTTATCAGAATTTGAAGTTTTCTGTTAACTAGGACTTCTCCTCCCTGTCTGTGATTCCCTGGCCTCTGCACCTGCCTATTGTCTTTGGATGACAGGTCATTGCTGAGATTTGAAACACAGAAGGCAGGTCATTCTCAGACCAATGACAGGCAGAGCGGCCAGTGAATCACAGACTGGAAGCACTCAGGGGGGCCAAGGAATCACAGACAGGGAGGGGAAATCCCGTGCACTGAAATCCAATTAGTAGTAAACTTCAAATGCTGATTAAAGAAGAACCACAAAGTGGATTTCTCCACCATAGGTAATCAGTATTACAGCTCCACTGCAGCAATAGCTGTACTTTATATTACAAAATTGTGCTGACAGGTCCTTTTTAACAGCAATGTTTGCAACTAATACACTATCCAGACTTTTGTTTTTCAACATCTGTATACATACCTCAATGCCTGTACTGACTGCTGGTCTCCTGACCAGAAAGTAAACGCCTCACTTGTGCCTATGAAGCTGTTATGTCAGGTCAGTAGACCCGCTGTCAGCCTGGGCATTGCGGTCTGTAAATAGACTGTGAAACATAGACACCTATATTCAGCCTTAGTAATATGGTTTCTGTCTGAAAGGTGCCACGATCTTTACCTAGAAGCTCCAAACTCTGGTCCCCAACAAGTTTCTTTCCCTTACAGGACAGCATTCTCCAAACTTAACCAGAGCTGTGTGTGAAGGGTGTCGGCTCATTGCTCATTTTAGAAGCTAAGCCAGCCCCCTTCTCCCACAACCTATATTTAGACAAAGAAGTGGACAGGCTTAGCTATTAAAATGAATAGTCAGCCAGACTGTTATACAGTCATATGAAAAAGTTTGGGCACCCCTATTAATGTTAACCTTTTTTCTTTATAACAATTTGGGTTTTTGCAACAGCTATTTCAGTTTCATATATCTAATAACTGATGGACTGAGTAATATTTCTGGATTGAAATGAGGTTTATTGTACTAACAGAAAATGTGCAATCCGCATTTAAACAAAATTTGACCGGTGCAAAAGTATGGGCACCCTTATCAATTTCTGGATTTGAACCCTCTTAACTACTTTTTACTGACTTACTAAAGCACTAAATTGGTTTTGTAACCTCATTGAGCTTTGAACTTCATAGGCAGGTGTATCCAATCATGATCACACAAGACCCATACATTCACATACAAATAAAACTGAGTCAGACTACAGAGTATGGATTGGAATAAATTGGCCATTTGTTTATTATTAAGGGTTACCAAACAGTTAAATATATAAAACCATAACAAAACATTACCATATAAAAACCATACCAAAACTTCACAAAAATAATAACCAGAATCCACCCAGATACTCTGGGCGATTTTTCCCCTCTAATATAAACAAATGACAAAATTAAAAACAAAGAAAAAATTAAAGGCTAAAATATGGGGCGGGAGGGCGGGACAACTTCTTCTTGGCTCTTCAGCTGTGAATGGCACAGCTGACCAAAACCACCCTTTTTATATCAATACCACACAACTGATACCACCAATAAAAATACTTCAAAACACCCGCGCGGTGTGCTAATTGGTTACCAGCCACACACCCGCGTTACTAAGCAGAATACCTCAGAGTCTGCTAAAATATTTGTAAGCACCCGCGCAGTGTGCTGATTGGCCCCAGGCCACACACCCACGTTACTAGGCAGAATTATCCCAGGGCCCGTGTGATCATGGCAATCCCCTGCTAGTTGCTATGGGATTTTTCATGAGAAAAGGTTTTTAAGGTGTCCACTTGCAAGTTGTTCTCCTACTTGAATCTCCTATGAAGAGTGGCATCATGGGCTCCTCAAAACAACACTCAAATGATCTGAAAACAAAGATTATTCAACATAGTTGTTCAGGGGAAGGTACAAAAAGTTGTCTCAGAGATTTAAACTGTCAGTTTCCACTGTGAGGAACATAGTAAGGAAATGGAAGAACACAGGTACAGTTCTTGTTAAGCCCAGAAGTGGCAGGCCAAGAAAAATATCAGAAAGGCAGAGAAGAAGGGTGAGAACAGTCAAGGACAATCCACAGACCACCTCCAAAGACCTGCAGCTTCATCTTGCTGCAGATGGTGTCAATGTGCATCGGTCAACAATACAGCACAGTTTGCACAAGGAGAAGCTGTATGGGAGAGTGATGCGAAAGAAGCCGTTTCTGCAAGCACGCCACAAACAGAGTCGCCTGAGGTATGCAAAAGCACATTTGGACAAGCCACTTACATTTTGGAAGAAGGTCCTGTGGACTGATGAAACAAAGATTGAGTTGTTTGGTCATACAAAAAGGTGTTATTCATGGCAGCAAAAAACCACAACATTCCAAGAAAAGCACTTGCTACCCACAGTAAAATTTGGTGGAGGTTCCATCATGCTTTGGGGCTGTGTGGCCAATGACGGCACCGGGAATCTTGTTAAAGTTGAGGGTCGCATGGATTCAACTCAGTATCAGCAGATTCTTGACAATAATGTGCAAGAATCAGTGACAAAGTTGAAGTTACGCAGGGAAT
Organism: Anomaloglossus baeobatrachus; assembly: GCF_048569485.1. NCBI lineage: Eukaryota > Metazoa > Chordata > Amphibia > Anura > Aromobatidae > Anomaloglossus > Anomaloglossus baeobatrachus. Next base: position 725,965,769 of record NC_134354.1, read on the forward strand.
GGATATTTCAGCAAGACAATGATCCAAAACACCGCTCCAAATCTACTCAGGCATTCATGCAGAGGAACAATTACAATGTTCTGGATTGGCCATCCCAGTCCCCAGACCTGAATATCATTGAAAATCTGTGGGATGATTTGAAGCGTGCTGTCCATGCTCGGCGACCATCAAACTTAACTGAACTGGAATTGTTTTGTAAACAGGAATGGTCAAATCTACCTTCATCCAGGATCCAGGAACTCATTAAAAGCTACAGGAAGCGACTAGAGGCTGTTATTTTTGCAAAAGGAGGATCTACAAAATATTAATGTCACTTTTATGTTGAGGTGGCCATATTTTTGCACCGGTCAAATTTTGTTTAAATGCGGATTGCACATTTTCTGTTAGTACAATAAACCTCATTTCAATCCAGAAATATTACTCAGTCCATCAGTTATTAGATATATGAAACTGAAATAGCTGCTGCAAAAACCCAAATTGTTATAAAGAAAAAAGGTTCACATTAATAGGGGTGCCCAAACTTTTTCATATGACTGTACATACACGACACTGGAAATGCTGCTCTTTGTTGCACACAAACTAAAAAAAGGACCTGTTGGGGCACAGATCTGGAGCACATAATGCACCCCATAGTCCTCCATGAATTATAATGCACATCCACGTATTTTAATGTACCCTACATAGCCTTTCATGTATTGTCATGCTCCCTCCATATTATATAATACATTCCCCATAGTAATCAATATATTATAGTGCACCATCCAGTGTCCTTCATGTATTATATTGCACCCATAGTCCTCCATATACTATAATGCACATCCTATAGTCCTCCATGTATTATATTGCACTCCATAGTCCTCCATGTATTATATTGCACTCTATAATCCTCCATGTATTATATTGCTCCCCCCATAGTCCCCTTGTAAATCCATTGAGTATGATGCATCCCCTATAGTACACCATATATTATAATGGATCCCCATAGTCCTTCATATCGTTTAATGCATCTTCATAGTCCTTTGGCCACTGTGTACTCACTGATTACAAAAACAATAATAATACTCACCTCTTCTCAGTCCTCCACTACTTCCATTCTCCGTGGAAGCACCGTGAAGCTTTGCATGTTTTGACACAGCAGCGCACAGTAGTGACATCACTGCGCTGAAATGTCAGAGCTCAGACACAGTGGGGAATGATGGAGGAGGGAGCAGAGCGCTCCTTCTTTCATCACTGCTTTCAGCTGTATTGGCATCTATCATGCCGATACAATTGAAAGTACAATCACGGGCAGGGCGGGCCCAGCGCCAGCTCTGGCACTGTGCCCCCCTGACTCACAAGCTCCATAGCAGCCACGCGGTCTGCTGCCACTGGAGGTATACCACTGCTGTCAAGGTGACATCACTGCTGTAGCCAAGACACCAAGTCCTGAGTAGAGGTGGGGCGCTGGCGCTGGTCCCAGGGAGGGTGTTTGTCGTAGGTACATAAAGGCATCTGTGGTCCACTTTCTTTAATATAGAAAATACCTTTAAGACTGGTGCTCAAGTCAGATTGGATCTTGTGATGGTGGAATATGGAGGGGTTGTGTATAATTTTGTGTAGGTTCGTATTTTGGGTGTGGTGTTCTGTCCATTCTGTATTCCTTGTGTGTACATTGTCCTGTTTGCAGGTTTAATCACCCCTGCTGGGCTTTTGTTCCTAAGTCTGGGGGAGGGGTTTGAATCCATCAAACTCTCTGCTTACCTGGCAGATTGGTCAGTCTGTTTGAGAACTTCAAGAGTGAAGCTGAAAGATTGATCCTCTGTGGGCAAAAGCTGCATCTCCCCATAGAGACCTGGACAGTGGACACTTATCGCTTACTGGACTATATTCGTGTTTCTGGACTATTTTACCCTCTGTATGGTGGATTATTGTATGGACCATTGGATTTGCTTGGAATAAATGTTCTTTGGATTGCTCATCCATCTCTCGCTCTGTTGATTGTGTGATATGGGAGAAGGACCCCGTCACAGATCTATATTACTAAATTAAGTAACTTACTAGATTAGGCATATTTAACTTTTTATTTTACCTGGGTGGCTATTTGAAGGGGTTAACGATGTTATGGTACTGATGACCCCATTGATCAGTTGGTATAAGGGCCTGCGGTCACTCGAAAAGCAGTGTACAGAGCCAGGGCAGCAGAGCGCCATACTATATGTTGTGGCCGCACTTGGGTACTGCAGCTCAGCTCCTATACAATGTTGATTGGAGGGGGTGCAGGTCTCCGGACCCCCCCAATGATCTGATATTGATGTCTTTAATGTCTTTTTAACCCAGATAATGTTGTTACTGTTAGATTACCTCTATATAACAGCTACTAAGTATGAGGCGTCCTCTATTTTAAGGAAGCATTAATATTACATGTACAAAGTATTATGTTTGACAAATGTTACAGCTTGGCATTAAATTAGTTTTGAATTATGTTTCTTAGCTCTGGTTATTGCCACTGTCTTTCTTTACCAGTAATGCCTTAGGGATATCATTCATCAGATTCAATTAGCAAGTCAGAGAGATTAGCACATCAAATATGGAGAGTTTATCAAACTCAAAGAGGAAAATACAGATCATCAGTGACTGGTAGAAATGGGATGTGAAACTGTCAGAGTACTAAGTTGAAATGATGATATGTACAGTATACAGTCATATGAAAAAGTTTGGGCACCCCTATTAATGTTAACCTTTTTTCTTTATAACAATTTGGGTTTTTGCAGCAGCTATTTCAGTTTCATATATCTAATAACTGATGGACTGAGTAATATTTCTGGATTGAAATGAGGTTTATTGTACTAACAGAAAATGTGTAATCCGCATTTAAACAAAATTTGACCGATGCAAAAGTATGGGCACCTCAACATAAAAGTGACATTAATATTTTGTAGATCCTCCTTTTGCAAAAATAACAGCCTCTAGTCGCTTCCTGTAGCTTTTAATGAGTTCCTGGATCCTGGATGAAGGTATATTTGACCATTCCTGTTTACAAAACAATTCCAGTTCAGTTAAGTTTGATGGTCGCCGAGCATGGACAGCATGCTTCAAATCATCCCACAGATTTTTAATGATATTCAGGTCTGGGAACTGGGATAGCCATTCCAGAACATTGTAATTGTTCCTCTGCATGAATGCCTGAGTAGATTTGGAGCGGTGTTTTGGATCATTGTCTTGCTGAAATATCCATTCCCTGTGTAATGTCAACTTCGTCACTGATTCTTGCACATTATTGTCAAGAATCTGCTGATACTGAGTTGAATCCATGCGACCCTCAACTTTAACAAGATTCCCGGTGCCAGCATTGGCCACACAGCCCCAAAGCATGATGGAACCGCCACCAAATTTTACTGTGGGTAGGAAGTGCTTTTCTTGGAATGCCGTGTTTTTTTGCCTCCAAGCATAACGCCTTTTTGTATGACCAAACAACTCAATCTTTGTTTCATCAGTCCACAGGACCTTCTTCCAAAATGTAACTGGCTTGTCCAAATGTGCTTTTGCATACCTCAGGCGACTCTGTTTGTAGCGTGCTTGCAGAAACAGCTTCTTTCGCATCACTCTCCCATACAGCTTCTCATTGTGCAATGTGTGTTGTATTGTTGACCGATGCACATTGAGACCATCTGCAGCAAGATGAAGCTGCAGGTCTTTGGAGGTGGTCTGTGGATTGTCCTTGACTGTTTTCACCATTCTTCTTCTCTGCCTTTCTGATATTTTTCTTGGCCTGCCACTTCTGGGCTTAACAAGAACTGTACCTGTGTTCTTCCATTACAACTTTTTGTATCCTTCCCCTGAACAACTATGTTGAATAATCATTGTTTTCAGATCATTTGAGTGTTGTTTTGAGGAGCCCATGATGCCACTCTTCATAGGAGATTCAAATAGGAGAACAACTTACAAGTGGCTACCTTAAATACTTTTTCTCATGATTGGATACACCTGCCTATGAAGTTCAAAGCTCAATGAGGTTACAAAACCAATTTAGTGCTTTAGTAAGTCAGTAAAAAGTAGTTAGGAGTGTTCAAATCAGGAAATTGATAAGGGTGCCCATACTTTTGCACCGGTCAAATTTTGTTTAAATGCGGATTGCATATTTTCTGTTAGTACAATAAACCTCATTTCAATCCAGAAATATTACTGAGTCCATCAGTTATTAGATATATGAAACTGAAACAGCTGTTGTAAAAACCCAAATTGTCATAAAGAAAAAAGGTTAACATTAATAGGGGTGCCCAAACTTTTTCATATGACTGTATATGTGCTGTGCAAAGAACTGTATAAGGTGCAGCCATGGGGAAAAGTTAAGAAAACCCAATCCTGAAATGCTGTAAAAACTGTCTACACTGATTACACACACAAATCAACTTCATTAAAGAGGACCAACCACAAGGACTTTCCTAGATAAACTAAAGCCAGTGCTATACTGATGCTATCATGCTGATTCTACGCATACCTTTAGTTGTGAGATCGGATGTATACTTTCTGAAATATAGGCAAGTAAAGTTTGTGAAATTCACTGTTATTTGATTGATAGGTGCAACGGAATATCTAATAGGTGGGTCGGATTTTGTTACTTATTCCTGCCCCTGTCTGCCTGCCTGTCCTTCCTCCCCTTGTTTCTGTTATTAAAGGGGGAAGAAGTAGGGAGTAAAGACAGGGGTGAGAATAACTAGTAAAACCTGACCCACATATTAGATATTCTGCAGCACCTATCAATCAAATAACAGTGAATTTCACAAACTTTACTTGCCTGTATATTAGAAAATATACATCCGATCTCACAACTAAAGGTATGTATAGAATCAGCATGATAGCACCAGTATAGCACTGGCCTTAGTTTATATAGGAAAATCCTGGTGATTGGTCCTCATTAAGGGTAGGTGACAAGGATAATATGGCAGAAGTTATGAAACCAAAACCATTTGTGCAAAATCACAGCCAGGAAAATGAAAGTCACAAACATATGGACTGAAAGTCATATATGACCTGCAAACTATGACCAAAAAATCCAACATTGTAATCTGTGTTACACTCACATTGCAGTAGCTGATGAGCTGCACCTCTTACAACAACACTTTAGAGGCCTTGGAGGGAATTTAAAGGGGTTCTCTGGCAACGCTCTTTTCTGTGGCATTGATGACATTGTGTGGACAGGTGTCCACCAGGATGCACACACCCATCCTTTTCTAATAACTTGGACAAATGACCAAAGAAAAGAATTAGTGCGTCCATGGCATATCAGCTGTTAGGTTTGAATCTTAAACCTTTATTGTGAACATATTAAATTCATGTTTCTAAATGTTGTTTTTGGCGCACCGTGCACCCCTAGTCATAGCAAGGCGAGCTCACAAAATACTGTATTTTTAATACTTACTGATTCTGCTGCCAGTAATCAATGCCGCTCACCTCCCAATATAAAAAGTGAGTGACACCGGAAAACCGCTTTAAAATGGCAAAACAACTTTTTTAAGGTTATTAGGCAAAGGCCTTCAGACCAACAGAGTTACTACAAAAATTAGCAAAAATCGGATAAACCTAAGCCAGGTCTTCAGACCACTTTACACACAGAGACATCGCTAGCGATGTCGCTGGTGAAAGCACCCGCCCCCGTCGGTTGTGCGTCACTGGCAATCACTGCCAGTGGCGCACAACATCGCTTACACCCGTCACACATACTTACCTGCCTAGCGACGTCACTGTGGCCGGCGAACTGTCTCCTTTCTAAGGGGGAGGTTCGTTCAGCGTCACAGCGGCGTCACTAAGCGGCCGCAAAAATAAAAGTGGAGGCTCGGAGATGAGCGGGCCGAACATCCCGCCCACCTCCTTCCTTCCTCATTGTGGGTGGCCGCAGGGACGGTGATATTCCTCGTTCCTGCGGTGTCACACATAGCGATGTGTGCTGCCGCAGGAATGACAAACAACCTGCATCTTCTAACAGCAACGATAATCGGGATTAGAAAGACGTGTCAACGATCAACGATTAGGTAATTTTGATCGTTAACAGTCGTTCGTGCGTTTCACACGCAACAACGTCGCTAAGAGGCCAGATGTGTGTCACGAATTCCGTGACCCCAACGACATCTCGTTAGTGATGTCGTTGCGTGTAAAGCCCGCTTTCATGTACATTTGGTTTTCTTGTATATAGACACTCAGAGATGCACTGAATTTTCTTCAGTTGACTTATTAAGACTGATGTGTGGAACGCTGGTCTTAAAAGAGTTCTCCACTATACAGACAACCCCTTCCCAATTTCTTTATTTATAAAATAAAAACAGCCTATACTCGCCTTCAGCGCTGGCACCATTCCTGCAATGTCAATGCCTGCTCTTTTAGATTCCTGCAATTAAAAGACCTTTGATTACATCATCTCACATGGCTGTGAAGTCAACAAAGGTCCTTAAACAATCTTAATCTCGGAATACAAACCCTGGGGTCACTAAGAGAGTGGAGACAGTGAGAAATTGTGCAGTTTGACTTCTTCTAACACCAGCCCTGACTGTAACAAGGGCTTATTTTTGAAGTAGGGCTTATATTTCAAGAATACGTAAAATCATGCAAGGGCTTATTTTCAGTGTAGGTCATATTTTTTTTTTTAGAAAACACGGTAGTTGTAAGAGCAATGAATATCCCATGCTAAGTTCTAAGTTGTAGGAACAGGGACTTAGAGACCATTTTTTGTGTGATTGTGGGGGTTCCTGCATTCAGACATTTATCATATTGTGTATGTACCCTGTTTTTCCAAAAATAAGCCCTCCCCAAAAATAAACCCTAACTTGATTTTAAAGGATTTTTGGAGTAGGCTTTAAATGTAAGCCCTACTCCAAAAATAAGCCCTACCTAGTCAGTGCCTCCAGCGATAGGTTATGTCTCCGTGATGTTAGTGACATAACCCGGCATCACATGACATAACCTAACGCTGGAGGCACTGGAATAGGAGTTATGTAGCTCCCAAATCATCCTGCCACTTCCTCCCACCATGGTAAGGTAAAATCTGCTCACCCGCTTCCTGAGTGTTGTCACTTGGTTCCCGCCTAATGGCAGCTACTGTGCTATGATGTTTGCTTGGATGCCGCTCCTAAAGTCTGCTTTACACATAACGATATTGCGAGCGATCTCGTTAGCGATGTGACACGCCCAGATCGTAGTTATGATATGCCGAGATTGCTCATAGGTCCTTTTTTAGCGGTCACACGTACACATCTCACAAACGACGCTACGTCGTTCAGCGATATATTGTTTGACCAAGGCGGTCGTGTGGATGTTGTTCGTCGTTACCAGTGTGTCAAACGTAGCAATATGTCTCCTGCGTTCCAGACGACGAACAATATTTTGAAACTGAACGACGTGTCAAAGATCAACGCTTTTCACCCTATTTGCGATCGTTCAGAGACGCACGTAGGTATCACACGCAACGACGTCGCTAACGATGACGGAAGTGTGTCACGAAAAACGTGACCCCGACGACATATCGGCAGATAAATCGTAGCATGTAAAATGGCCTTTAGGCCCACCTCCTGAGTCCTGCCTCCCAGCCACTATTACGCTATGGTGTGGGCTTGGCTGCTCCATGGTCTCACCTCCTGCCTCCCGAGTGCCGCCTCTTGGATCTCAGCCGGCCCTGCTTGTTCCCGCAGGAACAGTCACGTGTGACATCACAACCACCAAGTCCCGTTCCAGACTCCCACTTTGTGACGCCCTCCCGGCCGCATAGTGAAGAGTGCCACTGCCACACAGTGTTTTGAGACTGCCAGTAAGTGTTACCGTAAGAGACACTGACACTGCACCAGCAATTCTGAATGTAAATTAGGGTTAAGGTTACCCTAAAGCTGGTCATAATCCTTCAAGGTAAATTGAAGCATAAATCCACACATCAAAATCTGGAAATCCACAGTTACTAAACGCATCATGAACCTACAATGAGAGTTAACCCTTAATGATAAACTTATATTCCAGGAAAATCTTAATACTTATTCTATCTGCAACATTTTTACCAAATAGTTTATTTCAGGAGCTGCAGACTGCCAAACACTATGGACAATCACTGTTACTTTTATATTTCTTTCTATATACTCTACCCCCCCCCAGCTCCCCTTCCAGATAACAAAATGCATTGACAGTAATGTCCTGCTGTAAAACTTAATGATCCACGATTTTGTGATTTTGCATCTATTTTGAGCGGCTTTGATGAAGCACTAAACATAACACAAAAGAAAAACAGTATTATCGATAATACATAAAAACTTAATGGTCTTCTCAATTCTACCTCAGTGAAAAAGAAAGCTGAGAATGAGCCGTGCCCTGTAGAACGCTGGGACTTTACTGCTGGTAGTACATATAGGTCTGTCTGCAATTGCTAGCGATGTCGCAACGTGTAAAGCCTGCCTTATGATAGTTCATCAATATCAGCTCAGTGGAGGTCCTATCCAGAGTGGTGATAATATTTGTCTAGATATAATGGTAAATACGTGTATATCACAAATCTTGACCCAATATGCCAGTGGTTGTCCGCAAGTGTATGTTCCACTGGTCACACTACCGTACAGTCCTTTATACTGTGTCTGCTGTACTGTCTGTACCGCTATATGATGACAGTATAATAGACATGGCCGCACACAGCGAACTGCTGTCACAGTGTCTGCTGTACTGTGATATGGCCGGGCCGGCATTGCGCCTGTGAATGTGTCAGTGTGCCGGCCTGGCAGCATCACAGTACAGCAGATACAGCCGCATGCGGCCATGTCTGTTATACTGACATCACATAGCAGGTGGCCACCCGGCCCTGTATAGCTGGTGAAGGAGCGGCCCGGGGGGCATATGCCCCTCTGCCCCCCATCCTAACCCAACCCTGGATATAGATGATCGTTCCTACTGATAGGTCACCAGTTTTATTTGCTCTTTAATACGTATTGGATAATGGCTGGGGGTAAGGATCGCATCTCTGCCTCATCTTGGAAAAGCCGCCCCCCCCATGCCTGTCTTTATCCTTCATCACCAAAGGTGAACACATAGCAACTAATTGTAGCTTTTATTGCACATATTGACTTTAATCTCACTGTTGTACTAAATAAGCGTCATATAATCTAGATGTAAAGACATAAAATGCTTTATAACCACAGGGGTCCTGAACTGTACATGTCAGGCAACGCGTGGGTGTGTTGCATTTAATATAAAGCCGTACAGAAAAACTTGTCTGGTATAATTATTCGGAATAAGCGCCCAGCTGACAAGTGAAACAAGCAGCAGACACATGTACTGTACAATGTGACAAGAGGCATTCGCCTGTTCCCCGTCCTGATCGTAAATCTTATAGGTTGCACTTGTATCGCTGCAAAGTGCTAAGTGATCCTTGATACAAACATGGCTCCATTCAGATGAGAGACTTGACTCAAGGGAACGTTTTCTTATCATTTCTCATTTCTTATTGTACAGACAAGAATACTTTATCGAGCCGCGAAAGGATTAATCCTTCTGATCCTGCGGGGGCTTGGATAGGCTAAAGAGGTTATAAAATAAGATGTGATTGGAAGGTAGAGAATCGTTTTTTGATGCAAAATGAATTCTCAGATGAGAGTTTGCATGTATTACTCTAGTTATCGACATTACAAAACATGACCAGCTGAGGGAGGATTCTCCGGTCATGATGTCTGTGTAACCAAACCCCCTTATCCTCTAAAATTAAACACACGGACTGCATGCGACTTGGTTCAAATGGCCACAGCAGCCTTTTTTATTGCCTATTGTTTTACAGACTAGTACCTTAGGGACGCCGTCCAACGGGCGACCCAAAACAACCACATAACGGTAACAATAGACAATAACATTTACAATACCCCCCGGGGTAGGCCCAGTCCACTACTACTACTCCCCCTGTCCCCGGCCGCAACACACCGACCCAGAGACGAGGTGCCAATCACCCACGGATTGACCCCCACACTTTGGCAGAACCCCGTGCCTGCCACATCCCGGAAACCGAGAGCCACCATACCAAGACAATGACTCCCGGTCCAGCCACCAATCACTTCCAAACCTCTGGACCAGACCTACCCCCACCGCTACTGTGACAAAAGGTATCCCAACTACCCAAAAACATCTCCCACATGACAACACAAAGGGAGGGTGGGCGGGGATCGTTCGGCGTCCGGAAACAGAAGAGGAGGTAACTCCTTCCTCTCCCAGCTAACCCTTTCCCTGCTCCTCCTCTTCCTCCCCGGCTAAAACCATCCCCCAAAGCCATATTAGGCATATACCACTGTCCCTATTAACCCATCACTCCCTACCTCCCCCTTGGTCATGTCGCCCCTCCCCCCAAGTGGGTCCGTGGCTTTCTTGACCAGCTGAGGGAGGATTCTCCGGTCATGATGTCTGTGTAACCAAACCCCCTTATCCTCTAAAATTAAACACACGGACTGCATGCGACTTGGTTCAAATGGCCACAGCAGCCTTTTTTATTGCCTATTGTTTTACAGACTAGTACCTTAGGGACGCCGTCCAACGGGCGACCCAAAACAACCACATAACGGTAACAATAGACAATAACATTTACAATACCCCCCGGGGTAGGCCCAGTCCACTACTACTACTCCCCCTGTCCCCGGCCGCAACACACCGACCCAGAGACGAGGTGCCAATCACCCACGGATTGACCCCCACACTTTGGCAGAACCCCGTGCCTGCCACATCCCGGAAACCGAGAGCCACCATACCAAGACAATGACTCCCGGTCCAGCCACCAATCACTTCCAAACCTCTGGACCAGACCTACCCCCACCGCCACAGGACAGACCACGTGACACCTTACGTGGCCTGGACCCGCCACACACCAAAAGCACGCTCCACACCATCCTGCAGACCCAACGCCCATAAATCCAGACCGACCTCGTTGAGGTGCACACCATCACCCCTCCGAAATCGCCAATCAGCCGGCTCCAAATCCCTGTGCCGTACCACAATCCCACCATTCCTGGTCACAAACCTAGCCACTACCCTATTCACCTGGGCCCTGGCCTTATTAACCTTCTCCACCGACCGAGCCCCTCTCCATGCCAACCTGGTCACTATGTCAGACCATACGACCAGCAAACCAGGATACCGCTTCCACAACTGCAGTAAATCAATCTTTATGTCTCGGATCAAATCCCGCGACGCCCTGGCACCAAGATCATTACCCCCCACATGCAATACCAGCACATCCGGGGGCCGCTCAACTTTACAATGGAAACGAAATTCCGGGACCACCCTGCCCCACTCCATGCCCCGAACTCCGATCCATCGAACAGTCGCCTGCGCACGATCCAAACCCAGCTGTCGACCATTCGGGCGGACCTCCGCCCGACGGGCACCCCAAAATACGAAGGAGTGCCCCAAGATCCAGATCAGGCACTTCCCTATAACAAATAAAACAAAACGAAAATATCAAAACCAATAACAGCACAACCACCAACACATCAAAAAACACCCCTTTCCTCAAACCTTCCGCACGTAACCAAAGTCCCATGATGCTACAACAACTGCGGTCTCACATACCGCCGAAAACAAGAAGATTCCCATCTACCAATACGCTTTACCACCTCATCTCCAAGCCCCCAACGGGCTGCCTCCGTTGCTGCACCAATTCGGAATGAATGCGACCCGAATTCCTCCGGGCGCTCCCCCGCGTTACGTAGACTTAGCCGCAGCACCGCCACAAACTGAAACCTCGACAAAAACGACCCATTCAAATGCCGCAACAACGGGCCAGGTAAGCCTCCCCTCACGGCCATAAATCTCTCGACTAAACGCACAGGGCACAATTCCTCTCCTGGAACCGCATATAACACCACCAATCTACCACGGCCCAGCTGATCCATTTTTGACCGGCGAATCCGGCACTCCACCTGACTACTGCTCACTTGCACGTCCTCAAACATCAAACCACCACCCGTCACCCTGGACGGGCTCACCAGCTCGCCTATCCGGAACGCCCCATAAAAAGCGAGACCGAAAGCCGTTGTAAATAGAACCGTCTCGTACACAGACTCACAAATGCCGCTCAGGCCACCCACCATCCGTCTCAACAAACCAAACGATACAGGGCGCCTCTTGTCCCTCTCCCGTACGCCACGGCGAAAGCCCCGCAAAGCCTGACGAACCCGAAAATCCTGTGAAACATCACGCTCCCCTCTCATTTTTAACCAAAATGCCACTGCCGACACCCGATGTGCCACAGCCGATGCCGATCGCCCGGCTGAAAAATCCGTACTCACCAATGACAACAAAGCCACCAAGTAATCCACGCTTTCCCCACCAAACATCAGACGCAACAACTCCTCCCATTCAGCCCACACCTTAGCATACCGGCACCAAGTCACCTCGGTCACCGAGTTCCGAATCAAGTCTGAGATCACCGCCTCACCAGATGCCACAAATCCTCGGGGCACTCCACTCCAACTTCGTCCGCCCACGGCAACAGCGCCCGAAACCTGCTGAACTGAAAACGAGACAAAGCATCAGCCACCTCGTTGTCAACACCCGGAACGTGCCTTGCCACTACCTGCACATTCAACTGCAGACATCTCAACACTAAATGCCGCAAATACACCACCACCGGCTCCGACTTAGCAGACAAGTTGTTAATCGCGTGCACCACCGCCTGGTTATCACAATGAAAACACACTTTCCTTCCGGCAAAGTGCGACCCCCATAGCTCCACTGCCACTACAATGGGGAATAGCTCTAACAGAGCCAAATTCCTAACCAAGCCGCTCTCCCGCCACGCCTGTGGCCACTGCCCGACACACCAATGACCTCTGAAGACAGCCCCAAACCCGGCCGACCCCGCCGCATCCGTAAACAGCTGCAACGCCCCGTTAGACGCCACCCTCTCCATCACCAGCGTCCGGCCGTTGAAATGCTGCAAAAATTGATCCCATACTTCCAAATCGTCCCTGATCGCCTTTGTGATCCGCACAAAATGCGCCGGCAACCGTACCCCGGCCGTCGCCGTCGCCAAACGCCTCGCAAACACCCTCCCCATTGGCACAATTCTGCAAGCAAAATTCAATTTTCCAAGCAAAGACTGCACCGCCTTAAGCCGCACCTTCTTCGCCGCTTTTACCCCTGACACTGCGGACCTCAAATCACGGACCTTCTCCGCCGGCAACCTGCATTCCATAGCAATGGTGTCAATTTCAATTCCCAGAAAACACATCACCGGCGCCGGGCCTTCCGTCTTATCCGGCGCCAAAGGAATCCCGAAACTGGCCGCAACTTTTTGCAACGCAAATAGCAAACCCGCACAAACCATCGAACCCGCCGGCCCGACACACAGGAAATCATCCAAGTAATGAATGACGGACGTAAGCCCGGACACGTCCCGAACCACCCACTCAACAAACGAACTAAATGCCTCAAAGTACGAACACGAAATGGAACAGCCCATTGGCAAACAACGATCAACATAATAACTGCCATCCCACCAGCAACCCAACAAATGCTGACTATCTGGATGAACCGGTAACAACCGAAACGCTGCTTCCACATCCGCCTTTGCCATCAATGCACCCCGCCCCGCCGCCCTAACCAGGTCCAACGCCTTATCGAACGACACATAATATACCGCCGACAACTCCGGCGCAATGCCATCATTCACCGATAACCCTTCCGGGTAAGACAAATGATGAATCAGCCGAAATTTATTCCGCTCCTTCTTTGGTACCACCCCCAACGGTGACACCACCAAATTCCCGCACGGCGGGGCGACATAAGGGCCGCCCATCCTGCCCAAAGCCACCTCCCTTTCCAGCTTCTCATCCACCACTTCCGGGTGATCCCGAGCGGAACGCAAATTACGATACGGCGGAACCGATGCATTAACAACCGACGGAATATGAAAACCATCCGAAAAACCAGAACTTAACAACGCCGCCGCCTCCTTGTCCGGATACCTATTTAAAAACGGAACCATCACTTCTACCTTCACCGGCGTCGTCCCTCTTACCAGCCCCATCACCAGCCTTTCCTTTTCCTTTTTCAAAACATTTGGACAAGCTATGTCCCCCCCCACATCCGGAGCATTCATGCTTAAAACGGCACGCCGCTCCAAACCTGCACTGCCCTTCATTGTACTGCCAACACAAACCTTTCTTGAAACTTGCCGGGGACCCGGCCCCCCCCGAACCCCCGGCGCCCCCCCGAAAGGGCTGAGCCGGTGCCGACATCAATCGCATCCATAAGGAAATATCCTTATGGTCCCAACGCATATCTGGCCGCAATGCCTTCCGCTGCCTAAATTGCTCGTCGTAGCGCAGCCACGCCAGTCCGCCATAAACTCGATAAGCCTCCCCTATCGCATCCATGTAGCCGAACAAAGCCGAACAATGCTCCGGCTCCTTCTCCCCGACCACGCTCGCCAAAATCGCAAATGCCTGTAGCCAGTTGGCAAAAGTCCGAGGAATAAGCCTATAACGGCGCTTTTCCTCCTCGTCCTTCTCCTTTTTGGAATCACTCGGCTTAACCCTATCCAAATTAAATTTCTCCAGGGGAAGCAGAGAAAATATCTCCACATATTCCCCTTTCCAAATTTTTTCCCGCACCTCCTTCTTTAAATGGGCCCCCAGCGGGCCCTCAAAACAAACATAAACTTCGCTTTTAGCCCTATCATCTAAGCGCACCACCTCATCCTCCTTCTCCTTTTCCTTCTCCTTTTCCTTCTCCTTTTCCTTCTCCTTTCCCCCCCCCGTCTCACTCCCCCCTTCGCCCCCCCCCTCTACTCGCACCCGCTCCGTCACCCCCCGTCGCCGCCGAGGCCCCTAAACCGGCTGCACCCACCCACGCCGCCACCGGCGCCTGGGCCCCCTCCCCCCCCGCTCCCGAAGCCGCCGCCAGCCCCTGCAACAGCCCCAACAATTGACTCCACACTGCGAAACCAGCGGGCGCTGCCGTAGCCGCAGCCGCCCCCCCCCCCGAAGCCCCCCGCCAGCGCAGCCCCTGCCGCCTCCGCGGCCGTCTCACCCGACCGCCGCTCGGCGCCTCCCGAGACCGCCGCCTCGCTGTCCTCCGTCTGTCGTCCATCCGACTCCTCCGAACCGAAAGCCTCTTCCCCCTCCTCGCCGCTGGCCTCATCTTCCATCCGACATCCGGGGGGCGCCGCCGCAGCACCCCCCCCACCACGGCCGCCAGACAGGGCCGCCGCGTGGGCAGAGTCATCCCCGCTCCATCTCTTGCCCCGGGGTGACAACCCAGGAGACCGTCCTGTCCCCCGCGCCGGCACCCCGGGCCTCGACCTCTTGCGCCCGCCCCCCTGCCGACTGCAAGGGGCCTCTGGGCGCGGACGACCAGACGCCCGGCTCCGGATCTCAGCCGTCGTCGCCTCTGGCCCTCCTGGGCTATTGCAGGCCTCCATCCGCCGAGTCCTCCCGCTCCCACGGGAGACTGCCACATCCGGGGGCTGCACAGCGGTACTGAGTGACCCGGCGGTTGCCGCAGGGCTCCCGCCGTCACTCCTTCTCTCAGCCGCACCGGGGTCAGGCACCGCAGACCCCCCCCCGGCGCCGGACCTACCGCCACGTGCAGCCCCGCGGTCCCCCCGCCGACTGCAGGGGGATCTGCTGGCCTCTCTCCTGCGCCGAGCGCGCTCCCGGCCTGGAGCCGCTGCAGTCTCAGTAACTCCAGCCCGGAGGCCGGGACCGGAAGCAGGCCCCGTGCTGGCCACTCCCACCTCCCGACCGCCGCGGCTGGAACGAAGATTCCTCCCGCCGGCCTCTGCAGCAGCCAGACGCTGCTGCTGCGCTGCACTCTGCGGAGGGTCCCTGGAGGGGCTCTTACATCTCCTCCTCGCCCCCCCCGCGCCCGGGGAATACCTGCGGGGGGGCCGCGACTGGCGCCCGCCGCTGCTGGGGGGACGAGGGGCAAGCGCCGACGGGTTAACCCCGGCAGCCCTGATGTGGGTCTGCACTGCCAGGGGCCCGTGCGCTGCGACCGCTGCCTGAATCAGACGCTGGAGCTCCTGAAGATCTGCCATGGAGGTGCACGTGCAGATCGTTCGGCGTCCGGAAACAGAAGAGGAGGTAACTCCTTCCTCTCCCAGCTAACCCTTTCCCTGCTCCTCCTCTTCCTCCCCGGCTAAAACCATCCCCCAAAGCCATATTAGGCATATACCACTGTCCCTATTAACCCATCACTCCCTACCTCCCCCTTGGTCATGTCGCCCCTCCCCCCAAGTGGGTCCGTGGCTTTCTTGTCCAGAGGAGACAAGAAGAAGCAATCCACGGCCGCACAGTCAGAGGAGGAAGAGCTTTACATTCAATATTCCAAATGACATCTACGTCTCTGATGTGCCAGACCTGCAGGCAATTAAATAAAAAGTGAGCTAAGGATAAGGAGGCAGAAAGACAACCCGGTACGGGCTTTCTGTGTGACGGCGGATCAAGTGCAGGTGGAAATCATATCAACGAGCACAAAACCAGCAGCAATGTCTATTTTTTTCATGATAAATTTGCCCTTTTATTTTTGTGTGATGCAGTGTGATGAGATATTCTTCAAAGACATGGCATCATACTATACAGTGTGTCCACCCATATCCTGTCCTCTGCCATTAACATAAGAATGGCGACAGCTATAGGCATAGAAGTGGTGTCTAGGTATAGTAAAGTAGCCATGCGCTACGCAATGAAACCACCTATAGCGCCACCTGGTGGAAAACAACGGAGTTAGCATTTTTATCTCGAAAACGGAACGAGATAGAGAAAAAAAGTGAATTAAAAAATTTTAGGGCATCATCATTTCAATACAAATCGACACCTTGCATACAGAAATGCTATGATAAGAACGTGTAAAACTCACAAGGCTGCAGACGTGAAGCAATGCCTCATGGAGACCTTCCTACAAGTCATTGGGTATGGTGGCTGCATGGAGTGGCCTCCACACTCACCTGACCTTACCCCATTGGACTTCTTTCTGTTAGGTCACATAAAACAGCAGGTGTATGCGACCCCTCCACCAACATTGCAAGACCTATGACGACGTATCACAGATGCTTGTGCAAACTTATCACCTACCATATTGTACAACGTGCAGCAAGATACAGTATGCTGTCCACAGTCCAGATGTGCATTGCAGCTGACGGTGGCCACTTTGAGCATCAAAGTTAAATGAGCGCCATATGCGTGACCAGCATTCAATGTTTTGGGGGGGGGGGTCATGGGTTTCATATCATTGCCTTTCTGTATGGAAGGTGTCGATTTGTATTGAATTGATGATACCCTACAATTTTTTAATTCACTTTCATTTCTCTATCTCGTTCCGTTTTCGAGATAAAAATGCTAACTCCGTTGTTTTCCACCAGGTGGCTCTATCGGTGCTTTCATTGCGTAGCGCATGGCTACTTTACTATACCTAGACACCACTTCTATGCCTATAGCTGCCGCCGTTCTCAAGGGAATGGCGGTGGACAGGATAGGGGTGGACACACTGTATAATGAGAGTCTGGGATATCTGACCGGTACCGGTCAATAATTTTTGCTGAGCTCTTTTTGTTTTGCTAATGTCTTTAAGTTATTCAATTTATTATCTATAGTATTATCTGGATTGTAGCACGAATGATCCAAGATTAAAGAGGAGCAACCATCAGGATTTTCCTATATAAACTAAAGCCAGTGCTACACTGGCACTATCATGCTGATTCTATACATACAGTGCCTACAAGTAGTATTCAACCCCCTGCAGATTTAGCAGGTTTGATAAGATGCAAATAAGTTAGAGCCTGCAAACTTCAAACAAGAGCAGGATTTATTAACAGATGCATAAATCTTACAAACCAACAAGTTATGTTGCTCAGTTAAATTTTAATAAATTTTCAACATAAAAGTGTGGGTCAATTATTATTCAACCCCCTAGGTTTAATATTTTGTGGAGTAACCCTTGTTTGCAATTACAGCTAATAATCGTCTTTTATAAGACCTGATCAGGCCGGCACAGGTCTCTGGAGTTATCTTGGCGCACTCCTCCATGCAGATCTTCTCCAAGTTATCTAGGTTCTTTGGGTGTCTCATGTGGACTTTAATCTTGAGCTCCTTCCACAAGTTTTCAATTGGGTTAAGGTCAGGAGACTGACTAGGCCACTGCAACATCTTGATTTTTTCCCTCTTGAACCAGGCCTTGGTTTTCTTGGCTGTGTGCTTTGGGTCGTTGTCTTGTTGGGAGATGAAATGACGACCCATCTTAAGATCCTTGATGGAGGAGCGGAGGTTCTTGGCCAAAATCTCCAGGTAGGCCGTGCTATCCATCTTCCCATGAATGCGGACCAGATGGCCAGGCCCCTTGGCTGAGAAACAGCCCCACAGCATGATGCTGCCACCACCATGCTTGACTGTAGGGATGGCATTCTTGGGGTCGTATGTAGTGCCATCCAGTCTCCAAACGTCACGTGTGTGGTTGGCACCAAAGATCTCGATCTTGGTCTCATCAGACCAGAGAACCTTGAACCAGTCTGTCTCACAGTCCTCCAAGTGATCATGAGCAAACTGTAGACGAGCCTTGACATGACGCTTTGAAAGTAAAGGTACCTTACGGGCTCGTCTGGAACAGAGACCATTGCGGTGGAGTACATTACTTATGGTATTGACTGAAACCAATGTCCCCACTGCCATGAGATCTTCCCGGAGCTCCTTCCTTGTTGTCCTTGGGTTAGCCTTGACTCTTCGGACAAGCCTGGCCTTGGCACGGGTGGAAACTTTCAAAGGCTGTCCAGGCCGTGGAAGGCTAACAGTAGTTCCATAAGCCTTCCACTTCCGGATGATGCTCCCAACAGTGGAGACAGGTAGGCCCAACTCCTTGGAAAGGGTTTTGTACCCCTTGCCAGCCTTGTGACCCTCCACGATCTTGTCTCTGATGGCCTTGGAATGCTCCTTTGTCTTTCCCATGTTGACCAAGTATGAGTGCTGTTCACAAGTTTGGGGAGGGTCTTAATTAGTCAGAAAAGGCTGGAAAAAGAGATAATTAATCCAAACATGTGAAGCTCATTGTTCTTTGTGCCTGAGATACTTCTTAATACTTTAGGGGAACCAAACAGAATTCTGGTGGTTTGAGGGATTGAATAAAAAATGACCCTCTGAATCAACTTTTCACAATTAAAAAAAAATAACATTCTTTTTTGCTGCAGTGCATTTCACACTTCCAGGCTGATCTACAGTCCAAATGTCACAATGCCAAGTTAATTCCGAATGTGTAAACCTGCTAAATCTGCCGGGGGTTGAATACTACTTGTAGGCACTGTACCTTTAGTTGTGAAATGCACTGTTATTTGATTGATAGGTGCAACGGAATATCTAATAGGTGGGTCGGGTTGTGATAATTATTCCCGCCTCTGTCTGCCTGCCTGTCCTGCCTCCCCTTGTTTCTGTTATTATAGGGGAAGGCAGGAGGGAGGAAGGATGGGGGCGGAAATAACTAGCAAAACTCGACCCACATATTAGATATTCCATTGCACCTATCAATCAAATAACAGTGCATTTCACAAACTTTACTTGCCTGTATTTCAGAAACTATACATCCGATCTCACAACTAAAGGGATGTATAGAATCAGCATGATAGTGCCAGTGTAGCACTGGCTTTAGTTTATATAGGAAAATCCTGGTGGTTGGTCCTCTTTAAAGCTCATTTTTCATCAGATTTCCCCATACAAACAGCCTATTGTGTTATATAGATCTGTTAAGCATAATGAGGCTGGTATATTTACTATGAAAATCCATGTGAGAATGACTGTATGACCCTTTATCAGTTTATCTCAATCTCTAGAGAACTAGATTGACTTTCAGCTCCTCAGTGTCCCTCCTCCTTGCTGAGATCTCACACTGCTCAGTACAAGCTGCAGCTGTGAGCCTGGGTAGGCAGAGACTGAATATACTGCGACTCATAGGCTATTTCACACTTTAGCTGCACTCATAATATGATCATCTGAAAAACAGGATTATACAACCATTCTGACTTATATCTTTGAAGCAAATACATCAGCCTCATCGTCTAAGAGATCTTATTTTAATAATGTATACAGTTTGTATTGTAAAATCTTCTTACAGATATGATTTAAATTGGACTGGTTACAATGAACTCACAATCTGGGATGTAGGCTGTACATTATAGAGCAGTGTTTACTGGTTAGATCGATACATACAGTAGTTTTATAGGAAAATATTAGAGTTTGTATTTATTCATTTCAACCCCTATTCATTTCGGGCTTAGGCGTGACCTGTGACACATCAGCCTTACTATATCACACAGACAAATTAGGTTTTGACCTTCTCTGGGAGCATGTTTTTTTCCTGCCTGATGCTGCCTGCTTATGATTGGGCAATGTTATACAGGGAAAAAAGTATTCTTCCCCAAACAAAATTCTCTGCTAATGCCCCCTTGGGAAATAGTATAAATTAACTTATAAACTTTACAAGCTAATATCTCCGCAAAGAAAGATGAGAAAAACTAAAAAAATAAAAATGTTTTATTCAGTTCTTCAGCCACTTTATCATAATTTGGCCATGTAATAGATGATGAAAGGCCCTCTTAAGGATCGAAAAGAAGAGGGAATCTCCAGTTTTGCTTCACTAACTGTCATGGCGGCATCATGTGCTGTTCAGACAAGAGATTCTGACACTCTGTCCAATAACTTCTCTGGTATCTATGATCAATGTAGGTAGACTCAGGCGTCGACCTGCAGAGTAGTAATTCATCAGCAGGCTGGCAAGAGTTAGTTTCTGTTAGTCTGATTGTTATTCACCTTTAATCACATGTTATGGGGGAGCTAATCATCTCTGCTCCCCTCCTATATATGCTGGATAGATTCTTCCACCTATGTCAGCTATAGTTTTTCTTAGTTGGTCTTGTGAGGTGTTGTGATCCAGACTATTTGTTGGCTGTTATACTTGTTGCTGATTGCAGTTGTGGAGTTAACCTTTGTTGCTTTTCTGTTATTACCTTCCTGCTCTTGCTTTACTCCAGAGTCGCTCATTGTCTCTTGTATGTGTGCAGTGTGTCAGAGTTTTGGTTTTCCCTTGTCTGTCTTTATCTGTTTTCCATCGCACTCTCGCCCCATACTTCCCTGGTGGGAGAGGGATATAAGAGTAGCACTGGTCAGGAGCATAGGTAGGAATGGGACTCAGGCATCTCCACAATGAGGAGTAACCCTGAGGCTAGGAATAGCCTAGGGTCCCTTAGTGTGAGGGACAGCATAGGAGCCACTATCCTAACAGTCACCTCGTGACAAACAGGTGGTCCATTACCTTTCTTGCTGTATATGAAATAATGTGATTGTAAAAGGTACATTCATACTTTATCCATATGATAAAGTGGGAGTCTATTAGATGGGAGACCTACTACTAAAACTCACACAAATCAAGAGGTGTATAGAAAACTTTCTTTGAGTATGCTTGACTTGCAAGATCAGGACAGCACTGTCTTTCATATAGTTGAGGGTCTCAAAGTTAGGTCCCCACTATGTCAGATATTTATGGAATTATTGTATATCTACTATAAAAACTACAAAGTGTATCATCTTCTGTTAAAGCATTCATGCAGTTGACGAATGCCATGACATTTAGAAATTCTCATATCTGAGCATAATCATTCTGTTTTCTTTACTGCACAAAGCTATGACCGTATGATTGAAAATCTGTAACATATTCTACATTAATGACATCATTAACAAATCCCAAACACTCAACCAAACACCATTAATTCCCTAAAATGTTTAAAGGGAACCTGTCACCAAGTTTTTCCCTTGTGAGCTGTGGCCACCACCAGTGAGGTCAGCATTACAGCATTACAGAATTCAGTATATAAGAGCCCAGGCCACTCTGTATAATGCAAAAACACCTTTATTATACTCACCTAAGGGGCGGTCTGGTCCGATGGGTGTCACTGCTCTCTGGTCCGGTGCCTCTTCAATTTAGTGGGATTGCCGTCCTCTTGCCCAGCCCTGTGTGCATGACACGTCCTGCGTCATTCACACAGGCCTCCATTACACTCATGCAGATGCGTACTTTGCTCTGCCCGGCTGACGGCAGATCAAAGTACTGTAGTGCGCATGCGCTAGAGGTCTTTGACATTTTCTCACACCTGCGCATTACAGTATTTTGCTCTACCCTCAGCAGGGGAGATCAAAGTTTGCCTGCGCAGGAGCGAAATGGAGGCCACTCTTTGGGTGATGCAGGACTCGTCATGCACATGGAGCTGGGCGGGAGGACGGTGATCGCTCAAGAAGGAGGCGGCACCGGACCAAGACCAGCGACTCCCACCGGACCGGAGTGTCCCCTAGGTGAGTATTATAAAGGTGAATTTTACATGCTACAGAGCGGCCTGGGCTCTAATATACAGCATTCCTTAAATACAGCTGTATATAAGGGTTGACTTGTGGTGGCCGCAGCTCACAAGGGAAAAACCTGGTGACAGGTTCCGTTTATTAACATTTTTGTGTTAACTATATCTAGATATATTACCAATAGAGATGAGCGGAAATTTTGAAATTCCAATTCACCAAGCTCATCAAATTTCCCCCCACAATTTGATTTGCGCTGATGTCTATACTTGAAAGTTCAGAAGATACACAAGAGGGAGAAGAGGAAGAATCCCGCTAACCGTAAGAGCTTACACTTTACAGGCAACAGAGATAGAGAGGATCCTTGCTGGACACAGGAGCTTACACTCTACAGGAGAAACTTACATAGTGACTCTAGAGATTAAAAACAACTCTGCTGTACAAAATGTGCTCCATTGGGAACTGCTGATCCATGACGGCCCCAGGACTACCCCCACTGTACAGGGCATGATAATCTGCCAGTTGTTATAGCTGCAGGGCATTATATGGAGGCCGTGCGTCCACGCAACATGATGTTAGCCTGCTCTCTGATGCTTTTTTTTCGAAATCACAAATCAAATCTTAGAATGCTTGAATTGGCATAAAACGGCAAATTTAAAGAAATTCAACTTAAAGTTTATCTTCCGCAGATCAATCAACTCATCTCTAATTACCAAGATATCTTTCCCAATGGCCGGCTCATTAACTCATTATCAGCGCCAGGAAACTGAGCTCGGTGCCGCTTAGTATTTTGAAAGAATCATCAGTTCACAGAATAATTTGTGACCCTGGATATAATCCATCTATAGAGCTACATTTTTAATAAGGTAAAGTCTCCTGTCTTATACAATGTCTTACCAATCAGAAAAATATTTAATTACTATAATAAAGTCGACGTGTATAAACTAGGACATCGGCTATTTCACAGACTATTGTGAACTCACTGTTAGTCGTCCTGCTGTGATCGCTCTGGGTGCTGTCATTAGACTGATTGCTTGACAGTGAGGACACACTGGAGCTCCGGACAAATCCAAAAGCTGCAAGCTTTGCTGCTGGCAACCGGGAGTAGCCAGGGGGGCGAAGGCCAGATTGGCAAGGCTTCGGAAGATTTGACTTTGCACCATTTTGTATGGAACCTTTTTTAAGATCATCTGTGAAAAAAAATATATAGATTTATTTAAAATGTGAAAAGTGAAATGTAGCAAGTTAAAGAGGTTTTCCAGGAAATAAAAAAAATATATCCCTGTCCTTGTATTGGGTCCACAAATAGCCCGATTTATCATTATTTTCCATTTTTACCTCCTTTTTAGCCCTTTGCAGCCATCCTTATAATCTGTTATTATTTACATTCTGAACTTCCTGTCTCTCCTTTAGACTACATTTCCCAGGAGGCAGTGCGCTCTGGATTCTTTGCAAGGATTGAATATGTCCCACACACTTTACCTATAGACCACCATCCTGAGACTCCGATACATGCTATATATGAATGAATAGCTGCACAATCAGTCACTCCCTCCACTTCACCAAGTATGTACTGTCATTATTGTCTCTTACAGTCAATAATGTTCCATGCGCTGACACTGGCACCATGCAGGCTCAGGGTATTATAGGGGAGGAATTAGTCATATAATGTATTCACATATTCTAATGTAAAATGTTATGACTGAACGCTAAGGCTGCTTTCACACATCAGTTTTTTAGTATCAGGCACAAGCCGGCAAAAAACGGATAAAACAGATCCGGCGCCGGATCCATTTTATCCCCAATAGACTTGTATTAGGGCCGGATTGTGCCGGTTGGCCTTGCGTTGCATGCGGCGTCCGCCGGATCCTGCGAAAGATTGTTGTCCGGCGGCCGGAAAGGACCGCAGCATGCAGCGTTTTTTGGCTGCGGAGAAAAAACAGACCACGCCGAATCCAACACCATACGGCATGTTGTATAATGGAAGCCTATGGGCGCTGGATTCGGCGTCAGCTGACATATGCAGGAAACCAACGATGATCCGGTTTTTGTTTCTGGGCATCCCCAGATGTTGTGTAAATAGTCTCTCTCTCTCTCTCTCTGTCGATGTGTCGGTCGCTCTCTCTGTTGGTCTTCTCTCCCTCCCTCATTTATACTCACCGTTCACCGATCACGGGCGCGGCAATGCAAGCTGTTACAGTGCTCTGGCGGCTTCTCCTGCTTTTGAAAATGCCGGCAGCTCATTAGTCCATCTAGTATTCACTGCTTCCCCCGCCCATCAACACCTATGATTGGTTGCAGTCAGACGAGCCCCCATGCTGAGTGACAGCTGTCTCACTGCAACCAATCACAGCCACCGGTGGGCGGGTCTATATAGTGCAGTAAAATAAATAATAATAAAAAAAGCGACATGCGGTCCCCCTCTTTTTTTGATATAGCCAAGGTAAAGCCATAAAGCCACACGGCTGAAGGCTGGTATTCTCAGGATGGAGAGCCCCACGTTATGGGGAGCCCCCCAGTCTAGAAATTTCAGCCTGCAGCCGCCCAGAATTGCTGCATCCATTAGATGCGACAGTCCCGAGACTCTACCTGGCTCATCCCGAATTGCCCTGGTGCGGTGGAAATCGGGGTAATAAGGAGTTAATGGCAGCCCATAACTGCCACTAAGTCTTAGGTTAATCATGACAGGCGTCTATGAGACACCCTCCATGATTAATCTATAGTGAAAGTAAATAAACACATACACCGAAAAATCCTTTATTTGAAATAAAAGAAAAAAACACCCTCTTTCACCACTTTATTAATCCCCAAATACCCCTCCAGGTCGGCATAATATACACGAGGTCCCACGACGCTTTCAGCTCTGCTACATCGGAAGCTGACAGGAGCGGCCGTAGAACACCGACGCTCACTGTGAGCTCCACACAGCAACTGAAGTGAGTCGTGCTGATGGCAAAAAACGGATGTGTGAAAGCAGCCTAACACTCTCATTGGGATGGACAAACCAGGGGAGATGCAAAGCCAGAAATCCACAGGTCCCAAACCAGGCAAGCACTTGCCCTAGACTCTAATTTGTCCTTGCCTGAGATCCTAAGATTAATTAGTGGCACCCCCAGTTGGAGACGTTGATCCTTAATTGCACCCTAAGCTATAAATCAAGTGTAACATAAATACAGTATAGCAATAAACATAAATGAGGTGCAAACAAGCGGAGGGTTAGACACAAGACTAGGAACGTGCAAACACAGTCGTACTGGAATGGTGGAATACAGGAAACCAAAAAGAATATTAGAATATGTGGAAACCCTCCCAAACCTAAATGCAACAAGATAGGAGATAATTGGGAAGGGAGTCACACAAACAAACTCCAGGGAATAGCAATGTCTCAGCAAGAACACCTTAAACCGATGAGCTGGGTCTCCAGACAATCATTCATCCAGAAATATAGCCAGCACTGAGGGATGAGAATAGTGATTGGCCAAATCAAAAGAGAAAGTGCACACACCTGAGTAGAAGTGAAACAGGAAGGAAGAGAATAAGAAAGAAAGATGAGAGATTCTTCACCAGCTGGACCAACACAAAACATGCTGTGGTCCAACCAAGAGGGAAACTAACCAATAAAATCAGAGATCACCAGTTAGAATTCCGGAGTGGAGTCATGACAGTATTCCAGGACTCTGGAACACCCCAAACCATCCCCTCTCACCAGACACAGGATGACAATAGTTATTATTCTCTGTGGAGCCTGTACTGCTTCTGAGACTTCTTCTCGTCCTGTTCACATACCCAGTCACTTACAACTTGCTGGCCACGGCTCTAGAGCTGGCTTTACACGCTGCAAGGTATTTTACAATGTGTCGGCGGGGTCACGTCGTAAGTAACGCACATGTGGCATTGTAAGGTACATTGCAGTGTGTGACAGGTACGTGCGATTGCGATTGAACGGTAAAACATTCATCGCATACACATCGTACCTGTCTCTAGAATTGCACGTCAGATTGTTCACCGTACCCGGGGTAGCACACATCGCAGCGTGTGACACCCTGGGAACGATGAACAGATCTTACCTGCCTCCTGCGGCTCCCGGCCCACAATGCGGAAGAAAGGAGGTGGGCGGGATGTTTATGTCCCGCTCAGCTCCGCCCCTCCGCTTCTATTGGCCGGCTGCCGCGTGACGTCGATGTGACGCCGAACGTCCTTCCCACTCCAGGAAGTAGACATTCGCCGCCCACAGCGAGGTCGTATGGAAGGTAAGTATGTGTGACGGGGGGGTTACTCGTATGTGCGGCACATTCAACAAATTGCACGTGCCGCACATACGATGGGGGTGTTGCAAATAGCATACGATATCGTATGCGAAATTGCAACGTGTAAAGCAGGCTTAAGAGCTCTTGTCTGCAGCCTGCCACCTGTATGTAGGGCTGTGCTTGGCTGACAGGCTACATTATGTTTAAAATACAGACAGGAAAACTCTGTAGTCTGGTTTTCTGACTGCAGCAGAAAAGACCTGTAGGTTATATGACCACATGTGACAGATCAGACATGGAACACAATTTTAACAGCAATTAAATTATAAAATATCTTTATTTAACATTGTCATTACAATAATTTGTGTGCACGGAAATCTCCTTTAATTATTCTGAAAGAAAAAAATATTACCAAAAAATATCAAAAATATCAAGCAACTAATCAATTTTAAAGGGGTTGTCCAGCCTCAGGCTACATGTATGTAGTCACTCTATTTGATTGCAGCCTTGTGAATCCTAATATTGCGCGCACTGCTGGCTGTGAGAATTCTCCCGTGACGGCAGCAGGAGTGGCGTGTACTAAACGCAAGTATGTTATTTGCATACATGCAAGAACATGCCAAGCTAGAAGGACTCGGGTGTAGCTTTGCTCAGTGCAAACCTACAGTATAGAGCGAGGCTGGATACAGTCTTGTCGGAATGTGTCCGTAAGTAGGCAAATTGCATATTTGCACAAGACCTGTCACACGGTGTTCGGGTCTGGGCTTACTAGGTGTCATGGCGTGTTATGACTCTGTTCACACTGCAGAGTCTAACATGCCACATGGTGCTCTATGAGTTGTTCAGTTAGAGACAGGCGTCAACCTGTTGTGTGCTTACTTGTGATCCATCTAGCAGGAGTTAATTCCTGCTAGCCTGTGAATTGCTGCTTGGGTCATGGGTTTCTGTAGGCTTATCACAGCTGCCTCTAAGGCGCCCCTGCGGCTTCAGGCGCCACAGAGTACTGGACCCCCATTAGGGTGTAGTACTCATCCTGGGTCCAAGGAAGGTCGAGGCTGGTTTACACATACACAAACATACAGTCAGTGGGTTGCCCTCCCCAATAGGGACTGGGCCAGGGTCGGATCACAGTAGGGGGTCACTACAGCGGTGGGTTTACAGGATGCCACCGCATCAGGGGTTCCCCATATCTACTGGACTGAAGACTAAGGGGGGCTTTACACGTTGCAACATTGCTTCCGAAATATCGTCGGGGCAATGTCGTTAGTGACACACATTCGGCACCGATAGCGATATCGCAACATGTAAATCCTAGGTACGACAATAAACGATCGCAAAAGCGTTGAAAATCGTTGATCTGTGTAGCGTCGTTCATTTCCATAATGTCGGGTCGACCGCAGGTACGATGTTGTTTGTCGTTCCTGCAGCTCCACACATCGCTGTGTGTAAACCCGCAGGAGCAACAAACATCTCCTTACCTGCGTCCCGATGGCAATGTGGAAGGGAGAAGGTGGGCGGGATGTTATGTCCCGCTCATCTCCGCCCCTCTGCTTCTATTGGCCGGCTGATTAGTGACGTCGCGGTGTCGTCGCTGTGATGCCAAACGCACCTCCCCCTTGAAGGAGGGATATTTTGGCAGTCACAGCGACGTCGCCGAGCAGGTCAGTGCATGTGAAGCTGCCGTAGCGATAATGTTCGCTACGGCAGCAATCACCACATATCGCATGTGCGACGGGGGCGGGTACTATCGCGCTCGCCATCGCTAGCCGATGCTAGCGATGTTGCAACGTGTAAAGTACCCCTAAGGGTCAGGGAGAAGCAACCACCAGGGGCAGTTAGGAACACAGTGGGAAGAGCAGGTTGACCTAGTGAGAATAGTGAACAAGCTGGTGGCAGCGACTGGAACAGAACACACAACACCACTACAACAAAGAGTTCCGTGCCGCGAGCAGCCCTGTGGGCCAAGGCATTCAACACAGCTGCTTCCACAGGACTGGTGCTGTCGGGATACAGAATTCTAGGGCAGGCATACTTCACGTTGTCTACCAACTCTGCAAGGGTAGCAGGGAATGGCTACGAAAAGTCACCGAACCCGTCCCACGAGTCTCCAGCAAATAGCACATAGGATTCGGGGTTGAGGACCGGCCCCATAACCGTGCTATCAGCATATAGAACGGGACACACTTTACGGACACCGGGACCCTCAAGTGCTTCACGCCACGGGTGTCAGATACTTAGCGCACAAAATGAGAAGAGAGCTCACAGGCTGACACACACACCGGACTTGACCTTTCACAGATCCGAGATCGGCTGGAGCCCCCACTTTCCTCCCTGGGGTAATCCCGCTCCGCCTGTGGAGAGCGACACCATCTCAGCTGCATTTAATATCTGACCCGGTGAGACACCCTGCAGCGGTGGCCCCCATCCCTGGCCGCGTACCACAGGTGGCGTCACGATCCTAATAGACTTTCCTAACCCCCAATTACTACCTCCGTCCTCCCTGCCACCCTCCAATCCTCCCTCCTGTACACCTCGGGGCAACGTAACCGGGCCAGGTCACCCCGTGACAACGCAGAGGATCTGCCCTCCCGTCCCGGCAACGAGTAGGTTAAAACACTTCCACCCTTTAAAAGATGGTGGAGCCTACTCTTCCTCGCCGATAATAGCTTATGTGATTCCAGTCATTCTGCATGGTGATCCAGCTTCTAGTGTTCTGCTGTATGCAAGTCTGGTGTGTTGTGGAAATACTTTTGTTTTTTTCTTATATCCTCCCTTTTCTTTATTTACCTCCTGAGCATGTTTTGTCTATACCTCTATGAGTGTTTGCTGTGAGTTTGTGTCGTGGGCGGGGGGTGCGCTGCTCGACCGCGCTTGCGGCTCGGGTCTGGCTGCTGCTGCTGCTCGGTGGCTCGAGCGGTGGGCCGGATCCCGGGGATTTAAGCGGCGCTCCTCGCCCGTGAGTGAAAGGGGTAGTTTGTTGGGGTTTGGGATGTCGGTTTGTGATGCCACCCACAGTGTGTGGTGAGGTTGAGACACCACCGCTGCTCTGTACGGGGTTCCCGGGAGCGATGACAGGGAGCAGCTGGGATGTTTCTCTCCCCTCCGTGGGTAGGGGGATTTTGGTGGTACCGGGGCCCGGTGATGATGATGACTGGGAGATGGATTGCGGGGCTTGGCGAGGTGCAGGGTCGCGGGGGCAGCGCAGTGCCAGACGGCACAGTGGTACTCACTCAGCCAGTAACGTACACGGAGTTTCTGGTAAAACAAACGGCTGGAAGGACGGGTCCCACAGGCGGCTGCGGTGGTTTTTTTCCCTTGACCCCAGGTGGGTAGTGTAAGTCCTTTCCTGCACCTTCTTGTACGCTCCTCCTGTACTCCGGTTTCCAGCTGGCTCCCCGGTTCGGAACCGGACGGGCCACCATCCTGTCCCGGCTACCCACGGTTCCACCAAGACTGTGTTCCCGGCTCCCGCAGACGGCCACTACCGTCTGCCTCACTGGTTACACGAGGGCCCTAGGCTCCAACCTAGGCCCCAGTCTGCGTCTGCCTCTCTGCAGACGTCCTCTCTCTTCCTCTGCCTGGACTTGTCTCCGTTGTTTCCTGCCTCCGACCAGCTAGACTCCTTGGTGGGCGTCTCCATCTGCCTGACTCCGCCCACCTGGTGTGTCTGTCTGAACCCGAGGGAGGAAATCAGGTCTCACTGGAGATGACTGATGTGATCTGCTTGGGGTGGGGTTGTGTGTGTGTTGTTACCTGTGGCCCCTGGCTAGTCCAGGGTGCCACATTTGCATTTTGGTTTCTCCCTGTCTGTCTTTTGTGTGGGATTAACAACTCAATTCCTGGCCTTACCTAGGTTGGGAGTGAGGGGGTATTATACCAATGTTATTTAGGAGCTAGGGCTATGTTGGCAGTTCAGACCTTGCCATCATCAGACGTACCTCTGGTATTAGGGACAGTTTCTGAGAGCAATTTCTCCTTCTTCAGGACAAAAATCACATGAGAAATTGCTCTCAGAAACGCATCAACAATAAAAATCACCATCTTATCTGGATTTTTCCACGGTCGCGTAGCAATATCCCGTTTTTTGCATCTTTAAGGAATCAGTTAATCAAGAGAGATCTTGCTTATGAAACTACTAGCTTTCCATTTCGAACACGGTCACTGTGTCTCCTGCGGTGCCTTTATCTAGCATCTCAGTTTCACTTGCGGGAACACTGTTTTCTGTGTGGAATGTCCTCATAGACTTGCATTAGATACAAAAAATCCACAGGCAAAAAACTCACTAGCATTTTTAATGCATTTATGCAGTGAAAATACATAAAAAAATGCATGTAATCCGCACCTAACAATGTCAATACCAGGAAGTTTCATGAACAAAACGGCTTTATTTAAAGGATGACAAACCAAACAGAAACGAAAAATGCAACCTAAAAAACAAGATAAAAATGCAACGTCAAAAACACAATGAAAAAAAATGCAAGTAAACTAAGGTGCGTCAAAATCTCAACAAACACTGATGGTGGGAATGTAGCTGTCACGTTTGTCTTCCTGCATGAGACCAGTGACAGCCTTTGGACTAGAGCCTCTCATCTGGCTCTCTTCATTTAAATGGGTTTCATTTCTCTTGGCACTGAAGTGGTTAAGTGTCAGTTTTTCTCTTCCAGCCTTTCCATGCATGTTCCATGCTGAGTGTTTTCAGCTGCACTCACTTTGTAGTCATTCCCTTCACCTTTAAATAGTGGTGTATCCCAGCAATCACTGCTGAAGATACAAAGCCATTTGGTCTCTGGCCGCCTTTGAGGAAGGTTCTGCAGTTAAAGTTCCTGTGCTCATTCTATATCCTTTTGGTTGTTTTTTCCCCATTTGTCTTTATTTCCCTGGTATGTTGTTAGTGCAGCGGGGAGGTTTAGTGAACCCACCTGCCCCTTACTAGTCAGGGCTACTCTCGGGTCTTCCAAGGGTCCCAGGTTCCTGTTCGGCGACAGTTGCAGAGACTGTATAGGGATTGATGAAGAGAGGAGGGACAGCTGCAGGTGAGGATAGGAGGTACCCACCTACCCCTCTCTCTAGTTCCAGGGTCTCCGTTGATTTTGTGTCCCCGGTGCCCCCCTTTTCTTGTGTGTTTTGTTGTGCATCAAATAACGTGAGAGAAAGGACGTATACCAAAACGGGATCACCACAAGGTCAAGTTTATATAAAGAATATACTTTATTGTACAAAAAACCACACGTCCACACCAGGAGTGTAGCACACACAGAAGATAGTTAAAAACACTTAAAAAGCCTGTGGCATATAAGAACTATCACGTTGGGAAACAATGCATATAATTATAAAGGATATATCAATACAATAATCTACAATGTTAACAACCTCCCCTAATGCACCATACACATATAACATTACATTACATTGATGTTTCACTATCCAAAAGATGGTATATAAGAGGTACTGTGTTGTCATCAAATACACAGTATTACAATCTAGGATCCTAGACCATTAGCTGGCTGCATAATTCTGACTGTGATAACAAAGGCATAACATAACCAATGATCCAGTATAATCCAGAGTGGCCAAGGTAGTTGTCCTGAACCAAGCCTATAGAGTATCCTCAGTCTATACTCACTATCGGTGAGATGCCAGCCAGATAGAAAACACCATACAAAATAGTGGTAGCATAAGGAGAGGGTTTCCCACGGGATAACCCCACGCGTATCGCCACCTCTAAGGGTGGCTTCCTCAGGGGAAAAAGAAAGCTGTGTACCGCTTCCGTGTGTGCCCTATATAAAGGGAGTACATTAAGACTCACCGGTGCCGCAGCTGGAGAATCTCATGTGTCTGCAGCGTTCTGATGGCGGCCGCCATCTTGCTTAGGTCATGTGACATAGAAGAATACAAGAATACAGCCCCCGGGTCCTACTGCGCATGCGCCGACCAACAGATCAAACGGCGCTTATCAAAAGTGTTAGTATATAGCGCTAAACATGTTTAGCTGTAGGTATATGCTTTGACGACGCTCGGCAAATACATTTATACTTATTGTTCGTTATTTATACAAACACATTCATACAGCGCCAGCTATCTAATATATATCACATGACATGGGAAGGGAGACACCTTCATCTCACACTGCGCATGCGCTAGAGAAAAATGCTTAAAGCGCTGTCAGAATACAATCAAGCACAGCGCATGTTATAGATACTGTATAGAAGCGTATGGTACAAAAGTATCCTTTAGGTACACATATAAGCAGACTCATGTAATGCAGGAGCATGGGGTCACCATGAATTTCACAATAAGCGCAGACTTACACAACGAGTAGAAGGAAGAGGTAGAGGAAATAGCCACTGGTACACAGTATTTTAACCCTTTAGGGGATATATAGTTAAATATGAGAAAGTGGTAAGCTGCTATTCCCATATGTATCCTCCAGCAGATTCTGTGCACATATATCGGACTCGTCCATCAACTATATAATGAAAGAGAAGGGGGCATTAACCCTGCAAAAAGTGCACCCATAAACATGGTAGAGCTGTAATCAAACATGACAGGTGGAGGAATGTCACGTGGCCCCGATGGGCACACAGATATACAGCCCAATAGTAGGAAGACAACCTCATATCCATGATTCAATATTCTGCCCTATATAAAGGGCTAACTAAAGTTATGTCAAGTAATAGTGAGGCAAGAAGCAAGGATCCAGATTACGACAGATGCTCCACATAAAGTGAGAATCATTTATCAAATATCAAACATGTGGCAGAAGGTATATACATCTCACGGACACGATATAATTATAATCGCCTTCATTTAAATAGTGCAGGCAAAGAGGGTCATTAGAACCTCCCAAAAACAGCTGTTTTCAGCAAATGCTGTGAACCAAATAAGACTCATTCATCAAGTAAGAATTGAGTAAAACAGATTATTAGCCCACAGGAGGCATACCCATATATAGGTGCACAATTCTTGGTCATAAGTCACAACCCTAAGGGGGTGACACATGGCCGCAATAACTATACGGATATAACCCTCAGTAATATGAAGGCCAGGTCTTATCCGTGGCCCATTATTCCACCCTAAGAGTAAAGCAAACTGCAATCATATCAGGCAAGTATACAATGGAGCAGAGAGTAGGGATCCAGGTTACAGCAGGACCACACATAGGGTGAAATTCATTTGTCAATCGTGCAGTAGATGGTACATAACATTACCCTTTCTACATTAAAGGGGGGCACGATCAAAGAATATAATAAGAGAATTCAGTCTCCATGCCTGTCCCGCCAACAGGATACGTCCACTGACCATACCCATTCTAACAATACTGGCGAACATTTTGGACTCAACTAACACATATAGAGTGGATAGTGCAAAGTGTTGTCCCATCAGGGGATGCATTTCGGCAAACTGAAGCTCCATCAAAAACATTAAGACATAGAGCACTAATAGGGAAGAAAAGTTAACTTCCAAAAGTCTGCAGGTTTCTATATAAATGCAGGAGGACAAGTCCAAAGTTATGTTTGGTATGATTCCCTTCATTATCGTAGTCCTTATTATTTCTTCATTCCACAACATTATAATCTGATTGTTGTCCTTAAAATCTCGTTGTGGCAAGACATGGTGCTCCGTTGGGACCGATCAACAGTACAAAAAGGATGAAGAGACGATCTCATATATGGGGTCCAGTATCTTCTTCGTTTCCTGTTCTTTCTCATCCTACATCTAGGATATCACTCTTCTCCCTCCATTTGCTCGAATTTCTCATCCTGGTATGTATTGGAAACTAATAGGGAGAGGAAACGAACAAGATGAAGAAGAAGCATGGTGTTATAGAAACTCACAATTTCAGATGGTATTATAGAATCCAGTATAAAATAGCTCTTCATTCAAGCCATGCGGGACTAGACTCTTGAGGGTATATATCCAACGGGACTCCTTCTGTAGGAGTTCCTTAGTACAGTTCCCACCTCTAATGTTCTGTTTAACAGAATCAACAATCAATACTTTGATTGTATTGAATTGTCCTCTATGATGGGTAAGAAAGTGGGCAGCCACTGAGGTGAGTACTTTACCCTTCTTTAAGTCTGTGCTAGCCGTGTTAATGCTTGAAAAGTGCTGTTGGACTCTCCTTCTTACCTCTTGTGTGGTTTCGCCCACATACAGTTTGGGGCAGCTACAGATAAGGACATAGACTGCATTCCTGGTCTGACAGTTGTAGTAAGCCCCAGAAGTAATTCGCCTAGGAGGAATCGGTAGAGAAATATGGTCATCAGCAACCATGTGAGGGCACACCGTGCAAGCTCCACAGGGAAAGGTTCCTCTCAGTTTTACACCAGTACCTAGACTCAATTTTGGTCTAGTAAAGTGGCTACTAGAGAGGATACCCCTTAAATTCTGGGCCCTCCTTGCCACAAGTCTGGGTTTTTCACCCAAAAAGGGAATCAGCTTCTTGTCACTCCGCAAGATATCCCAATTATTGTGGAGCAAACCATAGAGATCTTGCCACTGATTATTAAAGGGTGTGATGATACTCACTGTCGTCTGTTTTTTCCGTATTCTCGGTTGGAGTAAAGTTCGTCGTTCCATAGTCTTGCAGGTTTGTAGAGCTCCAGACAGCACTCTTTTCGGGTATCCCCTTTTGTAGAATCTGTTGGTCAAATCAAGGGCATGTGACTCGAAATCGATGTTAACACTACAGTTCCTTTTCACCCTCATGAACTGTCCCTTGGGAATGCCATTTTTAACGTGCGTTGGGTGAAAGCTTTATTAGATTTATACCCTCAAGAGTCTAGTCCCGCATGGCTTGAATGAAGAGCTACTTTATACCGGATTCTATAATACCATCTGAAATTGTGAGTTTCTATAACACCATGCTACTTCTTCATCTTGTTCGTTTCCTCTCCCTATTAGTTTCCAATACTTACCAGGATGAGAAATTCGAGCAAATGGAGGGAGAAGAGTGATATCCTAGATGTAGGATGAGAAAGAACAGGAAACGAAGAAGATACCGGACCCCATATATGAGATCGTCTCTTCATCCTTTTTGTACTGTTGATCGGTCCCAACGGAGCACCATGTCTTGCCACAACGAGATTTTAAGGACAACAATCAGATTATAATGTTGTGGAATGAAGAAATAATAAGGACTACGATAATGAAGGGAATCATACCAAACATAACTTTGGACTTGTCCTCCTGCATTTATATAGAAACCTGCAGACTTTTGGAAGTTAACTTTTCTTCCCTATTAGTGCTCTATGTCTTAATGTTTTTGATGGAGCTTCATTTTGCCGAAATGCATCCCCTGATGGGACAACACTTTGCACTATCCACTCTATATGTGTTAGTTGAGTCCAAAATGTTCGCCAGTATTGTTAGAATGGGTATGGTCAGTGGACGTATCCTGTTGGCGGGACAGGCATGGAGACTGAATTCTCTTATTATATTCTTTGATCGTGCCCCCCTTTAATGTAGAAAGGGTAATGTTATGTACCATCTACTGCACGATTGACAAATGAATTTCACCCTATGTGTGGTCCTGCTGTAACCTGGATCCCTACTCTCTGCTCCATTGTATACTTGCCTGATATGATTGCAGTTTGCTTTACTCTTAGGGTGGAATAATGGGCCACGGATAAGACCTGGCCTTCATATTACTGAGGGTTATATCCGTATAGTTATTGCGGCCATGTGTCACCCCCTTAGGGTTGTGACTTATGACCAAGAATTGTGCACCTATATATGGGTATGCCTCCTGTGGGCTAATAATCTGTTTTACTCAATTCTTACTTGATGAATGAGTCTTATTTGGTTCACAGCATTTGCTGAAAACAGTTGTTTTTGGGAGGTTCTAATGACCCTCTTTGCCTG
The DNA here is from genome assembly GCF_048569485.1 of Anomaloglossus baeobatrachus. Lineage (NCBI taxonomy): Eukaryota > Metazoa > Chordata > Amphibia > Anura > Aromobatidae > Anomaloglossus > Anomaloglossus baeobatrachus. The sequence goes on from NC_134354.1 coordinate 726,002,187, forward strand.
CACTATTTAAATGAAGGCGATTATAATTATATCGTGTCCGTGAGATGTATATACCTTCTGCCACATGTTTGATATTTGATAAATGATTCTCACTTTATGTGGAGCATCTGTCGTAATCTGGATCCTTGCTTCTTGCCTCACTATTACTTGACATAACTTTAGTTAGCCCTTTATATAGGGCAGAATATTGAATCATGGATATGAGGTTGTCTTCCTACTATTGGGCTGTATATCTGTGTGCCCATCGGGGCCACGTGACATTCCTCCACCTGTCATGTTTGATTACAGCTCTACCATGTTTATGGGTGCACTTTTTGCAGGGTTAATGCCCCCTTCTCTTTCATTATATAGTTGATGGACGAGTCCGATATATGTGCACAGAATCTGCTGGAGGATACATATGGGAATAGCAGCTTACCACTTTCTCATATTTAACTATATATCCCCTAAAGGGTTAAAATACTGTGTACCAGTGGCTATTTCCTCTACCTCTTCCTTCTACTCGTTGTGTAAGTCTGCGCTTATTGTGAAATTCATGGTGACCCCATGCTCCTGCATTACATGAGTCTGCTTATATGTGTACCTAAAGGATATTTTTGTACCATACGCTTCTATACAGTATCTATAACATGCGCTGTGCTTGATTGTATTCTGACAGCGCTTTAAGCATTTTTCTCTAGCGCATGCGCAGTGTGAGATGAAGGTGTCTCCCTTCCCATGTCATGTGATATATATTAGATAGCTGGCGCTGTATGAATGTGTTTGTATAAATAACGAACAATAAGTATAAATGTATTTGCCGAGCGTCGTCAAAGCATATACCTACAGCTAAACATGTTTAGCGCTATATACTAACACTTTTGATAAGCGCCGTTTGATCTGTTGGTCGGCGCATGCGCAGTAGGAGCCGGGGGCTGTATTCTTGTATTCTTCTATGTCACATGACCTAAGCAAGATGGCGGCCGCCATCAGAACGCTGCAGACACATGAGATTCTCCAGCTGCGGCACCGGTGAGTCTTAATGTACTCCCTTTATATAGGGCACACACGGAAGCGGTACACAGCTTTCTTTTTCCCCTGAGGAAGCCACCCTTAGAGGTGGCGATACGCGTGGGGTTATCCCGTGGGAAACCCTCTCCTTATGCTACCACTATTTTGTATGGTGTTTTCTATCTGGCTGGCATCTCACCGATAGTGAGTATAGACTGAGGATACTCTATAGGCTTGGTTCAGGACAACTACCTTGGCCACTCTGGGTTATACTGGATCATTGGTTATGTTATGCCTTTGTTATCACAGTCAGAATTATGCAGCCAGCTAATGGTCTAGGATCCTAGATTGTAATACTGTGTATTTGATGACAACACAGTACCTCTTATATACCATCTTTTGGATAGTGAAACATCAATGTAATGTAATGTTATATGTGTATGGTGCATTAGGGGAGGTTGTTAACATTGTAGATTGTTGTATTGATATATCCTTTATAATTATATGCATTGTTTCCCAACGTGATAGTTCTTATATGCCACAGGCTTTTTAAGTGTTTTTAACTATCTTCTGTGTGTGCTACACTCCTGGTGTGGACGTGTGGTTTTTTGTACAATAAAGTATATTCTTTATATAAACTTGACCTTGTGGTGATCCCGTTTTGGTATACGTCCTTTCTCTCACGTTATTTGGTACAGTTTTCTGTATACTAGGAGATCCCGCGGGTAGTGCCCTTCCCCTCTCTATGTTTTGTTGTGCATCAGACGCACAGAAGACTGAATGCACCTCGTCACGCTTGCTACACCCGCCAAGCGTGACAGTAGCCTTACGTTTAGTACTTTTTTCACTCCGATATCCTGCACTTTGTCTAAGACCATTCTGCACATTTTGCCCCAATTGTGCTTATATAGAAATCCTCAAATACACATCCGCATTTGCATAGTTTTGATTTTGCGTAGCTGCATAGTAAAGTTGCACAGAAACGCTGGATGCCATTACGCCTACGGCTGTTATTCACATTTACAGTTTTCAGGCTTAACACTCCACTTTACAAATCTTATCTGTAGGCTAATGTATCTTTTCCTGCCAGCTTCTTACATAAAGTCTGTGATTCTCACTAGACTCTTATATTTCCAATACACTGAATTATACATTTAGGACATCAGAAAGTTTAGTCTTGATCTTGAATATTTTGAGAAATCTTTAGTTCGATCCAGCAGAAAGTCAAGTTTTGCCACAAGGCACGAGGCTTATCTGCTCAGCATGGCTCTGGGTTGTAGAAAAGCCGGGTCGCTGTCATGATTAGAGCGGATCTGCCCTGATATATTTAGAAAAATTGTATTATAACTGTGTCTAAAAAATCTGGATAGTGTTTGACAGTCTTCTATGGTTTCATTTACTGATAGAAAATAGAGATTGTGAAATGGGGGGAATTAAAGGACAAAGTAGTTTTACAAAGTTGTATTAACTTTTTTATATGAAATGATTATTTAAGTCATATAAACGTGGACACGGTTTAAGGTCCCAGTGTGGTTGAGGTCCCATGACATGCCACCCAATTGTTGCCAATGAGCACACAAACTACAGAAAGATCTGAACTTATGGTCCAGTGGTGGAAAGTGCCCATGTTCTCCACCACTCTCCACTAATTCACAACTCTGCATTCATAACCTGAATTTGTACCAAAGATCAGCTCATCCCTGTTGTGCTCAGGACACCCGGACATTTGCCTGAATTACAAAACGTTTTAATCCTAAGGAAAAGTCCAGCAATACAGAGCTAATTAGAGATGAGCGGACTCGTTAAAATTCTGTTTGGCTGGTTCAACCGAGCTTCAGATAAAGTTTGGCTCTGTACCCGGACCTAGAAATAATAGAAATCATAGAATAGTAGTGTTGGAAGGGACCTCAAAGGCCATTGGGTCCAACCCCCTGCGAGTGCAGGTTTTCCTAAATCACCCAGCTATATGTTTATCCAGCTTCTGCTTGAAGATTTCCATTGATGGAAAGCTCACCACCTCTCATGGTCGCCTGTTCCACTCTCTGACTACCCTCACTGTCAGAAAGTTATTCCTAATGTGTAATCTGAATCTCCTTCCTTTAAGTTTCATCCCATTGCTTCTTGTACTTCCTTGTGCTAATGAGAATAGAGTAGTTCCCTCTGCACTGTGACTACCTTTCAGATATTTATAGACCACTATTAAGTCTCCTCTCAGCCTTCTCTTTTTCAAACTAAACATCCCTAGTTCTCTTAGCCGTTCTTCATATGACATGGTTTGCAGACCTTCTAAAATTTTGATGGCTCTTCTCTGGACTTCCTCCAAAATATCGATGTCTTTCTTGAATTGGGGCGCCCAGAACTGTACACAGTATTCTAGGTGGGTCTGACCAGGGCAGAGTATAGGGGAATACTGATATCTCTCGATCTAGATTCAATGCTTATGTTGATACATCCCAGAATTTTGTTGACCTTTTTAGCTGCAGCCCCACTATGTTGACTCATGTTAAATCTGTGATCCACTATTATGCCAAAGTCCTTTTCACCTGTGCTATTACCTAGTTCTATTCCTCCCATACTATATATGCTCTTTACATATTTTTCCATTCACTGATTGGGCAGTTCAGGTCTCCACCCATATACACCCAGTCATACCCAAAGCTCTTCCGGGGGGACGGAAGGCAGAGTTTTTCATTTTTTGGCGGGAGAGCAGACTACATCCGATAATACTGATTTTACCCCAAGTGCGAGCCGTTCAGACAGTGCAAGCGGCACACACTGGGGCTGAGCACCAACTGTACCTGAGCACAGCGATGTTTGAGTGATTGGCTTGCATACCTAAGGTACCAGAACTCGAACACTTTTATTTTGGTAAAGTCCATGTTCGGTACGAGCACTGAACTTTTTAGGTTTGCTCATCTCTCTAGAAATAATCACAATAGATTTACTTTTAGAAATGAACAGATTTAAAAGTTCGGTATTCGTATTCAATTTATGTATATCAGCTCACCGTGTACGAGCTCACTCCTGGCTTCTTCCTGGAGCACAGACAGGCACTGCCACAGCCCGATATTGCAAGTAAAAGAAAGGAAAAACATCCAGCTCTTCAGGCGAGGAAAGCCATGGTCTTTATTTTAGCATGCAGACAGCGGATGACATGACCAGCACAGCACTACGCATTTCAGGTGAAACAATCACCCTTAGTCCCTTAGTTAAGGGTGATTGTTTCACCTGAAACGCGTAGTGCTGTGCTGGTCATGTCATCCGCTGTCTGCATGCTAAAATAAAGACCATGGCTTTCCTCGCCTGAAGAGCTGGATGTTTTTCCTTTCTTTTACTTTCGGTATTCGTACCGAACACGGACTTTACAAAAAAAATCAGTGTTCGAGTTGGGGTACTAAACACTTGGGCAAGTATTAAGGTGCCTGGATATGCTCAGCGCTCTGGCCAGTGCGAGCTGCTTGCACTGTTTGAATGGCTCGCACTGGGGGTAAAATCAGCATTATTGGATGTAATGTGCACCAAAAAATGAAACCCTGTGATCCCTCCCCCAGAAGTGCTCTGTTTATGGCTGGCTGCATGAGGGCTGGGAGATGAACTGCCCAATCAGTGATTTCCAATGAGGTCCGGATCCAGAACAGAACTTTATCTAAAGTTCGGTTGAACTCGCAAACACAAACCTCAACGGGTCCGCTCATCTCTACTTACCTTATTTTAACCAATATGGAACAAAAGTTAACAAAAATATAGGAGCTCAAGGATTGACCCTATTTATGACCAACAGAAAATTTCTGTCTTTCTGCATCTGTGGCGCCCTGGACAAGCCAGGGGCCACAGAGCACAACATCCACACACCCCACACTCCCAGCAGGCACACCGAAGTCAGACACAAAACCCTTGTTGCCTTCCTCCAGGGGCTGATGATCACACCAGGGGGTGGGCCAGGCGGTTGGTCCCGCCCACCGAGGAGTTCACAGTCCTGGAGGCGGGAAAACCAGGCAGATTGAGTTTGGTAGTGAAAGTGAGCAGAAGGAAGTAGTAGTTGAGCAGCCTGAAGTTGGTCCGGGTGTGTAGCCCGGACAGATCAGCAAGGTTGGCAGACGGTGGTTGGCGTCTGCAGGAGTGGCCGATTGGAGTCTACCGTAAGGACCGTGGACGGGCGGTGGCCCGGCGGTACCGGACCAGTACGCGAAGAGAAGACAGCACCATCTGGCAGGGGCTTTTCGGACTCCGGCAAGGCTAGGAGTCACCGTGAATTTGCCGAATCCGTTAGTGAAGGGGACCTCCTGGGTTTCCAAACAGTCAAGTCCCGACAGAAGGCAACAGTCCAACCAACAGAGGGAGACACCGCCACCGCCAAGGCAACCGTTTCTCAGGGCCAGCGCCTGCGGGCAAAGAGGGGCTCCTCCAGCCCATATCCAAGCTGGGGAGCGGGTTACCGGTGGGAACCCATCGGAACCATCAACCGTACTTAGGTGCAGGGAAAGGCAGTCACCATCAACCTGCCGGGAGAAACAACACCACAGCCGTCTGTGGGACCCGTCCATCCAGCCGAGTGTTTTACCGAGAACTGTGTCTTCATCATTGGGCTGAGTGAGTACCACCGTGCCGTGCGGCACAGCGCTGCCCCTGCAACCCTGCACCTCGCCAGGCCCCGTAACCCGCCTGCCATCCATCCCTACCCCATCACCGGGCCCCGGGACAACCAACCCCCTACCCATGGAGGGGAGAACTAACAACAAAGCTGCTCCCTGTCACCGCTCCCGGGATCCCCGTCCAGAGCAGCGGTGGTGTCACCATTATCACCACAGCCGTGGGTGGCGTCACGACAATAAATCCCCACAATCAATCCCAAATTCCCCCCTTTTCACTCACGGGCGAGGAGCGCCGCTCGAGTCCCCGGGATCCGGCCCACCGCTCGAGCCACCACCGAGCAGCAGCACCAGCGGCCGGACCCGAGCAGTGGGAGAGCGCAGCGTCCCCTCCTCCGCCTGCGACACATCCTTCCTATAGTGACCCGTGAATATGGGAAAACATGCCGAAACATGTTAGCCATTTCTTCGTTTGACAAGTTGTCTGATTTAAGGCCAAAAGAAATACTGGTTTCATTTTATACCTTATTTTAAAGGGGTTACCACTACAAAACAACCTCACATACCATAAAACAACATATACTTACCTCCCAGACCATTGCTGCTCCTGATTGGCTGCAGCGGTGACATCTCACATGATGTCACGAGACCCTGGGAATCCCAGTATTAACATTAAAGGTGTAGCCGGTCTGGTAGGCAAATGTCAAGCTACCGCTAGGGGGCGCTGGGACTCAGGTAGAAAGAGCACTCCCGAGTGTAGTAAGACTGAAGCCCACTAGAGGTCGCTAACACAAGAGTAGGGATAGTTGATCAGTCAGGGTCTATGCTGGGATGTCACATCTGATCCAAGGAGAAAACAAGCCAAAGTCAAAGAACAGAGCCGAGGTCGGATACCGGGAGAGCAAGTAAACACAGGGGTGGGAATGGAGGACACGCAACAGGACTGGTATCCAAAGGACAGGGAGGGACAGAGGTAAGGTCGGGAAGGAGGGACGGAGGTCAGGACAGGTCGGGGAAATGGAGGTCAGGTCGGGCAGGAGGGACAGAGGTCAGGATGAACAGTATCGGGTAGCAGGACAAGAAACAGAGAACTTCTCTCAGGAACAGTGCACGCAGCAGAGCCAGAAATATTACTGGCGATGTCCCGGAGGTAACAGCACCAAGATATGGCCGTGCGACCCCTGGAACGAGGCCAGAACGAACAGGTCCTTCCCAAAGGACCTAAACCCCGAAGGCAGGATACATGCACCGGCTCAGGGACAGCAGAGCTATGCATGAATCAAGACAGCAAGTATACGTTTTTATATGATATATGGGGCACTTAAGAAATTAAGACACTAATAGAATAAATGTCTTATGGGATTATCTCTGCATTTCCGGACTCCTTTTACTTTTGGGGCTCTTCATCTATAATCTATAATAACATCTGTACTTTATAACATATAATTGCCGGTCTTTCGGGCCTCTTTAGGACAGGAAAACATCTATTTGTTTTACTAGAACATTCTGTATGGCGTGGTGTCTTTAATGTCGGCTTTCATTTGCGGCTCTCATCCCATGCTTGACTGCTGAAGATCAATTCATTTAATGATTAAAAACAAGTTTTGCTGAATGAACGTTTCTTCCTGTCTTCGTGCCGCTGTGCGGAGACTTCATGAGTCAGCTGTGCACATTACATCTCAAGAAGCCACATTACCTTGCTCTAAAGCATTTCTAACTATTTTTTAGGAATTGAATGTATTTTACATTCTGCATTGAATCCCAAGGTCTAAGTTATGTAATTATGTTACCACCACTGCTTCAAATGTCTTTTCAAAGTAACTCAAATTAGGCAGAAAATATAAAATTACATATTCACATATACATGTCCTGGTGAGACATAGATGTATGTAAATAAAAGTTTAAATAATAATGTTTACTGATTGTTCTATTGATTTATGCAAAGTTTGTTGAAACAAATGAATATAAGAATCTTTGCAATGTTTCTTAAAGAAAAATCTGCTTCTTTCTCCACTTATGAGCCATTTCTTCCCTTTCTCCCAGGCTCATGAAGTCATCATCCATTCTGGAAAAACTCCTGAAATCCATCTTTGTTGAAGGCAAGGGAGACTGTGAGGTGTCAGGTTGAGAGCAGACTGTCAGTCATTACATGTCTCACGCTGGTAATGTGACGCCCCTGGACTATCAGGTCGTAACAGGGTACTGACGCTCTTTCTCTCTAGTGCAGTATTCAAATCCCTCATGGTTCGGGGTCCCCATCTTACAGTGTTGCCTCCAACAGCAAATCAAATCCTAGATACACCTTGCACCACACCCACCAGACACACCAGTGGGTGGCTTGAGCGGAATAGGGTCGTCCACCTTAGGGTCAGGAAAAGGGGAGGTGAGGAGTGTAGAGGAGTTGTGTAGAGGAGTAGTGAAGTGGAGGAGGTTGGGGGTAGTGGCTCCCAGGAGAAGCTATCTAGGTTGCAGACGGTGGTCTGGACCTAGAGGAGTCGGACTCCAAGTCACAGGGGATTGAGGCAAGGTGCCTGGACCTGTTAAAGAGAACGGTCAGCAGCCTGGTCCTATCACCGGTCCGGGACCGAAGGCACGGCAGGTTACACGGACCCTAGGTCGGGGAGAAGCTTCAGGCAACCGGCAATTAAACTGTGGAGAACGGAGCCTTTATAGACTGTTTCCACTCGCTCCGGAATCGGGGCACTAGCACAACGAGGGGGATAGGACCTTCCCTACAAGCAGCCCACCAAAATCCCAAGTGTGAGCCCTGAGAGCAGGCTCCCACACTTAGCCACAGTGGGGAGTGGGCCCCAGCAAGTTCCAGACTACTGGGCCACTACGGTGAATTTAAACTTTGTGCCAGGAGGCAGGTCACGGATCACCAGGCAGCACTGCAGGGGACGGGACCCGGACAAGCTCCCCTTGAGAGGCAGCGGCACCCAGAGACTTAGTTTACTCGGTTGTCAGCATCTGCTTATTGGTTGAGTGAGTACCTGAGTGATTTTCCTTTCACGGCACCCAGTAGCACCATCCAGAGTCCCAGGGCCTACCCATACCCGTGGAGGGCAACGACACCTTGCTGCCCCACTCCATCACGCCGGGCATTCCCAACGACAGCGGCGGTACTCCCAATTACCGAACACCACGGGTGGCATCATGAACTATAACTCTCCTGTAAATATCCCCCTTTTACTTTAGAGTGTGGCCCCTAAGCCTCCAGATCCGGAGACCTTCAAGCCACGAACTGACACTATCCCGGATCCGAGCGTTCGACCTGCTGCTGGGGCGGTACAGTAACACCTCATTTCATATAAAATAATCTCTGAAGCAGATTCTCACGGAGATCTTTGTCCGGTCCGTAGATCTTAACAGCTCTTATACATATAAGAAAAATGTGGATTTCTCTGGAATAAGACATTGGATCGCAGATATCAAGGTATCATTTTATTCAGCTCTGTAGTGACCCTGAAGGGACGCCAACTTACTCATCGCCCCGGCGTAAGGGGTACTTTGCACGCTGCGACATCGCTAGCCGATGCTAGCGATGCCGAGCGCAATAGTACCCGCCCCCGTCGCACATGCGATATCTTGTGATAGCTGCCCTAGCAAACATTATCGCTACGGCAGCTTCACACGCACTTACCTGCCCTGCGACGTCGCTCTGGCCGGCGAACCACCTCCTTCTTAAGGGGGCGGGTTGTGCAGTGTCACAGCAACGTCACACGGCAGCCGTCCAATAGAAGCGGAGGGGCGGAGATGAGTGGGACGTAAACATCCCGCCCACCTCCTTCCTTCCGCATAGCCGGTGGAGGCAGGTAAGGAGATGTTCCTCGCTCCTGCGGCTTCACACACAGCGATGTGTGCTGCCGCAGGAACGAGGAACAACATCGTATCTCCTATTGGTGCAACATTATGAAAATGACTGACGCTACACAGATCACCGATTTACGACGCTTTTGCGATCGTTTATTGGTGCATCTAGGCTTTACACGTTGCGACGTCGTTACCGACGCCGGATGTGCGTCACTTTCGATTTGACCCCGACGATATCACAGTAGCGATGTCGCAACGTGCAATGTACCCCTAAGACTATGTTCACACAGGGCTTTTTTTGGTTAGTTTTTTTCCTGACGAAAACCTGATCTGGTGGCAGGAAATCTCCTTTGAGTCATCTGCATTTTGGTGCATTTTTAGTGCGGTTTTTGGTGCGGTTTTTTTTCTACAAAACAATGAAAAAACAATGTGAAAATGCTGCAAAGAATTGACATGCTCATTCTTTGAAATCTGCAGGAAAAACGCAGATATTTGACAAAACAGTCAGGAAAAAAAAATTCACAGGTGTTTGTGTGTGCATGAGATTTCAGGAATCTCAGACTTTGCTGGGACTGTAAAAAGCAGCTTTTTATTAACATGGATTTGCATAAAACCAAGGCAAATCTGCAGCTAAAAAACGCAACAAAACTTGCCAAAAAAGCCCTGTGTGAACATAGTCTTATCTGGAAAATGCACATTCCTGTCACTGACTTAACTATAAGTATCACTATTATTTTGCACTTTATGGCAGAATTATGTGGAAAAAAACGATCATGGAGAAAACCACCCTGAACCTGAAACCAGCCCTGACTATGTGTATGTAATACAAGGCTGTAGGAGCTCCTCATGCCGCCATACAAATTTTACTGTCTTCATAAGCCCCTAGATATCACTATATACAGTACATATCAAACAACAACGCAATACAAAAATATATGGCCTAAAATATCAATTGTTATTTATATAATTTAAAACAAAAAAATAATAAGGGCTGTGGTAGTACAGGTTAAAAGGACCAGGGGTTCTTTTCAACAATATACCAAAAAATTTAATTAATTAAATATAAAAGGTTCAAAGTTCATCAGGTATATTATAAAAATAATAATGTCATTGCCCAAGCCAATATACATACGAATTAATTGCAATATATATATATATATATATATATATATATATATATATATATATATATATATGGATAGTTTGTATACAAAGATGAATAAATTAAGTTAAATAGTAGAAACAGTTACAAAAATATACAATTTCATACATATGTAATTATGAGCTGTTAGATATAACTATTGCAAAAAAAAAAAACCAGCATAGAAAGATAAAGGGCACAGTTAATATAACCAGCTGGAATAATTAAGGAATTAAGCAATTGACACATAGTGTGCAAGCAAAAGGTGCAAGGGACACAATTAAACTAGAGATTAGGGAAATTACCAGTACATAAAGGCTATAAAGGTAAACTTACTACTGGAGTAAAGCTGCCCGGTCCTAAGGCCCCAACGTACGTTTTATGATATTACTTTTTCAAGAGAAGTAATATCATGAAACGTACGTTGGGGCCTTAGGTCCGGACAGCCTTACTCCAGTAGTAAGATTACCTTTACAGCCTTTACATACTGGTAATTTCCCTAATCTCTAGTTTAATTGTGTCCCCTGTACCCTTTGTTTGCACAATTTGCATTAGACCTTTTGTGTCTATTGTATCTTTATGCTCTAGTTAGCTTTGTCAGCCATAGTCTGCAGAGTCTAATCTGCTTGTTATTGCTTGTTTTTTGTTTGCATTTTCACTTTTACTGGGTTAAGTGCAATAGCAATGTTCTATAACTATACTATATAATTAATTGGGAAACATTTAATTTTATACCTAGAGCAATTCCTTAATTATCCCAGCTGGTTATATTGACTTCGCACTTTTCTTTTCTTTTCTGGGTTTTTGCAATAGTTATAGATAACAGCTTATAATTACTGTATATATGTATGAAATTGAATATGTTTACAACTTTTTCTACTGTTTAACTTAATTTATTCATCTTTGCATACAAACTATCCTTTTTATATATGTGACGCTCTGGCAAAACCAGGTCGTGACAGATAGGCCCCTACACAACACCCTTCCCTCACTTAGGAAATGCACAGCCGACCTGAAACCCTAGTCACCCCCCCTTAGGGAAAGACTGACACACCAGTGGGCGTGACCAGGTGGTTGGACATGCCCACCCAGGGGTCTAGAGAGCCCGGGGCGGGAAAACAGTAGCTAGTCTAATCTAGAGTTCAAGTTGAGAGGAGGTGGGCTGGAGCTAGGTGTAGCTCTAGCAGAGAAGGTTCAAGTTGAACGGTGCCAGGGTAGGAGCCCTGGTGCCTTGGCTAGGTGGCAGACGGTGGTAGACCGGGACAGGGTTGTAGCCCGCCGTTACCGACACGGGGAACCGACCCGGAAACCGGAGCACAAAGGGGGGGTACTCAGACCCTGAAGCCAGGACCGGAAACAAGCGGCCTGGTTAATTAACCGATTGAGGCCAGGATTATAGGACCTGTCCTACCCAAAGTCCCTCATAGAAGACAACAGCCCACCGATAAGAGGTCACCGCCAGGGCCCATAGATACCACGGGCCAGCGTCTGCGGGCACAGTTTTTTAGGCCACATCCAGCCGGGAGCGGACTCCTGAGTTCCAGACTAGGAAGTCCACCTTACACAAAGTCAGTGCAGAGGAAAAGGATAGAGACCACCAGCCAGGGTGGGGGATCCGAATGCAACCGGCCGCGGCGACAGCCACCAGCACCTTAGTTTACCAGAGACTCGTGTGATTTATTGACTGTGAGTAATCAAGCATCCCCTTGCCATCGCTATACCCTGCACCAGACACTGGGTCCCGGGGCAACCATCCCTACCCACGGAGGGGTTAACATCTAGCTGCCACTACATCTCCCCCGGGTGCCCCATAACAGCAGCGGTGGTGTCCCAACTCACCACACACCGTGGGTGGCGTCACAAACTTAATACGGCCTAGCCCATACATCTACGTCCCCCCATCTATTTGGCGTGTCCGCGAGACCCCCAGGTCGGGAGACCCTCGAGCCACCTCCTTAGGAGGTCCGGATCCGAGCAGTGGCGGCTGCTGGCACGGGGGTGGCACATACATACATATATATATATATATATATATATATATATATATATATATGTATGAGGAAAATAGGAATGGGTCCAGCATACATTTGGGAAGTCCAGATGGCAGTAAAACTTTTTTGGGCAAATTTATTGAAAAAGAGTTATAGATGTACAGAGCTGGAGACAATTATAATTCATATGTATATCGGCTTGGGCAATGACATTATTTTTTAGCATATACCTGATGCACTTTGCACCTTTATAAAAGGGACATTTTATCCCTTTCATATTTAATTCATTATTTTGTTGAAAAGAACCCCTATTGTTTGTCATTGTATATTGTTCTGTCTGGTCCTCTTAACCTGTACTACTAAAACCCTTATTATTTTTTGTTTTAAATTATATGAATAAAAATTGATATTTTAGGCCATATACTTTTGTATTGTGTTGTTGTTTGCTATGCCCTTAGTTTATGGGACAATACATTGTATTTAAAGGGTATCCTTTGTTGACTATATACATATCTAGCATATACAAATTGGTCATATAGTGCTTTAAGAGCAGTGCTTGTTGCAGAGGATGAACATTTAAGAATTTGGTTAACAATTTTAATTTAATAGATAAAGAGCCAGTTTTCATTAATGATAGGCACTTTTATCCTTTATGTAGTGCCCCTGCGGTCACGCTACTAAGATCTGCAACCTGGTTCCTGGAGACCTAGCTCTTGCTAAACCCGCACACACCTAAAACACTCACACACCACCACCCTGGACCATTAGAGGGCATGACAGAGACACAGGTTGAGAGGGTTGGCGGTCCTATGGCGTAAAGCCGGCCCAGGAAGTGGAGGTTGCCAAGGAGGTGTAAATCCAACCCTCCTGTAGTTATGTCCCTGAAGGGAAGGGAAGGAGTTGGTGAGAGTGGAGAAGGAGAGAGGACAAGGAGAGAGGCGGACACCCGCCTGGGTGTCAGGTCTGGGTGCGAGGCCTGAGGATCGATCGCACGATGCCCAGGGGAGAAGCAGATGGCTGCAGGGTCTGCAAGGGACTCTGACAGAGCTGTGCATACAACTGGGTGCAGGATTTGAGGGGAGAAGTAGGAAAGCTTCAAGCCTTCTGCTAGAATCTGCACGGTGAGGGAACTTCCAGAGCTCCTCACCACCCTTTAGTGGCCCTTCAAGTGTTCCAAGCCAAGAGGGAGCCATGTGACAAGACAAGTGCATGGAGGGGGCCATAGCCAGGCTACACGGATAGAGCCGGGACAAAGGGAACCAGGAATCTGTCCCCAGCACCAGGGGAGTGCAACCTGTGAGTAAATCATCAGTAAAGACTCCCTGTTTCACTCGGACTTTGCCTGCTTGCATTCCTTTCAGCCTGCACCTCATCCAGCACCTAGAGGACACTGGGGTTTACCCTACCTGCGGAGGGTGTTAACACACTCGCTGCTGATTCCATCAGCCCCAGTCACTCATAAGCAGCAGCGGCGGCACCTATTCCCTTGCCGCACTACCGCAAGTGGCATCACGAACATTAACTTTATTATCCCTTGTAAATAGCCCCTGAATCTTATTAAGCGTCTGCCATTACCCGGGTCCGGGATCACTCGAGCCATCGACCACCCGGATCCGAGCAGCTCGGCTGCTCTGGGGGGCGTGACATTTATGTACACTTGACAATAATGAGTCAATACATGCAAATGCATCTTTGCTTGCAATATTATGGAAAAATGACTAGAAGTGATTATTTGGCACTTAAAGACACTGATCTCAACATCATCGAATCTGTCTGAGATTACATGAAGAGACAGAAGGATTTGTACAAGCTTCAAACACAGATGATCTGTGGTTGGTTCTCTATGATGTTTGGCTACAGTGGTGATGTGTGCTGTTTTAAGCACTACAGCCAAAACACTGAGACTTGAGCAGTTGCGGGACCAGGCTAGGACCCAAGGAGGGCTTCCTGCTTTGGTTGTTATTTTTGGATTTTAGTGTGTTTGAGATCCACTTTCCTGAAACTGGAAAACTCCTTTAAGGAGAAGCTTCGCTATCGCCATTAATGATAATTTGACTATCATGATTAGACTTTCCACCACTGAATACTCCATCTCTGCACTGCAGACACCATGACATCATCACATTACGCCTCCTGCACCAGCCACACACAACACAGAGCGAAGTAGCTCATTTTGGGATTGGGTGTCTATTATTTTTAAATAGTGAATGCATTATTAGGACGATGTGGAGGGATGCCATAATAGGATGGTGATGTGTGATTATTGTGTGTGTGTGTGTGTGTGTGTGGGAGAGGAGAACTATTGGGGGGGGTCATATTTTGATGTGAACACAGGTAGAACAATACTATGTCAAGAAGATAATGTGGGGGTGGCTGTGAAGACATCATATGAGGTGGACATCAGTGTGTGTAAAGGCACCATCAATGGCACTGTACTGTGTGTGGGGGCACTATAGGGACATCAAACTGTGTGTAGGGGCACTCTAGGTAAATCATACTCTGTGGGGGGGCACTGTAGGGACATAATACTGTGTGTAGGGTTTGGAAACTGTAGGGTCATCATACTGTGTGGGGGCACTGTAGGAACATAGGGGCATCATACTGTGAGTGTAGGCACTATAGGGACATCATACAGTGTGTGGAAGCACTGTAGAACATATTACTGTGTTTGGGGACAGTGTAGGGACATACTAGTGTGTGTGTGGGGGCACTGTAGGGACATAATACTGTTTGTGGAGGCACTGTAGGGACATGCTAATGTGTGAGGGGACACAGTAGGGACATCATACTGTGAAGGGGCACTGCAGGGATTTATTACTGTTTGTGGGGGCACTGTAAAGACATAATATTGCACGTGGGGGCACTATAGGGACATCATACTGTGTGTGGGCGCACAGTAGGGACATAATACTGTGTGTGGGGGCACTGTACAGACATCATACTGTATGTGGGGGTGCTGTAGTGACATAATACTGTGTGTGGCATTGATGTGAGTGAGAGCACAATGGTGACATCAGTCTGTGTGAGGGATACTGTTGGGGCACTACTTAGTGTGGAGAGGCATCGTGGGAAGTTATCATACTGTATGGGGCTCATGAAAGGGGTATATTACTGTTTTGGAGCAGTAAGAGGCTTCACCAGAGGCCTTCTTTCTATGAGGGAGCACAAATGGACTAGGTAAGGATAGGAGTATGGAGTAGCAGAACAACATGTTGCTGCAGCGTATCATTCACACCGTAAAACTTGTCCCCTTTTTAAAACAATACTTCTGGGGCATTATTTTTACGTATGGAATCCCAATGAATATGGCATTTTTTCATATGGAACCCAACCAAATGTAATTGTGTTTAAACTCAGAGGCATTCGGAGCATATAGCAGAAACCCATATATGCCGGTGGACGTCCTCTAATGGCTCTGTACAAAACAGAGACCTAATATGTCTTCATTCTCTCATCAGTAACGTTCATCAATACTAACAATTATCTATATATATAATTGCCTTATTCTGTCTGTCTGTCTGTCTGTCTGTCTGTCATGCTCTGAAATTGTGTCCTTACGGTGACACAAAGCTGATTGGCCGCTGGGCTCGCCATGGCCCCGCCCCCCCACACGGATTGGCCTCTCGCCTCGGCTCTCTGCAGGCCCCGCCCCCCTCACGCAATGCACGCTCGCTGTGGCCCAACTGACACGGGGCTCCGATTCCCAGGTGAGTACACACACATCAGATCACACTCACTCTCACACACACCTCACACATCACATCCACACATCACAACATGCTGGGATATCTCTTGCTTCTACACCGGCTCCGTCAGGATCCCGGCAGCGCCAGACATAACCTTGCGATGCTGGGATCTTAACGGAGGCCGTGAAAGCTGGTAACCATTATACACATCGGGTAACTAAGGTCCCTTAGTTACCCGATGTGTATCATAGTTACCAGTGTACACCGGCTCACACTCACACACACATCACACACACATCACATCGCATCCACACATCAAGGTCCTGCAGCTGCGGAACATACATAACATAACAGCACACACATAACAGCACACACACACACACACACACAAATCAGATCACACTCACTCACACACACACATCACATCGCATCCAAATACTCACAACATCCTGGGATAGCGCTTGCTTCTCGGCGGCGATCCTGTGCTGTGAGCTTCCAGGACCTGACGGAGGATCACATGGCCAGAAGCATGTGGTATCCCCGGATGTTGTGAGTATCAGCGCGTATGTGCAATATCGTCAGTGTCTGTGTGTGTGAGTGTATGCGATCGGGTGTGTGTGAGTGTATGCGATCGGTTGTGTGTGTGAGTGGATGCGATCGGTTGTGTGTGTGAGTGGATGCGATCGGTTGTGTGTGTGAGTGGATGCGATCGGTTGTGTGTGTGAGTGGATGCAATCGGTTGTGTGGGTGAGTGGATGCGATCGGTTGTGTGGGTGAGTGGATGCGATCGGGTGTGGGTGAGTGTCGGCAGAGGAGCACGGCGTGCTGGAGGAGGCTGGGAGCAGAGAGGCTGATCTTGGGGAAGGCTGGGAGGGGGAGGCTGATGCTGAGGGAGGCTGGAAGGAGAGAGGCTGAGCAAACGTGCTCCATCCGCCATACTGCGCACTCCCCATCGTGCTGCATCCCCCATGCTGCGCACTCCCAAACGTGGTCCATCCGCCATGCTGCGCACTCCCAAACGTGGTCCATCCGCCATGCTGCGCACTCCCAAACGTGCTCCATCCGCCATACTGCGCACTCCCAAACGTGCTCCATCCGCCATACTGCGCACTCCCCATCGTGCACCATCCGGCATGCTGCGCACTCCCAAGCGGATGGAGCATGATGGGGGGTGCGCAGCATGGCGGATGGAGCACGTTTGGGAGTGCGCAGCATGGCGGATGGAGCACGTTTGGGAGTGCGCAGCATGACGGATGGAGCACGTTTGGGAGTGCGCAGCATGACGGATGGAGCACGTTTGGGAGTGCGCAGCATGCCGGATGGTGCACGATGGGGAGTGCGCAGTATGGCGGATGGAGCACGTTTGGGAGTGCGCAGTATGGCGGATGGAGCACGTTTGGGAGTGCGCAGCATGGCGGATGGACCACGTTTGGGAGTGCGCAGCATGGCGGATGGACCACGTTTGGGAGTGCGCAGCATGGCGGATGGAGCACGTTTGGGAGTGCGCAGCATGGCGGATGGAGCACGTTTGGGAGTGCGCAGCATGGCGGATGGAGCACGTTTGGGAGTGCGCAGCATGGCGGATGGAGCACGTTTGGGAGTGCGCAGCATGCCGGATGGTGCACGATGGGGAGTGCGCAGTATGGCGGATGGAGCACGATGGGGAGTGCGCAGCATGGCGGATGGAGCACGTTTGGGAGTGCGCAGCATGGCGGATGGAGCACGTTTGGGAGTGCGCAGCATGGCGGATGGACCACGTTTGGGAGTGCGCAGCATGGCGGATGGACCACGTTTGGGAGTGCGCAGCATGGCGGATGGAGCACGTTTGGGAGTGCGCAGCATGGCGGGTGGAGCACGTTTGGGAGTGCGCAGCATGGCGGATGGAGCATGATAGGGGGTGCGCAGCATGGCGGATGGAGCACGTTTGGGAGTGCGCAGCATGGCGGATGGAGCACGTTTGGGAGTGTGCAGCATGGCGGATAGAGCACGATGGGGAGTGCGCAGCATGGCGGATGGAGCACGTTTGGGAGTGCGCAGCATGGGGGATGCAGCACGATGGGGAGTGCGCAGTATGGCGGATGGAGCACGTTTGGGAGTGCGCAGCATGGCGGATGGACCACGTTTGGGAGTGCGCAGCATGGCGGATGGAGCACGTTTGGGAGTGCGCAGCATGGGGGATGCAGCACGATGGGGGGTGCGCAGCATGGGGGATGGAGCACGATGGGAGGTGCACACCTCCCCCCAACACACACACACACGCGCACTGCACAACACACACACACTAGGAATCACAAACAACGCCCTACACAGACACCCACACACACAGACAACGCTGCACACACAAATATACGCACATACTGCACAACACACACATTGCTCAAAACATACCTCCCCCCAAAACACACCACACCCACACAAACCGCACAACACACACACACACACAACGCTACAGACACACAGCGCTCCACAAACAACGCAACACACGCAACACACATACAACACCGCTCTCACCCCCCGCGACACTCAGAACATGTACAGCGCCCTACACAAACACTTGGTAACTACACACAACAACATCTATATATATATATATATATATATATATATATATATAACAAAAATCATACATGAACTACACAATACGTAAATTCTAGAATACCCGATGCGTAGAATCGGGCCACCTTCTAGTACCTTAATAATTGTGGTGACAGATTAAGTGATTGTAGAAATAACACCACTGAGCAAAGCTGTGATATTCCATTACCAGTTGCCAGAACAATTCATTTTCATGGCACAAAGAGCAGCGATCGACCTCCGCAGTGACCTCTCACTTATTACTGAAGTATTAATTGAATCTCCATTATGTAAAGGTCAAAAAAAGTTCCAAAAGGAAAAAGAAAAAGAAGATGCATGATTATAACTATAGGTGAGTGAACCCAAGGTTTAGTGTTCGGTGTTCATATCAAAAACAGACTGTACAAAAAAAAACTAGAGTTCGGGTTCGGAGTTTGCGTGCTTTATGTATGAACACTAGAGATGAGTGAACCCGAGGTAAGGTTTTCAAACTAAACACTAACTTAAAAAAGCAGCTCAGGTTGGGAGTTCTGATACTTTACATACTTTACTAGAGCGATGTAACGCCTGCCTGGATCCACAGACTCAGATGGGCTGTAAAGGGGAGGCTAGAGGGAAGCCACTCACCAAGCTGGACCCCCAGAACCCTGAAACCCTTTAACCCCTATACAGAGATTTGGAATTACACAGGACCCTGGAGATCACTACCCGTGGAAGGCTGCAGTCCGATGAGAGTAGTAGTCAGGCAGGGTCAAACCAGGAATTGCGGAACAGGGACAGAATCGGCAGGCAGTGACGTAGTCAGCAAACGTAGCAGAGGTCAGATCCGGGTCGGGCAGCAAGGTACAAAAACAGTAGGCAGAAGGGTAGTCAAAAACACGCAGATGTCAACACAGGAATCACCAACAGAACAGGACGTAACAGGAGCCAGGAAAATCAGAACTATATCTGGCAGTGATCATGTGACAGGAGGGGAAATAAGAAGGGTGTAGTGTCTTCACATTGGCTGTAGCTGAACGCTGACAACTTCAGCTGGAAGACACATGCCACCCACAGTCAGCCAGCGGTACTGCAGATCCCAAGCTAACCCAGCCCAGTGGATGATCGGAGCCTGCGCCCACTGGTGCCGCAGGCATCGACTTCTCTCCCATCACCAGCACCATCCACGGCAAGAACACGGCGTCGCCTGGCGATCGGAACAGAAGTCGCTGGAGCAGACTCCGGCAGTGACGTAACACGCGAGCATCACTGTGGTCAGGTACACTTGGTGCTTGGCTCAGCGTGAGCTCCTTGCAGTGTTTCATCGCTCACACTGGGGGTAACAACAGCATGATCGGATGTAGTGTGCACCAAAAAAACAGGAAAAACCCCACCCTTCTGCCCCAGAAGTGATCTGTTTATGGCCGGCTGCATGTGGGCGAAGACCCGAACTGCCCAATCAGTAACTTGCATTGGATTTCAGGTCCCAAACTGAAGTTTATCTAAAGTCCGGTTGAACCCGCTGAACCGACCTTCCACGGGACTACTCATCTATAACATAAAGCTGCAATCAGAATCATTTTGCAATTTTATCAATTCTACCTACTTCTCCAATTGGATCACACCCAGCATTTCACATTTTGGGCTTTTCAGTGGCATTTTCCTTGTGATTTCTTTTTTAGATAAAAAATATTATGGCCAAATTGCATTTGCACAATTATCAGAAAGTATTTGTCAGGAGCTTTTGCTGTTTTATACTTTAACTAGCTGTAATACCCGGCATTGCCCGGGACAGTGACTAATGTGGGCATCACACAGGACGATCTATCATGCGATCGCACGAGCGATCGTACCCGCCCCTGTCGTTTGTGCGTCACGGGCAATTAGTTGCCCGTGGCGCACAAAGTCGTTAACCCTCTGTCACACGCACTTACCTCCCGGACGACCTCGCTGTGGGCGGCAAACATCCTCTTCCTGAAGGGGGGGGCACGTTCGGCGTCACAGCGACGTCACACAGCGGCCACTCAAAAGAAGCTGAGGGGTGGAGATGAGCGGGATGTAACATCCCGCCCACCTCCTTCCTTCCGCATTGCTGGCGGGACGCAGGTAAGCTGTGTTCATCCTTCCCGGGGTGTCACATGGAGCAATGTGTGCTGCCCCGAGAAGGATGAACAACCGGAGCACAGAAGAAGAAACGACTTTTTGAAAATGAGTGATGTGTCAACGAGCAACAATAAGGTGAGTATTTTTGCTCGTTCACCGTCGCTCGTAGCTGTCACACGCTATGATATATCAAACGATGCCGGATGTGCGTCACTAACGACGTGACCCCGCCGACATATCGTCCGATATATTGTACCGTGTGACGCCCGCATAAAGGGGGTGTTACACACAGCAATATCGCTGGCGATATCGCCGGTGAAAGCACCCGCCCCCGTCGTTTGTGCGTCACGAGCAAATCGCTGCCCGTGGCGCACAATATCGTTAGGAGCCGTCACACGGACTTACCTGCCGTGCGGCGTCACAGCAGCGTCACTAAGATATCCCAATAGAAGCGGAGGGGCGGAGGTGAGCGGGACGTAACATCCCGCCCACCTCCTTCCTTCCGCATTGCCGGCGGCCGCAGGTAAGCTGCAGTTTGTCGTTCCCGAGGTGTCACACGTAGCGATGTGTGCTGCCTCGGGAACGACGATCAACCTAAGTGTTCAACAATCAACGATTTTTTTAAAAGGAACGACGTGTCAACGATGGACGATAAGGTGAGTATTTTCCATCATTAGCAGTCGTTCCTTGCTGTCACATGCAACGATGTCACTAACGATGCCGGATGTGCGTCACGGAACCCGTGACCCCGGCGATATATCGTTAGATATGTTGCTGCGTGTGACGGGGCCTTAAGTCTTTCTCTCTCTGTCTCTCTTCCACTCTCTCTCTCTCTGTGTCTGTCTCCCTTTCTTCCTGTCTGTCTGTCTCTCTCCCTCTCTGTTTGTCTGTCTCTCTGTCTGTCTCTGTGACTGTCTGTCTGTCTCTCTCTGCCTCTATCTGTGTCTCTTTCTATCCATCTCTCTCTGCCTGGCTTTCTCTGTCTCTCTCCCTGTCTGTCTCTGTGACTGTCTGTCTCTATCTGTCTCTTTCTGTCTCTCTCTGTCTGGCTCTCGCTTTCTCTGTCTATCTGTCTCTATCTATCTGTCTTGCTGTCTCTCTCCCTGTCTGTCTTTGTCTGTCTGTCTTTGTCTGTCTGTTTCTGTCTGTCTCTGTCTGTCTTTCTTATTTTCTGTCAGTTTGTCTCTCTCTGTCTGTTTCTGTCTGTGTCTCTATACATCTCTCTCTGTCTTTCTCTCCGTCTGTCTCTCTCTGTCTGTCTCTGTCTGTCTGTCTGTCTCTCTTTCTGTCTTTGTCTGTTTCTGTCAGTTTGTCTCTCTCTGTCTGTTTCTGCCTCACTGTCTGTGTCTCTATCCATCTCTCTGTCCCTCTGTCTCTGTCTCTCTCTGTCTGTTTCTTTGTCTGTTTCTCTCTGTCTGTCCAGGGTTAAATTTTCTCCTCAAAACATAGTCTATGACGTTCACTGAGTGAAATGAGGTGTCTGTGCAAAATTTTATGATTGTAAAGGCGACGGTGCTGATTTGTTTAGCGGACACATGTGTCGCCCTGGGCAAGCCAGGGGACACAGGTCACACACCACCACACCCTACATCCCAGGTAGAAACATCTAAGCTAACCAAAAATCCTTGTTGCCTTCCTCCAGAGGCTGATGATTCACACCAGGGGGTGGGCCAGGCGGTTGGCTCCGCCCACCGAGGAGATCACAGCTCTGGAGGTGGGAGAAACCAGGCAGATTAGCCCAGGCAGGGCAAGAGTGCAGTCAGCTCAGGGACGAGCTTGAGTAAACAACAGAGATAGAGTTTGGAGGAGGAAGTGGAAGGAGTGGAGGATTAGCCCAGGCAGGGCTTGAGTGAGGAGCAGATAAGCTAAGTGAAAGTGAAGGAAGAAAAGTAGTAAAGGAGGAAAGCAAGAGTGGTGACAGAACAGAAGGAGTGTGCAAAGCCTGAAGAGTCCAGCTAAGTGCAGGGCAGGTCAGCAAGGTCAGCAACGGCGGTGACTGTCTGAAGGGGGACCGTTTGGAAGTTCCTGGAAGGACCCCGTAGGCTATGTGCCCGGCGGTCTGGAGCAGTGTTCCGAAGGACAGTCAGCACCAGGGCAGGGGTCTCTCGGACCCCGGCAAGGCTTGGAGTCGCCATAATTTGCCGAATCCGTCAGTGAAGGGGACGTAGATCCCCCAACAACCAAGTCCCGATTGAAGGCAACAGCCCAGCCAGTGTAAGAGAGACACCGCCACCGCCAAGGCACAAGTTTCTTAGGGCCAGCGCCTGCGGGCAAAGAGTAGAGCTCCCCCGGTCCAGCTTGAAGCCGGGGAGCGGGTTACCGGTGGGGACCCATCGCAACCAACAAGTACACCAAGGTGCTAGGAAAAGGGACATCACCGTCATCTACCGGGAGAGCAAGTGCAGCCGTCCGTGGGACCGTCTTACCAGCCGTTTGGTTTACCGTAAAAACTGTGTCAACGTCTCAGGCTGAGTGAGTACCACAGTGCCGCAAGGCACAGCGCTGCCCCCGCGTCCCTGCGCCCACCAGGCCCTGCACCTCCCAAGCCATCACCGGGCCCCGGGATCACCAACCCCTACCCACGGAGGGGCAACACAACACCTGCAATCACCACAACCGTGGGTGGCGTCACGGACAATAAACAATCCCCACACCCAACCAACCCCTTTCACTCACGGGCGAGGAGTGCCGCTCGAGAAACCCCCGGGATCCGGCCTACAGCTCGAGCCACCACTGAGCAGCGGCCGCCGGACCCGAGCAGAAGGGGGTGAGAGTAGTGTGCTGACACCCTCCTCCCCGCCCGCGACAACTTGGCGTCACGAACAGGATCTTACCGCTCTGCCGTCTGGTAGAGGTGCGCCTTGTTACCGCCGGAGGTATCCGGCAGAAAAATTTCAGAAGCCGCCATCTTTGGCGCGAAAAGTTCCCGCTCGAGCGTCTTCTCGAGCAGTAGAGGCGCGAAGGCCAAAACCCCGCCCCGAGAGAGGAGGGGCCGGAAAGAGCTAAGGGGGACGCGATGGCGGCTGGACGCATGTAGCTGCAGCTATAAAAGCAGGGACGCCAGGACTCTGCAGACATACCGTTCCTGGAAAGAAAAAGAAGCCATCATGTGGATGCCGTCCCGCGACACCGTAGCCCCCGCGCCTGAAACCGCGGCGTGGGTGGAAATCCGAACTGCGCAGCTCTACCGAAGGCTGCAGGTGAAGATGCAGCTCCTCATGGAGGAGTGGGAGGCCGACATGGCGGACGTTGTAGCCACCGTGCGGAGACGCGAGGAGGAGGCGGAGAAAGGGAGGGTGAGTGACCCACGTCCCGATGCCCTTGAAGGGCCGGTCATCGCGGCTGTGGGGCCCGGTCCAAGCCCTCTCCCCCCGTCGCCTCCCTCGCCACCCGTCCCGGAGGCCGTGACCCCGCCACTAGGCCTGCTACCACCGCAACCGGTAGCAGTACCCAGCGTCCCCGCCCAGGCGGGCCAACCTGTAGTCGGAGCCCGTAGTAAACCGGAGGTGTTGCCGTGGAAGATCCCGAAGGTTGAACCGGAGGCATCCCTTGAGAAGTTCCCCGAGCCGGAGCCGATAGCCCGTTCCGAGCTGAAGGCCCAGCAGCGGAAAGCCCCTATGCCCATCCCCCACACCTCGGCTGAGGTAGCGCCGGGTTGCTGCTGCAAGGCAGCGCCCAAGGCCAAGACACCGCGGGACATGCCGCCCAGATTCCTGACTGTGGGCAATGTCCAGGATGTCCCGCGGGGCCCGACCCGTGCGCCGGTGCTGGCGGCAGTGCCGTATTGGGATAGGGAGCCGGTACCGCTGGGCCTGGAGATCACCGAGAGGGAGCGGAAGAAGGCCGAGCTGGTAGCCAGAGCTATCCGGGAGAAAGAGAACCTCCGACAAGCAACAGCCCGTGTCCGGGGACCGTTGTACGAGGGGCAGGTGAGGCGGTTTGATGTCCGCCGGGGCTACGGGTTCATCTACGAACCGGGCCTGGAGGCCGAAGTGTTCATAGCCCGGCGGGATGTGAATACCCACCTGCCTGAGGAACATCCCGGCCGCAATCTGATGCCGGGCGACCTCGTACAATACACCCGGTACTTCGGGGAGCGAGGGTGGTTTGCGCTGGACGCCAAACTCAGGAGGGGCCCGGAGGCCCGAGCGAGCGTAGACCTCCCTTCCTTGGCAGCGGCACCAGAGCTTGAGCAACCGGAGTAGGGCAGCGGATGCCCGCAGCACCGTCCCCGTTGGGACCAACAGCTTGTTGTTTGTTTAAAAGTTGAAAGAATGATAAGAAAGAGATGATTACCGAAGCTTCACCTGATTTACCGTGATTTGCAACCGGCTGGAGCCGACACCGTTGTCCCTGTGGGGACCGTTTAAAAAGTTATTTTGCATGGGAACTATCCATGGACAAGCCCGTGAACTTGCAGAGCACCCACAAACGTTAAGTGGCTTGTAAATATGTTGTTTGCAGTTACCGTTTTCCGCAATGCCGCCTCCGGAGAGGCAGGTTGGAGGGAGGGCCCTCAGCAGAGCAGGCTGGGGCCCAGCCACCAAAGGAACCGGTGGCTACCCTCTGGAGGGAAGGACAGATCCCGCTCGGGTACCGTATGCTGGACTGTGGGTCAAGGGGTGCTGCCTGGGCTTTAGGGGCAGCATCAGGGCCAGGTTGCTTGGGTGGGAGAGAGCGGAAACCGTAACCGTAAACCGTTATGCAACGTTAAAGAAATGTGCCTCCCGTTTTGGGAAGAGTTATTAAAAATGTAAATATGTTATATTATTATTATGTTATCTTTTACAGAAAAATAAATCCGGTATTGGACGGCAGCCCGCGGACGGTCTGCATTTTGCTAAGGGGGAATGTGTCGCCCTGGGCAAGCCAGGGGACACAGGTCACACACCACCACACCCTACATCCCAGGTAGAAACATCTAAGCTAACCAAAAATCCTTGTTGCCTTCCTCCAGAGGCTGATGATTCACACCAGGGGGTGGGCCAGGCAGTTGGCTCCGCCCACCGAGGAGATCACAGCTCTGGAGGCGGGAGAAACCAGGCAGATTAGCCCAGGCAGGGCAAGAGTGCAGTCAGCTCAGGGAGGAGCTTGAGTAAACAACAGAGATAGAGTTTGGAGGAGGAAGTGGAAGGAGTGGAGGATTAGCCCAGGCAGGGCTTGAGTGAGGAGCAGATAAGCTAAGTGAAAGTGAAGGAAGAAAAGTAGTAAAGGAGGAAAGCAAGAGTGGTGACAGAACAGAAGGAGTGTGCAAAGCCTGAAGAGTCCAGCTAAGTGCAGGGCAGGTCAGCAAGGTCAGCAACGGCGGTGACTGTCTGAAGGGGGACCGTTTGGAAGTTCCTGGAAGGACCCCATAGGCTGTGTGCCCAGCGGTCTGGAGCAGTGTTCCGAAGGACAGTCAGCACCAGGGCAGGGGCCTCTCGGACCCCAGCAAGGCTTGGAGTCGCCATAATTTGCCGAATCCGTCAGTGAAGGGGACGTAGATCCCCCAACAACCAAGTCCCGATTGAAGGCAACAGCCCAGCCAGTGTAAGAGAGACACCGCCAAGGCACAAGTTTCTTAGGGCCAGCGCCTGCGGGCAAAGAGTAGAGCTCCCCCGGTCCAGCTTGAAGCCGGGGAGCGGGTTACCGGTGGGGACCCATCGCAACCAACAAGTACACCAAGGTGCTAGGAAAAGGGACATCACCGTCATCTACCGGGAGAGCAAGTGCAGCCGTCCGTGGGACCGTCTTACCAGCCGTTTGGTTTACCGTAAAAACTGTGTCAACGTCTCAGGCTGAGTGAGTACCACAGTGCCGCAAGGCACAGCGCTGCCCCCGCGTCCCTGCGCCCACCAGGCCCTGCACCTCCCAAGCCATCACCGGGCCCCGGGATCACCAACCCCTACCCACGGAGGGGCAACACAACACCTGGCTGCTCCGCATCACCATCCCCGGGATCCCCGTATAGAGCAGCGGTGGTGCAATCACCACAACCGTGGGTGGCGTCACGGACAATAAACAATCCCCACACCCAACCAACCCCTTTCACTCACGGGCGAGGAGTGCTGCTCGAGAAACCCCCGGGATCCGGCCTACAGCTCGAGCCACCACTGAGCAGCGGCCGCCGGACCCGAGCAGAAGGGGGTGAGCGTAGTGTGCTGACACCCTCCTCCCCGCCCGCGACACACACACACACACACCCACACCCACACATACACACCCACACCCACACACACACAATTAACAGAATTTTGCCATCAATTTAACAATATAGCTGAAGCAGTGATTGAAATGACGCACTAAGTTTTCGAAACAAGACAATCCCTTTTTCCAATATGTCTGAGTGAGCGACTGAATACCATGAAACTGGTTACCGACACACTTAACAATAACTCTATGATTACTAGTGTCTGACCACAAATGTAACGCCCCATCCTCCTTCTCAAATTATTTTAGATCATTGGCCAGTCTCGTCAACATCATCAGGTTTGAATTACATTTATATGTATTGCCACCCTTTAGACTAGATTTATGCAGCATTTTTCTTAGCACAGGCACTTGTTGGCAACAGTGCTGTTAGTATGCATTATTGGACAGATGATAAGAAATACCAGTTTCAGCTCACCCCATCAAACGTTATTGATTCTTCTTGCCATATCCTCACTCAACTGTGCTAGCCTATGCCCACCCCCACTCTCCTGTCCATTCAAGGCTACAGTATCACCCATTTACAGTATTTCCTTACTTACCTAATAGACCAGTAAATATTTCAAGGGAACCTGACAGCTGACACATGCTGACTACATTATCCCAGCTAGGGATACAGTGGCGTAACCAGAGTTTGATCAGCCCTGGTGGAAAATTTGGACCTGGGCCCCCCCCCCTTATATTGGTCAGATGTATGTATATGTATGTATAATTGTATAATGCCCCGCCATTATGCAGTAATGTCCCCCACCCTGTTCTAATGTCCCCCATCCTGGGCTCCTTCCTCAAAAATATGTCCCCCATCCTGGTTTATATGTTCCCCATCCCAGCATATATGTCCCCCATCTTAGTATATATGTGCCCCATTCTAGCCCACATCCTGGTGTATATATAACTCCATCCTGGTAAAAAATGTACCCACCCTGGTATATATGTCACTATCCTGGTATATATGTCCCCATCCTGAGCCCCTCCTGGTATATACTGTCCCCCTTCTGGTATCCACTGTCCCTCTCCTGGGGCCCTCCTACTATATAGGTATATACTGTTCCACTCTTGGTATCTACTGTCCTCTTCCCAGGGCCCTTCTGGTGTATATTGTCCCTCTCCTGGTCCTCTCCTTGTATCTACTGTCCCCCTCCTGGTATTTATTGTTCCCTTCCTGGTATCTACTGTTCCCTTCCTGGTATGTATATATATATATATATATATATATATATATATATATATAAATATATATATATATATATATATATATATATATATATATATATATATATATATATCCCCATCCTGGTAAATATGTCTCAGTTTTGTCTAATGCAAAACAACAACAAGATTTTACTCACCCTCCCTGGCTGTCACGTCACTCAGCATCCTCCTGTGTAGCCAGCGCATAGTAGCTGGCAGCTTTCATCAGTGTCGGTGCTACTTCAACGCATGATGTCATTGCCATGCGCCGCCCTCAGTCACTGGGACACAGATGAAAGCTGCCGGCTTTTGTTTGGCCGGCAGCATGTATTGCAGTATAAGGACCCAACGGGTCTCTACACTGCGAAGCATTTCAGCTGAATGTGCAGCCTCGAATGCATATCCAGCTGAACAAGGGGCTAGGCCCGGCGAGTCCCCTGCACCTCCGGGCCCGGTCACGATCCCTGCAACCGCGAACGTTCTGTCCCTGCAGGTATGTTTGACTCTGAAGTGCTGCAGTTTTTCAAAGAAAAACACACCTTAATAGCCACTGGCGACTGAGCTGTGCTGTAGACTAGATGGACAGGCAGGCTTCTCCCCACCCACTGCCCTGGATCATCAGGTATCTCCTTATGTGCACATATTGGCAGAGCCCTGTCAGTCTAGGGCAGCGGATGGTTAGAAGCCATCAGGGATCCGCCAGTCAGTCTAGTGTACAGAGCGGCTTGGTCCCCAGCGGCTATTAAGAGTATGTTCTTTTCTGAAATGCCACAGCATAGTCAAACATACAGTACAGCCCAAAAGGTTTGGACACACCTTCTCATTCAAAGAGTGTTTTTTATTTTCATGACTCTAAAAATTGTAGATTCACATTGAAGGCACCAAAACTATGAATTAACACATGTGGAATGAAATACTTAAAAAAGTGTGAAATAACTGAAAATATGTCTTATATGCTAGGTTCTTCAAAGTAGCCACCTTTTGCTTTGATTACTGCTTTGCACACTCTTGGCATTCTCTTGATGAGCTTCAAGAGGTAGTCACCGGAAATGGTCTTCCAACAGTCTTGAAGGAGTTCCCAGAGATACTTAGCACTTGTTGGCCCTTTTGCCTTCACTCTGCGGTCCACTTCACCTCAAATCATCTCGATTGTATTCAGGTCTGGTGACTGTGGAGGCCAGGTCATCTGGCGTAGCACCCCATCACTCTCCTTCGTAGTCAAATAGCCCTTACACAGCCTGGAGGTGTGTTTGGGGTCATTTTCCTGTTGAAAAATAAATGATGGTCTAACTAAACGCCACCTGGATGGAATAGCACACCACTGCAAGATGCTGTGGTAGCTATGATGGTTCAGTATGCCTTAAATTTTGAATAAATCCCCAACAGTGTCACCAGCAAAGCACCCCCACACCATCACACCTCCTCCTCCATGCTTCACCATGGGAACCAGCCATGTAGAGTCCATCCGTTCACCTTTTCTACAAAGACATGGTGGTTGGATCCAAAGATCTCAAATTTGGACTCATCAGACCAAAGCACAGATTTCCACTGGTCTAATGTCCATTTCTTATGTTCTTTAGCCCAAACAAGTCTCTTCTGCTTGTTGCCTGTCCTTAGCAGTGGTTTCCTAGCAGCTATTTTACCATGAAGGCCTGCTGCACAAAGTCTCCTCTTAGCAGTTGTTTTAGAGATGAGAAGGTGTGTCCAAACTTTTGGTCTGTACTGTAGATGGTTGGGTTCATACAGCAAGCATGAATCAGCCATCAGATTCCCTTTAAAATCTTTATACCTTATGAATATGTACTGGTAGATGTCTACTCTCTCCTGTATTGTTCAGGAGTTACCCAAAATAGGGTAAATTCCCTAAAAATACTGGCTGTGTGATGGGATGTCCCTTGTGAAGGGGTTCTCTGTTGGGTGTACTGTCTATTGGAGGTGGCCTGCTGGCATTATTTTTAATTACGGACACTGTGTTGCCACTGTTTATGGGGCACTTTTCTGCTTTTTGTTTGTTTATTGTCTGCAGAGGGTTTATCCCAAATAAACATTTTTTTTTTCAAAATGTTTATTTGGGATAATTTTAGGTCATGCGCACTATGAAACCAGGTGTACACGCCCTGGCTTCAAACTGGTGTAGTGCGCATGACCTAAGGTTCGTGGATCATGCGCATTGAGCCAAAATCCAGCGTCGGGAGCGGTGGCAGCAGAGAGGTGAGCGCGACCATGCCTCTGACGCTGCGTATTCATTAGCATGTTAGCACACCCACAGGGGCGTACTTATGTGCTAAGGGGGCCGAGTGGCAAGGGAAGCAATGCCCTTGGGACTAGTCCCTGCGCTCATTAGTATATCATGAAGGATCTTTAGAAATAATTTTCCTAAAGATCCCTTTATGTACACTGTGTGCAGAATTATTAGTAAATGAGTATTTTGATCACATGATACTTTTTATACATGTTGTCCTACTCCAAGCTGTATAGGCTGAGAGCCAACTACCAATTAAGTAAATTAGGTGATGTGCATCTCTGTAATGAGGAGGGGTGCGGTGTAATGACATCAACACCCTATATAAGGTGTGCTTAATTATTAGGCAACTTCCTTTCCTTTGGCAAAATGGGTCAGAAGAGAGATTTGACAGGTTCTGAAAAGTTCAAAATTGGGAGATGTCTTGCAGAGGGATGCAGCAGTCTTGAAATTCCCAAACTTTTGAAGCGTGATCACCGAACAATCAAGTGTTTCATGGCAAATAGCCAAACAGGGCTGCAAGAAGCGTGTTGGGCAAAAAAGGCACAAAATAACTGCCCATGAATTGAGGAAAATCAAGTGTGAATTTGCCAAGAAGCCATTTGCCACCAGTTTGGCCATATTTCAGAGCTGCAACGTTACTGGAGTATCAAAAAGCACAAGGTGTGCCATACTCAGGGACATGGCCAAGGTAAGGAAGGCTGAAAAACGACCATCTTTGAACAAGAAACATAAAATAAAACGTCAAGACTGGGCCAAGAAATATCTTAAGACTGATTTTTCAAAGGTTTTATGGACTGATGAAATGAGAGTGACTCTTGATTCGCCAGATGGATGGGCCAGGGGCTGGATCAGTAAAGGGCAGAGAGCTCCACTCCGACTCAGACGCCAGCAAGGTGGAGGTGGGGTACTGGTATGGGCTGGTATCATCAAAGATGAACTTGTGGGACCTTTTCGGGTTGAGGATGGAGTGAAGTTCAACTCCCAGACCTACTGCCAGTTTCTGGAAGATAACTTCTTCATGCAGTGGTACAGGAAGAAGTCGGTATTGTTCAAGAAAAACATGATTTTCATGCAGGACAATGCTCCATCACATGCATCCAACTACTCCCCAGCGTAGCTGGCCAGTAAAGGTCTAAAAGATGAAAAAATAATGGCATGGCCCCCTTGTTCACCTGATCTGAACCCCATAGAGAATCTGTGGTCCCTCATAATATGTAAGATCTACAGGGAGGGAAAACAGTACACCTCTCGAAACAGTGGAGGCTGTGGTGGCTGCTGCACGCAATGTTGATCGTAAACAGATCAAGAAACTGACAGAATCTATGGCCGGTAGGCTGTTGAGTGTCATCATAAAGAAAGGTGGCTATATTGGTCACTATTTTTTTTGGGGTTTTGTTTGTGCATGTCAGAAACGTTTATTTCTAAATTTTGTGCAGTTATATTGGTTTACCTGGTGAAAATAAACAAGTGAGATGGGAATATATTTGTTTTTTATTAAGTTGCCTAACAGATATCCTCCTAAGATAGCCAAATCTAAAAAAAAAACCACTCCAACTTCCAAAAATATTAAGCTTTGATATTTATGAGTCTTTTGGGTTGATTGAGAACATAGTTGTTGATCAATAATAAAAAAACCCCCTCAAAAATACAACTTGCCTAATAATTCTGCACACAGTGTATGCTGCTATAGGCTGGGATTAGATATATGAACACAGAACCGCTCTTGGTACCTCTGATGAATCTATTAATGGAGGCACTTTCGGCATTATGTGGGTGTGAACTTTAAGATATGGGCAGGGTCTGCAAGTAATTAAAAAGTCCCCTTGACGGTGATTAAAGGCATATATATATGTGTGTGTATATATATATATATATATATATATATATATATATATATATATATCTGAACAAACGTAATGGAAAGGAAAATAAGAACAGGAGAATTCATTTTTAAAGGTAAATGTACTTTTGAATTGATTGACCATATGTAAATCTGTTCTGCAGCAATGAGTCCCTGGGAATAATCTGCCATGGATACTTTCCTCCGACGCCTGTAGAAGTTGATCTGGATGGACAGGTCTTATAATGCGAATAACCAAATTATTTAGACATGGATTGCGGTTGGAATACAGTCCGGTTATAGACCTGAATGCTCAGAAGGGAAGCACGAGAGGAGCATATGCTACAGCGTGATAGAGACGTACAACGGAGAATAACAACAGAAAAGATAAAGGAAAAGCAATACAGACAGAGATGTTCCTGCACTTTGAAGTTGGATTTAGTAACCTTTCATTCTTAAGTTGTTAGGGAAGTACAGGTCCCCGAAGGCCGGCGGAAAGGGCATTGCGGGATTTGTTAGGCTATGTGCTGAAATATTACTGTTCAGTTTCTGCTGAAAACAGACCAAAAATAATGCAATATAAAATAAAGCACAAAATAATCATAAACATAAGGAAAGTAAATAGTATCCCCTACCTTCCTTAGCACTGGTCCACAGCACAACACACATTTTGGCAGTAGTGCTTAAAGGGATCCTGTCATGTTGTTATTTTATATTAAACCACCCCCAATGTGTTTAAATGATGTAATGAGCAGCACTAACATGGGTTAAGAAAAAAAAAAAAACATATATAAAAAGCATATAAAACTACTTTACATGCTTAGGTCAATGCAGTTAATACCTTGGGCTTCAGTCATATGGCGGAGCATTTGCTGGGATCAGTCACTGTCATGCAAGTTAAGGCATGATTTGTTTTTTAACTTAGTTACGTCCCCAGCATTGTAATTGATAAACTCGCATGCGCCGCCACCGCCTCCTCCTCTCCTGCCACGCCTCCTCTCCTGTGTATCCGCCCGCCTGCTCCTGGCTGCGTTCCCATATGTCAGACCTGTGTGGGTTTTTTTGTTAATAAAGTAGTGAACGAGGGAAAGTGGAGACTTACCAAAAATGGGCGGGACCCCACACTGTTTTTTTCATTTACTTATTTGCATAAATTGAAATTAAAATTATCTCTCTTTATCGCGCTATCTTTGTATATCTATCTATCCCTCTATCTATCCCTCTATTCAGGATTGGACTGGCTACCGGAGGAATCTCCAGTAATACCAGTCCTGGCCGCGGTTATCTGCACTGAACTCTGGAGCTCTCACCTGAGCTCCAGAGTGCAGCCTGGACTGAACCGCGAATGCCGAGTGATTGATTCCCCGGCGATTGCAGTTCAGTTCATGACAGCTGCAGACAGGCCGGGCTGCACTCCAGAGCTGTCACCTGAGCTCCGGATTGCAATGTCGGGTAGTGTGGATGACCTAGGATATGTCATGTACACGGGCCTCAGAAGAAGGAGGTTCACAGCAGAGAGGAGGCGCCAGACTAAGAGCAGTGACACGCATCTGACCAGACCGCCCCCTAGGTGAGTATTATAAAGGTGTTTTTTACATTCTACAGAGCAGCCAGGGCTCTTATATACAGTATTCTAGAATGCTTGTATATAAGAGCTCACTGGTGGTGGCCGCAGCTTATACGGGAAAAACTGGTGGCAGGTTCCCTTTATATATGGAAAAAATCATGCGGGTAAACCGTAATTCTACAAAGTCACTAACAGGAAACTTTGTGACAATTTGTAATATAACTTTCACTACATACAATATACCCACAACTGGTTTAATGTTTCTTCAAAGCCAATTAGTGATACTAAGTAGCGAAGTCACTGTTCTTAGTCCCTGTAACCGAGATACATTACTAATTTCTTTTAGGTTGTACCAATATTCCCTGTAGCTTTTAATTGGCAGTGCCATGGGGCACAACACTGCTTTGCAATCTATGTAATTGAATCTAGAAATGTAAGTGGGAGACAGAGAAGAAATATGGAGGATACCAGGGAGATCTCCACAGAGGACTGAACGGAGAATTATTCTAAATTACGGAAAGATGTGACCATGTGATTAATAGTAGCGCTACTATCCCAGAAAACAGATGACTCATTTTTCCTGACACCTCCAC
The DNA here is from genome assembly GCF_048569485.1 of Anomaloglossus baeobatrachus. Taxonomy (NCBI): domain Eukaryota; kingdom Metazoa; phylum Chordata; class Amphibia; order Anura; family Aromobatidae; genus Anomaloglossus; species Anomaloglossus baeobatrachus. The sequence goes on from NC_134354.1 coordinate 726,036,678, forward strand.
AGTTTCTCTTAGACATCATTATAGCTGTCTCAGGTATTGATTGCTTGTCGGCGCTCCCTCCAGGCACTCAGAAAGCCACCTCGAAATAAGTTCACATATTTATCCTCTGAAACTGTGAATAATATTATCTTGATAGAATGGCTCATAGACTGATAACTAGCTTTAGAGTATAATAGGGACCATTATACCAACAGACTGGAGAAATGATATCATGCAGTCACTGGAGTCTGAAACATTTTCTTACTGATTAAAGCTAATAATAAAAATTATCAGCAATGCAAATTATTAGTTATTGTAGTTTTTTTGTTACATTTATGGACCAAAAATGATCATTTCTGACTTTCTCGGTTTTATAATTTACTATCATTGAAAAAAGTCTATACAAAAACTTAAATATTTGACCTCAAAATGTCCTGACTGCAAGAAAATAGGCACATCTATAGCTTAAAGGGAATCTGTCAGCAGGTTTTTGCTATGTAAGCTGAGGACAGCATGCTGTAAGGGTTAAACAATGAAAAGCAACTGCGCTTCTCTTATCAGTGTGTGCAATTGTTTATGTAAACAAATAGCTTTGTTACCCTGTGATTAACATTGCAAGACTAGAAATGCACATTCACAGCAGTTTGACATACTCCAAACGTATACAATCTCAATCAAGAGTCTGGTGTGCGCGGGGACAGCTCTCCCTGCTCAGCTACATGTTTAAAACTCAACTCTTTGAATATGTGAGAACAGCTGCACCCAGTAATCTATGTGATACACCGTTGGATTCAGAATGGCTTTGCCTAAATTATGTTGCTGTTAGATGAGGTAGCAAAAAACTGCTGACAGATTCCCTTTAAATGTTTTTTATTCTAGAAATAAGCAGAGGCAGAATGTAAGTGTATTGTTTAATTTACCTACAAGACAGCGTTTATCCCCAAAGTGCACTTTAGTATTGGCACTCTGATGGCGCTATGATGGTACGAAGCTAAACTCTCAGCAAAATCCATTCTAATGACAAACTTTGTCCTTAAACAATCCCATCATCCCATGTTGCCCAAACAGGTGTCATGACCTGCGATAACTTCAATGTTCTCTGTGCTGAATATTCTCTGTGCTCTAGAACTCATTACCCCAACATATCACAGTCTTTTCCACCACCCAAACTTCAAGTCAATCTTAAAACCCACCTACAATAACTGTTTCTATGACATAACTATATAAAAGGTTACCTTCACCCTATGCCTCTTTCCATTTTCCCTCACTGATTTCTTAATGGGTATGGTCTCTCTTTGTCTGTACTGCAACTCTTACATGAAAAAATTATATATATATTTTTTCAAAAAGGAGTACATAAGTCCGCAATGATTCCACAAAAATAGAATTTTTTATTGAAAGATAACCATAACCAACTTATTCCCTAATGCAGTAGAATATTCTATTATAGAACCAGCAGCATAATATTTATTGCACGTAATAAGGTCTCTAAATGAACATATAAAGTGACAAGTGCCTCGATATATAAAGGACTATACGATTTTTAAAGCAAACAACCATGCTGTAAGTATATCACATAAAGTGTACACGTGCATTTACATTGCACATATCCCAAATATAAATTTGTTCAAATCTATGCCCTAAATATGTAAACCTCAAAGGAGGACCATAAATCTGCCACTCACTAGTAATGAGAATTACGTGCTGCCATCCAGTAGGTAAAAAACCATGATTGCTGTATTAGTATCACCCGGTCATAGTAAGTGTGGCGCCCCTGAGGCTTCCGTCGCCACAGGTCATTGCACCCCATCCAGCGGTGTGATGCCCCATTCTGGGAGAGGAAGAGAGTGAACTCCGGTCCCCTGGTAAATCCACACTACACCCATTGTTAGGTACATACTGGGACCAGGGAAAGTGGCAGGCAACCCTCCCATGCTGCATGCTGAGAGGGGCTGTAAGACCCATCCCTGCTCCCATAGGGTGGTAGCTTAGCAACTGGGGAGGTGGGAGGAGCCACCAGAGAGCAGATAGAGAAAGGAAGGTCAAGTTAGTTTCAGTTTACCTCAGGGAGTGAGAGAGTGAGCATGTAGTTGGAGAAGAAGAACGAGAGAAAGGAGGGAGGAGGAGGCCTGCTGGAGGCAGGCAAGGAGGAGAAAGAAAAGAAAGAAAGAAAGAAGGAAAGAAAGCTCCAAGTCAGACAGGAGCAGAGGAACTGAAGGAGACGCTTCCTGGTGAAGACCCTGGGACCCAGAGGTCCAGGTGACACCACGTAGGAACAGAAGGAGTCGCAGGGCCGCGGGTAGTCCTGGAAGTATCACGAGCAGGCCTAGAGGTACCAAGGAGAGAGGGCCCTAGAAGTGCCACGGGTAGTTGTAGGCTGCGGTGGCCTGTTCCACAGTAACATCGGTGGAGGGATTAAGCTGCGACAGGGGACGGTCCCTAGAGACTGGAGGAGTGAAAAATCATCTCCAAACAGTAAAAACCGAGGCCCAGGGACGTTGTAAGCTCCCAGGGCCAGAACCCTTAGCAGACTTCCAGAAAAGGGGTAATCAGCCGACAGGTGACCCCCCAGCCTGGAGGCTGTAGTGGAGGCCAAGCCAGGTCCATCCTAACAAAGGCAAGGCTAGGGAAGACAGCGGAAGAAAGAGACACTAAGAGAAGGGCACCGGCTTTCACGCTCAGAATCACCCAGAAACGGTGGAGGTCCCTGACAGTGGTCCCAGCAGTCCAAGGGTCCCTGCAGCTGTGACAAGAAGTGTGAGTAAAGAACTTGAACTGCACCCTTGAAGTGGTCTCTGTTATTTCAGCTGCATAGACATTCACAAGCACCAACTGTGCCCCGGGCATTGCTCCACCTGTGGGGAGCAGTACCACCATTGCTGCCATATCATCCCCCGGAGGCCTCATACAGCAGCGGCGGCCTAATAGCCGCATACCACAGGTGGCGTCACGAACACAACCTTTATTCAGCAAGCCACATATTCTACTGACACCCACCAGGGCCACGGAGCCGGACCCAGCCACCACTGACTACCACCGGACTAGTCCGGCCCGGCACCGGGTGTCCCATAGCCCTGGGGTGGGCGAGTCAATTTTGGCGTCACGAACAGGATTTCGTGCCCGGTCTAACCGGGTACTGTGCGCCTGGAGAACCGTGTGACAGACTGTGTACTTTACTGAGAAACCGCCGCCATTAGCGCTGCTGAGAGCGGGAAGAAGGGGGGCGTGCAAGAAGAAAGGGCGCGAAGAGAAGCCCCGCCCCCTTGTCCAAGAAAAGAGCGCGAAGCGGTGCCTGCCATGGAAGGCGGAGGAAGAAGCAATGGCGACTAGACAAGCTGGCCGACTGGCAGAGAGAGTCTAAACGCCCGACCAGCAGATAAAGAAAATGTACCTGATACTAAGCGGAGCGGTGCCGGCCGTGATGGGCTGGGCGCCAGTCTGGCGCCAGTTGGTAGTGCAGCCTCCGGCCCCGCCTCCGAGAAAAAAAAGGGAGCAGCCGAGTGGCGTGGTCGAGCACTCGAGCAGTGTTCCAGGCAGCATTTCCCAGGTCGGAAGCATGGCGGAGGAGCTGCAGCAAGGTGCACCAGGGACCGGAAGAGTGGATCCCGAGCTGGACCTGCTGAGAGAGGAAATGCGAGTCCTGGCCCGGAGGCTGAGCAGCGTGGAGGTGGAAGCGGACCGGCAGAGGGAAACACCGCTGATACCGGAAGGCCTGGGCCAGTGGATGGATGCCGCGGAGCAGCAACAGGGTGAGCTAAATGAACCCCCGATCCGTCCGGACCCATGGCCCCGCCACGCGCCCCCGACCAGCCTCTTCACCGACCCCCTGGCCTTCCCCGCCAGCCCCGCTGACGCCCGGTGGGGCACCGGAGGCCTGCCTGAGACCCCCGCAGACGGAGCCTGGGGAGGGGTGGACCCGGAACAACTAGTGGGCCCCCTGCCGAGTCCCCCTGTGAGCCTCCTGGGAATGGCATCCCCGGGAGTGAATTGGGACGCAGCGCCCATAGAAACCAGGGGACTGCAGCGGCCGCTGCTCCCCAAGGAAACTCCCCTGGCCAACGAGATGACGTGCCGGAGGCTGGTGGTCGAGTACCAGAGGGAGCGGGAACTCCGGGAGGAGAAACGGAGGGCCCGAGAAGTCGCCAATCTGGCCTCCAAAGAAGAGGTCAGGAAGGCCCTGAAGGGATCCGAGGGCCCAGTGCGACGGGGCCTAGTAGTGGACTTCCGACAAGCTGATGGCTGGGGCTTCATCCGGGAGCCCGGTCTGGGCAAGGACGTGTTTGTGGCCTGGAGAGACATCGAGGAGCACCTGCCCAGGGGCCACCCAGGGCGCGATGCCAAGCCGGGTGATGTGGTGGAGTATACACGGCTAATGGGGGACTGTGGATGGTACGCGCTGCATGTACATATCCTGCGGGAAGAAGCGGCCCCAGAAGAACCAGAGTGGCGCCGCACAATGCAAGAGCGCAGCATCTCCCCTAGCAGCAGCACCACCTCAAGGCAGACTCAGGCCACAGAACTAAGCAGAGGTCCTGCAACAGCCACGCAAGAAACGCAGACCAGGATCTCAATGGCCTACATGCTGCCCAGGGCCCTGCCAAAGAAGGACCCCAGCAATGAAGAGTAAAGAAGTAAGAAGCAGCTGAACTGTATATAGCCCCTGTCTGCCCCTCATTCTTTTTGAAGAAGTCTCTTGTGTTTTGCCCCTCATTCTTTTCGAAGATGACACCCTTTCCTGCTGTACTGCCCCTCATGCTTTTTGAAGACGTCACCCCCCATGTTTATGTGTTACCGGGCCACTGAACTGGAATGTGGGCCCCGGTGGATGTGTATGTGTCTTATGTAACCAGGCCATTAGACTTAATGGCTGGTTGATTTTGTCCCATTGTTGTTTGATTGAAAGAAACGAACTGCCGGGCTACTGGACTTGTTGTAGCCGAAAATGTATATAGTTGCACCCGTTGTGCCCCCTACCAGAATTATGGGGGAAGTGCCCAAACTGTGCAATGAACTGAAAGTGCACACATAGTTTCTTTATAAGAAGTTTGCAACGTTAAAGTAATTGTGCCTCCCATAAAGGGAAGAAATGTTTTATAGTTTTATGTTTTGCATACCAAAAATGTTTTGCAGTCCTCCACATGTTTTTGTTGTTTTTTTCAGCCCGAGGACGTGCTGGGATTTGCTGTGGGGGAGTGTGGCGCCCCTGAGGCTTCCGTCGCCACAGGTCATTGCACCCCATCCAGCGGTGTGATGCCCCATTCTGGGAGAGGAAGAGAGTGAACTCCGGTCCCCTGGTAAATCCACACTACACCCATTGTTAGGTACATACTGGGACCAGGGAAAGTGGCAGGCAACCCTCCCATGCTGCATGCTGAGAGGGGCTGTAAGACCCATCCCTGCTCCCATAGGGTGGTAGCTTAGCAACTGGGGAGGTGGGAGGAGCCACCAGAGAGCAGATAGAGAAAGGAAGGTCAAGTTAGTTTCAGTTTACCTCAGGGAGTGAGAGAGTGAGCATGTAGTTGGAGAAGAAGAACGAGAGAAAGGAGGGAGGAGGAGGCCTGCTGGAGGCAGGCAAGGAGGAGAAAGAAAAGAAAGAAAGAAGGAAAGAAAGCTCCAAGTCAGACAGGAGCAGAGGAACTGAAGGAGACGCTTCCTGGTGAAGACCCTGGGACCCAGAGGTCCAGGTGACACCACGTAGGAACAGAAGGAGTCGCAGGGCCGCGGGTAGTCCTGGAAGTATCACGAGCAGGCCTAGAGGTACCAAGGAGAGAGGGCCCTAGAAGTGCCACGGGTAGTTGTAGGCTGCGGTGGCCTGTTCCACAGTAACATCGGTGGAGGGATTAAGCTGCGACAGGGGACGGTCCCTAGAGACTGGAGGAGTGAAAAATCATCTCCAAACAGTAAAAACCGAGGCCCAGAGACGTTGTAAGCTCCCAGGGCCAGAACCCATAGCAGACTTCCAGAAAAGGGGTAATCAGCCGACAGGTGACCCCCCAGCGTGGAGGCTGTAGTGGAGGCCAAGCCAGGTCTATCCTAACAAAGGCAAGGCTAAGGAAGACAGCGGAAGAAAGAGACACTAAGAGAAGAGCACCGGCTTTCACTCTCAGAATCACCCAGAAACGGCAGAGGTCCCTGACAGTGGTCCCAGCAGTCCAAGGGTCCCTGCAGCTGTGACAAGAAGTGTGAGTAAAGAACTTGAACTGCACCCTTGAAGTGGTCTCTGTTATTTCAGCTGCATAGACATTCACAAGCACCAACTGTGCCCCGGGCATTGCTCCACCTGTGGGGAGCAGTACCACCATTGCTGCCATATCATCCCCCGGAGGCCTCATACAGCAGCGGCGGCCTAATAGCCGCATACCACAGGTGGCGTCACGAACACAACCTTTATTCAGCAAGCCACATATTCTACTGACACCCACCAGGGCCACGGAGCCGGGCCCAGCCACCACTGACTACCACCGGACTAGTCCGGCCCGGCACCGGGTGTCCCATAGCCCTGGGGTGGGCGAGTCATAAGCTACGCCGGTCTCTGCATGTGCTACCAGGAAAAAATTCAGGGTCTATGGGCATAAGATGTCCACTAGAATATACCGTGCGGTAAGAATGTAGAAAGTTATAAAACACTGCAGTTGGAGCACAAAATCATGGTAATTACCTGGGTGGGAGAGTGTCCAATTGCTGCGTACGTCAGCTTTGGCTGTTTCTCACTCATTTGTAAGCCTCCTACACAGCTGTTTCTGTTTCAGTTAACTGAACTTCACCCTATTTATGAAAATGATTATCAATATCAACTGTTCAGTATGCTTCAATTAACTGAAGGTGCAAAAGTACGTAGAAGCACTGATGGTGTCATGCTGTTTTGAAGGCAAAAGGTGGCACTGGTCACACCAAATGATAATTTGGTTTAGATTTATTTTTTGTTCATTCCCTTAGCGCTTTTGTCAGAAGATAAAAATAAACTTTTGGGGGGCGGAGCTAGACATGGCCGAGTGAGGACGCTTTTTGCTGGAGCTCCTCAAAACAATTCTCCATACCACCGGTATTTTATCTATAATGGGCAAATCTGCCCCAAAGAAGAAAAAGCCCAACACCTCAGGGCAACCCCCTGCATCCCAGGGCAACATAGGGGCCTATCTCACCCGTGCTACGGAGCCTGGGACCCTGTCACAGCCGGGAAGGGAACTGCGGCCTGCAGGACTGGAAGGCAACGCCACCCCGGTGCTCGGAGGGGCGACGAGCCAGGAGTACCAGGTGAGAAAGGAAACGGCAGAGGCCACCCACGACCCGGGAAGACCCCCCAAGGGAATCATGAAGGCGGCGGGAGCGGGTGGATCCCCCACAACGGCCGATGCGGTGCCGCCGGCGGCGCCATGCCAAGATGGCGGCCGCGACCAGGAGACGCTAGCAGGGCTGGAGGCCGGGCCGACCGCGAGCGCAGCTTCACTTACCTCGCCCGCCAAGACGCTACTGATGGAGCCAAGAAGCCCTGCCATCCTGCCTGTGGCTGACACCGATGGAGCCGGAGGAAGAGCGGCGTGCGAGGCGCACGTGTGCTCAGGCTCAGAAGATGAGTCACCGCTGCGAGCCCTAGCACAGAAGACACAGGCGCAGCAGGGAGAAACTGTACCGCAGGCACCAGCAGGCCCGTTCCCACACACAGACACAGTGATCGGAGGTGAGAGGAGAATGGGAGCAGGTGCTGGTGACCTGTTGTCCTGCAAGGTCCAGGTGCGGGGGCTCCAGGGAGAGTTGGGAAGTGGGGCCAGAGCCAGAGGGGGGAGCAGCGACAACAGCCTCTTCTTGGGAGCCACACGTCCCCCAGGAGGACCTGGAGATAGAGGAGGAACCCATGACCTGTGTGTAGCTGCCAATGAGTCCTGGGGGATACCCCAGAGGGAAATACCCCCTCCATCCCCGGATCGGTGGTCCACCGGATCCTCCTGGGCAGAGAGCCCACCTGCCGCAGGCAGGGACCTGGATGGGGGCCCTTTGCTCCCCGTGACTGGGGGCCCCAGGGTGCGGGGGTCGCCACCAATTTGTCATACATCTCTGCCACAAGTTTGGGACAATATAAAGAATCCCCAAAACCCACAAACGCTAACTTATGATCCAGCCTTGCAAGATTCTTTTTATACATACCCCACTATTCCTCATGCTACTACCTCAAGAGACGAGGACCGCCCGGCAACCCTGGCAGATCTGAGGGCTTTGTTGCAAGCAATCCCCACCAAGAAAGACATCGCAGCACTAGCCAATCAAGTAGTGGCGGAGTGTAAGCAGGAATTTATCCAGCTGCGGCAGGATCTCTCATCACTTACTAACAGAGTTGACACCCTGGAGGAGCAACAATCAAACTCTCAGATGTCTATTCAATCTATTCAAGAGACTGTAGAAAACCAAGCCAAGCAATTATTTACCCTCCAACAACATGTGGATGACCTAGAAAACAGAAATAGACGTAATAATTTGCGAGTTAGAGGGCTCCCGGAATCTATTGCTGCCCCTGATATTCCCGCTGCTCTCCGTGTCATTTTTAACGACCTGCTGAAGAGACCACCGGGAGCTACCCTTGAACTTGATAGAGCCCACAGGGCTTTACGCCCACCAGATCCAAATGACTCCCGCCCGAGAGACATTGTATGCAGAGTTCATTTTTTCGCTATCAAAGAGGCTATTCTACAAGCAGCCAGGAGGAAGAAGAATCTGTTCTACAATGGCTTTTCCATCCGCATAATGCCTGACCTCTCACGACACACTCTAGCCCAACGTGCGACTCTTAAACCCCTTCTTGATGTCCTGAAGGAGAGGGGTCTACCGTTCCGGTGGGGATTCCCATTTTCACTCTCGGTGCAGAAGGACTCCCGATGGATGGTCCTACGTTCCCCAGAAGACCTCCCGGCTTTTACTGACAGTCTGAATTTGCCTACAATCTCTATTGCAGCATGGCCAACCACCCTACTCCAGCCTTGGGTGCCCAGGGAACGATTGGTCTCTTCCAGACCTTCTCCCCCTTTCGAGTCCAACAGGGGGCTACCTCCAAGAGGAGAAAGGGGCCGCAGGGGTGGCCGTATGCGGTAACCAATGTGGAGGAAACTAATAGCTGGAAACCAATAGATGGATACGTCCATATGACCTACTTTTTACAGTATTTTTGGTTACTGGACTTCCGCATGTTACATTCCAGTCGATTCATAGCCCATATTACACAAGCATTTGTCACTTCTACCGGTGCCTATGGTTATCTCTAATGTATTTGAGTTTATATGGAGCTTAGCTCGGTTATGTCTGACATCCTTTATCCCCAAATAGGTTGGGATCCCCTGTCCTGCCTAGATGAGGCGGATATGTTCCCTAGGAACGGTTGTTCAGATTTAGTCTGTTGTGATAGGCTTTTTTTGCCTGTTGTTCTTCTTGTCCTCTTCCTTCCTTACCTGTTACATTGTGTATCCCCTGAATCTTTTTTTCCCTCTAACTTCTGCGGCTGGGACGATCATGCGCGACTCTCTTTCTTATATATTTCTAATATCTTATTTTTTTTATATAGATGGCAGACCTAACCATCGCTTCTTTCAACACCAGAGGCCTCAATGTCCCGGAGAAAAGGTCACAGATACTGTATCATCTTCATAAAAGGAAGGTGAGAATAGCGTGTCTCCAGGAGACACACTTCAAACAAGGGCATGCCCCTGCCCTTAAAAATAAATATTACCGGACGTGGGTGTCCTCGGACAACCCTGAATCCCGCTCTAAAGGGGTGGCGATAGCCATCCATAAATCCCTCCCACATCAGATCCTAAAGTGCACGACAGATAGTCTGGGAAGATACATAATCCTCTCGCTGAGGGTGGGGACCCATATCTTCACAATAATTAATGCATACGCCCCAAATCAAAGACAGGACACTTTTATTTCCCGTTTAATCGACGTCGCAATTCCCCTGATACAGGGCACGGTGATTTTGTGCGGTGACCTTAATGTCACCCTAGATCCTACCTTAGATAACTCAAAGGGGAAATCTAGCATTGCATACACTACCATTAAGCGTATTAAAAAAGCGTTATTGCGCATTCAATTGTTCGACACCTGGAGAATACAGCACCCATCGGATAGAGACTATAGTTTCTATTCCCACATCCAGGATTCCTATAGTCGTCTTGATTACATACTAATACAGCACAACGCGCTCCCCTGGGTCCGACACACAATAATGGATAACATATTGTGGTCAGATCATGCACCGGTTTATTGCACGATCGAGATCCCCTCTCTTTCGACCCCTAGGGGGTCATGGCGGCTGAATGAGTCGTTGCTACTGGATGAGCTTTGTGTTTCTGATGTCCAGACCTCTATTGTGGGGTTCATGAAAGACCACTCGGCGGATGACACAGCCCCCACTTATAAGTGGGAAGCATTGAAATGTGTCCTACGAGGTATTTTTATTAAGCATGGGTCCCGAATCAAGAAAGGGAAGGCCCAGGATATAGTAAAAGCCCTACATAGGGTCTCTGAACTAGAGCTCATCCACAAGCGAGCCTTATCGGCCACAAATTTACAAGCCCTCTTACAAGCCAGGTTCGAGGTTAAGAAATTGCTTGATTCCTCGTATCAACGTCTAATGCAGGTGGGAAGGGGGAGGTTTTATGAGTTTGGGGATAAACCCGGTAAACTGTTGGCAAACGCGCTGAGGGAGGAGAGAGCACATACCCTCATCCCCTGCATTAAGAATTCACGCGACGAACTTCTCTACGCCACCCCAGACATCTCAAACACATTTCACAAATATTATTCCAAGTTATATAATATACCTGCTGAACCCTCTGAGTCAGGGAATGGGTGTCCTTCAATGCCCTCACCTTTTAGATGTCTTGATAGTTCTGTGATCAATAACTTGGAGAGCCCGTTTCTACTGGAGGATTTATTGGCGGTGATTCGTGACACTCCTGGCAACAAAAGCCCTGGCCCTGACGGGCTCCCTGCTAAATTCTATAAATCCTTTGCAGAACAATTAGCGCCCTTAATGCTCCTTTCCTTTAACTCAATCTCGGAATCTATCCCCTTTCCGCCCCAGTCCACCACGGCTCATATTTCATTGCTCCGTAAAGCCGGTAAAGACCCCATGGCGTGTAGTAGCTTTAGACCGATATCGCTCCTTAATGTAGATTTAAAAATCTATGCCAAGCTTTTGGCAAATAGACTCGGCCCCCTACTCCCTGATCTGATCCACCTGGAGCAGGTCGGGTTTGTCCCTGGAAGAGAGGCAAGGGACAACACCATAAAAACTCTGGATTTAATTCATCACGCACACACTAAAAAACTCCCCTTGATGTTGCTGTCTTTGGATGCTGAGAAGGCTTTCGACAGAGTCTCCTGGCAGTCACTTTCTCAGACCCTAGAACATATAGGCCTGGGACCGGTTTTTTCGTCTAAAATTATGTCTTTATATAATTCTCCGACTGCCCACCTTAAGATTAATGGCACTCTGTCGAGACCCTTCTCCATTCGAAACGGGACACGGCAGGGATGTCCCCTGTCACCGCTACTATATGTTCTAGTTATGGAGCATTTGTTGTCGGCCATCCGGGCGGACCCGGACATACAGGGCATCAAGATCGCCGGCCGGGAGCATAAGTGCGCTGCCTTCGCTGACGATCTTCTCTTATACCTGTGTAACCCCACTACATCCCTCCCGTCTTTAATGAAGGTGTTGGACCGTTTTAGCAAATGGTCCAATTTTAAAATCAATTTTGATAAATCAGAGGCCCTAAATATATCCTTACCCCAATCAACTGTGAATGTTATAAAGCCAAACTTTCCTTTCAGATGGCCACCTCATGGTAGTATTGGATATTTAGGCATCAAAATCCCCTCTGACTTGTCTAAACTCTTTCAACTAAACTACCAAAGTTTCCTGGCACGGCTCGAGGGGGATTTCGCTCTGTGGCATAGGGGCACCCTCTCATGGTTTGGCAGGATTAGTGCACTTAGAATGACGGCTCTGCCAAGACTGTTATATTTGATACAGACGGTCCCGGTCTATGTTCCGGCGACCTACTGGGCCAGGATGCAACGCTTACTCGGTCGCTTTGTCTGGTCGGGAAAGCGTGCCCGTATAGGGGGTGGCATCCTGACTAGGACTAAGGGAGCGGGGGGAACAGGATTACCCGACTGCAGAAGGTACTACCTGGCAGCCGCCCACGCCAGGGTTCTTGACTTTTTGCATAACTCCGGTTCGAAGCTTTGGGTTAGCCTGGCACAGAGTCTGTGCCCCTTATCATTACTGACGTTGCCATGGACCTGGCCGTCCCTCACCAAGCATAAGATTGAGATGTCATATAGTACTAAACAAACATTGAAAACGGTCCACTCTGTGTCATTACACAGTCTCCTGATCCGGCCTAGAGGGCCCCTTATGCCACTGACCGATAACCCGGAGTTTTTGCCGGGAGCATCATCAAACAATTTTCTGGGCAGCACGAAACTGAATCCTTTGAGACTAAATCGGGTGGCCCCAAGGGGGTCCCTCCTCCCACTACGAGAGTTGACAGAGAGCCTTAATTTCAAACTGCGATTCCATTTCGAATATGCCCAACTCAAACACTTCTTGACCTCACAAGATACTGTCGTAGCTCATCCATTACCCCAAACGCCCTTTGAGGACCTGTGCATTGGCCCCTCTGTTACGCGCCATGCAATTTCAAAAGTATATAGGATTATGACGAATGCAGCAGAGGCGTCACCTCCTCGCTTTTGTAAAGCATGGGAGTCAGAGCTTAATCAAATGATCTCTGAGAGTCAATGGAAGCGTTGTTTCCGCCTGACCCATAGGTCCGTGGTTGCCACCAGGATGCAAGAAACCAGCTATAAAATACTCTCCAGGTGGTACAGGGTGCCGGCGACCCTCCATGCATGGTGCCCCGAAATACCTGACACTTGCTGGCGATGTGGAGCCCAAGGTGGCACCATGTCCCACATCTGGTGGCATTGCTCGGGCCTGTCGGCCTTTTGGAACAAAGTACTGGCAGCTATACGAGAGGCCACGGGGATCGTAGTCCCCAGCCGCCCGGAGGCAGTTTTATTGTATATTTGTAATATAGCGGAAAAGGTTTTTAAGAAATCTATCTTGGGTCACCTCCTTCAGGCCGCTAAGACAGTGATTCCTCGGCGTTGGAAAGACTCTAACCCTCCGACGTTCGACGAATGGGTAACTGAGGTAAATGTGATCCACCGCATGGAAAGGGTGATGGCCCAGTCACGTGGGCAAACAGTTGAGACAGCCACCAAGTGGTTCCAGTGGGAAACTTTCCTATCTAGTAAAAAATTTCTGGACCTGATCTAACCTCCGAATCGGGGACACTCTGGTTTCTTACTTGTCGATCAGCTTATGTCACACTTTCAACAAATCTTAGTTCTATAAGCATGGTATCAGTCCCGGTCGCCTCACCCTACTCTCATTCTCCTTTTTGTCTCTTCTTCTCCTTTTCTGACCTAATCCTTCTTCTCTGGATCCTATGCCTTTACCTCCTTTTGTTGTTTTACCATTATTTAAGGTCTTAAATGATTATCTTTGTACCATTTTTACTATCCATGGATTATTCCCAAACCCATGAAGGCTTGGTGTTGTATTGACTATTGATTTGCATCATTGCTATAACATGGATAAGTGTCTTAATCTTGTATTCCTTTGAAAATCAATAAAATTTTAAATTGGAAAAAAAAATAAACTTTTACACATTACTGTAGCCATTGATATTCTGAGAAATATGTCATAGGTCAAAAAATGCTTAGTGGTTGTTGATGGTCACATGGTTGGTTCAGAGGGCTATGTGGGGTCAACACTATAAATGCAACCACACTCCCTAGCCGTTTTGCAGAGAGAATATATTCCTACTTTACCACCGGCAGAATTTTGAAACACACACAGATGCCGCAGACAAGAAGAAATAGGAGAGAAACACTTGTGCCATGGCTAACTAGCAAGAGATGGGAGAGCACTAAAATGCTCGGGTGATTGTTACTCAAGTCAAGAAGGTCAAATGCTCTGATGGGCTCAACTCGAGTAACAAATATAACGAAAGTCAATAATTGGGCAGTTTGGCTCTCCGCCCTCCTACAGCCAGCAATATACAGAGCATTTCCAGGGGAGGGAGGGTGTTTTTTTTTTTCCTTTTTTTTTCTTGACTCGCTATAGCCAAAAAACATCCTTTTTATCCCCCAGGAGGGAAATTCAGATACTGCAAATGGTGCCTGTTCCCATCAGTTAGTGAAGGGAATCGGCTCTTTGTGTTCTTATTTCACGAATGACACATCTGAGTACCCGTGATACTCGGCCAAACACCCCGATGTTCGCTGAAGTATTGAGCAGTGGTGAGCACACTTGCTCATCACTAGTAGTGAGCAATACTTGGAATTGAGGTGCACTACGTTAGGGTTTAGGGAGGACCATATTAAACAAGACTGACCTGCAGCTGGTGTCGTTTGTGCCAGTTGAAGGAGAAAACCATACCTGCTGAGGTTTGTCACAATAGAGGGGAACAAGGAAAGCTAATTTCTACTAGTAATGTCGCGGGCGGGGAGGAGGGTGTCAGCACACCGCGCTCACCCCTTCTGCTCGGGTCCGGCAGCTGCTCCTGGTGGCTCGAGCCGTAGGCCGGATCCCGGGGTTTCTCGAGCGACACTCCTCGCCCGTGAGTGAAAGGGGGGTGTTTGTTGGGTGTGGGGATTGTTATAGTTCGTGACGCCACCCACGGTTGTGGTGATTGCACCACCGCTGCTCAGTGTGGGGGTCCCGGGGATGGTGATGCGGAGCAGCCAGGTGTTGTGTTGCCCCTCCGTGGGTAGGGGTTGGTGATCCCGGGGCCCAGTGAAGAGATGTAAAGTGTAGGGCCTGGAGGGCGCAGGGACGCGGGGGCAGCGCTGTGCCTTGGTGGTGTGGTACTCACTCAGCCTGAGACTTGGACACAGTTTGTACGGTAAACCAAACGGCTGGTAGGACGGTCCCACAGACGGCTGCACCTGCACTCCCGGTAGGTGACGGTGATGTCTCTCTTCCTTGCACCTGTGTTGACTGATGGTAGCGGTGGATTCCCTCCGGTTACCCGCTCCCCGACTGCAATCTGGGCCGGAGGAGCTCTACACTTTGCCCGCAGGCGCTGGCCCTGGGGAAACTGGTGCCCTGGCGGTGGCGGTGTCTCCCCTGTAATGGTCGGGCTGTTGCCGTCAATCGGGACTTGGTTGCTGGGGGATCTACGTCCCCTTCACTGACGGATTCGGCAAATTTGGCGACTCCTAGCCTTGCCGGGGTCCGAGAGGCCCCTGCCCTGGTGCTGACTGTCCTTCGGAACACTGCTCCAGACCACCGGGCACACAGCCAACGGGGTCCTTCCAGGAACTTCCAAACGGTCCCCCTCCGGACAGTCACCGCCGTCGCTGACCTTGCTGTTCTGGCCCTACACAAAGCTGGGCTCTCAGGCGTTGCACACTCTCTGCTCTGTCACCACTTCTTGCTTTCCTCCTTTACTCCTTTCCTTTCCTCCACTTTCACTTAGGTGTTTACACTTGCCCTCCCTGGGCTCTAACTCCTCACTCCTGCTCCTCCCTGAGCTTTCTGCCTGGTTTTCCCGCCTCCAGAGTTGTGAGCTCCTCGGTGGGCGGAGCCAACCGCCTGGCCCACCCCCTGGTGTGCATCAACAGACTCCTGGAGGAAGGCAACAAGGATTTCTGGTTAGCAGATGTGCCTACCTGGAGTGTGGGGTGTGGTGGTGTTGTGACCTGTGTCCCCTGGCTTGCCCAGGGCGACACATTCCCCCTTAGCAAAATGCAGACCGTCCGCGGGCTGCCGTCCTACACCGGTTTTATTTTTCTGTAAAAGGGGATAACAGGGTTAAACAAACAATAATAACATTTTTAATAAATCTTCCCAAGACGGGAGGCACATTTCCTCTTAACGTTGCAACGGTATACGGTCACGGTTTCCGCTCTCTCCCACCCAAGTAACCTGGCCCTGATGCTGCCCCTAAAACCCAGGCAGCACCCCTTGACCCACAGTCCAGTACACGGTACCCGAGCGGGATCTGTCCTTCCCCTCCAGAGGGTAGCCACCGGTTCCTTTGGTGGCTGGGCCCTGGCCTGCTCTGCTCAGGGCCCTCCCTCCAACCTGCCTCTCCGGAGGCGGCATTGCGGAAACGGTAACGGTACCCAACATATTTACAAGCCACTAACGTTTGTGGTTGCCCTGCAGAGTTCACGGGCTTGTCCATGGATAGTTCCCATGCATTAACTTTTAACGGTCCCCACGGGGACAACGGTGCCGGCTCCAGCCGGTCGCAAATCAACAAACAAATCAGGTTACTTCTTCGGTGTGATCATTTTCATTATTGGCAAAACTTTCAAACTTTTCAAACAAACAAGGTGGTCCCAACGGGGACGGTGCTGCGGGCATCCATTGCCCTACTCCAGTTCCTCTACTAAGGTGGACCCATCCTCTGCCACCAGCACCTCAAACATGCACTGACATGCCTGCTGTGACAGGGGTACCCGGTACCCATTTCCACCGGTACGCGGAGTATGATAAACCACAGGGTCCCCCACATAGCGGGAACGCTCAATTGCTCCTTCAGCCGCAACAGCGGGCCCGGAGCTGGGGCAGGAGTCGTCATTTCTTGTTTCTGCGTCAGGCGGGTTGCCGCCAGCTGCCGCAGCCTCCTGGCCTCCAGCATCCACCACTTCATCCCCATCTGCAGTAACATGGAGCAGCAGAGTAGGCGAGCTTATGTTGAGGCGCCCCATCAGTGACGGCAAGGGCGATGCATAGGCCGAGACTAGGCCGGGCCCCTCAGCCGCAGCGGCCGGTCCAGGTAGGACATAGGGACGTGGGTCACCAGTCGGTTCTGCTACATCTATTCCCCTTTCGCCCATCGGGGCAGTTGTAATCAGCTCCTCCACCTCATTGGTCCACTGCTCCAGCATCCGAAAGATCTGATCCTGCTGGCGTTGGTGGAATTGTATCACCCGGGCCTTCATCCAAGCCACAGTCCCGGGCTCAAGGTCTGGCACAGTCTCTACTGGGACTTCAGGCACCACGCTGTTAAGGGGCCGTGGTTCTAGTGGTTCCCCTTGGTGCATTTCAGGGCCGTCCTGGACGTCTGCAGCCGGCTGGTCCGCCGGAGCGGCCGGGCAGGGTATCGCTACCGGTTGGGCAGGTAGCGGGCCTAATGGCGGGGCGGCAGCAGCTATCACGGATAGCGGGGAGAGAGGCAGGGTGAGCGGAAGCCGGCCGGGCCCCTCAGCCGCAGCGGCCGATCCTTCAGGAATACAGGGGCGTGGGTCGCTTACCCGCTCCTCCAAATCCTCTTCTGCCTCGCGTCTCCACATAGCAGCCACTACGTCCGCCATGTCGGTCTCCCACTCCTCCAGGAGGAGTTGCATATGGGCCTGCAGACGGTTACTCAGCGGGACGGTCCGGTCCCTCAACCACGTCGCCGTGCCGGGCGCGGGGGCTTCCTCGTTGCGAGCTGAATCTTGCATCTTGGTAACGAGGCTTTTCCAGGAACCCAATCAGTCTGCAGAGTCCTGGCGTCCCTGCTCTTATAGCCGCAGCTACATGCGGCCGGCCGCCATCGCGTCCCCCTTAGCTCTTTCCGGCCCCTCCTCTCTCGGGGCGGGGTTTTGGCCTTCGCGCCTCTACTGCTCGAGAAGACGCTCGAGCGGGAACTTTTCGCGCCAAAGATGGCGGCTTCTGAAATTTTTCTGCCGGATACCTCCGGCGGTAACAAGGCGCACCTCTACCAGACGGCAGAGCGGTAAGATCCTGTTCGTGACGCCAAGTTGTCGCGGGCGGGGAGGAGGGTGTCAGCACACCGCGCTCACCCCTTCTGCTCGGGTCCGGCAGCTGCTCCTGGTGGCTCGAGCCGTAGGCCGGATCCCGGGGTTTCTCGAGCGACACTCCTCGCCCGTGAGTGAAAGGGGGGTGTTTGTTGGGTGTGGGGATTGTTATAGTTCGTGACGCCACCCACGGTTGTGGTGATTGCACCACCGCTGCTCAGTGTGGGGGTCCCGGGGATGGTGATGCGGAGCAGCCAGGTGTTGTGTTGCCCCTCCGTGGGTAGGGGTTGGTGATCCCGGGGCCCAGTGAAGAGATGTAAAGTGTAGGGCCTGGAGGGCGCAGGGACGCGGGGGCAGCGCTGTGCCTTGCGGCACTGTGGTACTCACTTAGCCTGAGACTTGGACACAGTTTGTACGGTAAACCAAACGGCTGGTAGGACGGTCCCACAGACGGCTGCACCTGCACTCCCGGTAGGTGACGGTGATGTCTCTCTTCCTTGCACCTGTGTTGACTGATGGTAGCGGTGGATTCCCTCCGGTTACCCGCTCCCCGACTGCAATCTGGGCCGTAGGAGCTCTACACTTTGCCCGCAGGCGCTGGCCCTGGGGAAACTGGTGCCCTGGCGGTGGCGGTGTCTCCCCTGTAATGGTCGGGCTGTTGCCGTCAATCGGGACTTGGTTGCTGGGGGATCTACGTCCCCTTCACTGACGGATTCGGCAAATTTGGCGACTCCTAGCCTTGCCGGGGTCCGAGAGGCCCCTGCCCTGGTGCTGACTGTCCTTCGGAACACTGCTCCAGACCACCGGGCACACAGCCAACGGGGTCCTTCCAGGAACTTCCAAACGGTCCCCCTCCGGACAGTCACCGCCGTCGCTGACCTTGCTGTTCTGGCCCTACACAAAGCTGGGCTCTCAGGCGTTGCACACTCTCTGCTCTGTCACCACTTCTTGCTTTCCTCCTTTACTCTTTTCCTTTCCTCCACTTTCACTTAGGTGTTTACACTTGCCCTCCCTGGGCTCTAACTCCTCACTCCTGCTCCTCCCTGAGCTTTCTGCCTGGTTTTCCCGCCTCCAGAGTTGTGAGCTCCTCGGTGGGCGGAGCCAACCGCCTGGCCCACCCCCTGGTGTGAATCAACAGACTCCTGGAGGAAGGCAACAAGGATTTCTGGTTAGCAGATGTGCCTACCTGGAGTGTGGGGTGTGGTGGTGTTGTGACCTGTGTCCCCTGGCTTGCCCAGGGCGACACAGTAACAAATCCAAATTCTGATGCCTATGTCATTAAATATCGGTGCCTTTTTCTCCATCAAGAAACAGCTGGAGACTGCTAAGGTGTGTGGAAAATCATAGACCGGGCTGCAAGAGTGTGCAGATTTCCAGACAAGCTATTGCAGGGCATTGCTGCCTATAGATGGTGACCGAGAGAGGGAATATAACAAGCATTGTCATTCTGTGCTGTAAAGCACTGAGAGAGATACAGACACTGTGCAGGAGATGTTGCTGAACGAATTGCCAGCAGCTTGTCACAAGCCCTAGTAAAGTGTTGCAAATGTTAGGCCGCTATTATACAGAGGAGGGTGATACCAGGAAGCACTGGAGAACTGTTTGGGGAGAACGCTAGGATCCCAAAATCTTCTAATAGATCCTTAGGCATAAATAGCAGAGTGGATACATATCGAGTAGAGACACAAGGTAGAAAATCCACTACTCTGGGAAAAAAAAGCCTCCTCCCCAAAAAAAGGGGGGTAACCCCAAAAACAGTTGGAAAGAAAAAAGGAGATTTTGTGGGAATCCTCCCCTTTCCCCTTATTTTGTGTTAAAAAAAAACTTCCATTAAAGTTGAGCTCTACAGAACTACCTCAACAAAACCAAAAAGAGAATGAATTTTGAAGCCTTAAGGGGGAAAAAAGAAAAGTAAAATTCCATCAAACATTTTGGACCAGAAAAACCATCACAGGATAGATACCCTCCTATCAATCTAAATAAATAAGTGTTGTCTATGGTTTTAAAAGGACCCCTGATAATCCTCAACAGTGTGGGGAGAAACGCGTCGGGTCGTAAAAAATTGGGTTAGTCCATGAAGGGTCAACACAGAATTTTAATAGAACCCTTAAATTCCCATCAAGACTGGTGGAAAGTTACATCTATCCTGTAATCCTTGTACACCTCAACCTATCTATCTTACACAGGTGTGTATACCTACCAACCCCCCCCCCCCCTATTATATAGCAATAGGGTACATATAGGGAGGGCGAGCCACCGCGGAGTGGGGTCACCAATTCCTATAAACATAGGGTGCCGACCCCCACAAATAGGCAGCTAAAGGGCAATAGGGAATTTTAGGGAATTTTAGTGCACAGGGACACAAAGGGTGGATCGAATAAATTGTTTAAATATGTCTTGTACGTAAAATAAAATAAAAATAATTGAAACCAACTTATCTGTGACTAGCTAAATAGTAAGAAAAATAACTGTGAACAAAACAGCCACTATTATACCTACCTAATATATAAATAAATATTATATTTCTCACAAACAGTTGTTGAAATTGTTATCTAAATGATATGGTATTTTCTATTTTGCAATGTTCTCTTTTCTACACATGAAATATTGCTTCCTTTAGGTCGGATTCACACTTGCGAGAAACTCGTGCTAGTCTCACATCGCATCACCCGGCACGGCCTCACACTCTCCTGACAGGAGCCTCTCAGCTGCACAGAAATACATGCAGCTGACCTGCTCCTGTCAGGAGAGCGTGCGGCCGTGCCGGGTGATGCAATGTGAGACTAGTGCGAGTCTCTCACAAGTGTGACTCTGGCCCTACCCTAAATCTGCCGCCCATATGCTGCCACCATGTTAGGCCTGTGACACACATCCGTGCCGCTGGCACGTGTTTGTCATTTTTTGCACGTACCGGCGGCACGGAGACACGTTAAGCAATGCTACCCTATTGTAGCAGGCACACACACGTAAAACCACACAGAATGTATGTCCGTGTGCGTTTGAACATGTGTGTGTTTTTCAAAGCGCTGACATGTCAGTGTTTTCTCCCGCAGCACGGGTGTCACACGGCCCGCACCCGTACCACACGGGTGTAGTGTGGATGCGGTCCCGTGTGACACGCGCCGGAGAAAACACATGTGTCAGTGGAAAAAAAACAAAACATTAACTCACCTTCTCCAGCCCTCCTGTCTCTGCCGCTGCTGCCTCTTGCTGCCGACCGCCGCTCATTATTCTCATTTAATATTCACTTCACTGCCTGGCAGCAGCAGCAGCGTGGAGACGGGAGGGCTGGAGACCGAGGATCAGCACCACGGACAGCAGCGCGGACAGCAGGAAGGACCAGGTGAGTATGTAAATTACCGGTTCTATGTGTGCTATCGCGGATAGCACATGTAGAACACACGTGGCCCGCACGTACCAGAGACACGTACTTACCTGCACGCAACACGCAGGGGAAATACGTGTCTCTCGGCACGTGCGTGAATTTCACGTGAATGTGGCAGAGGCCTTAAACTGCCTCGTTGTCCTGATCAGGATTATCATGGTTTTCTAAGCCCAAGGAGGAAACATTCAAGTTCTGCAAGAAAGATTGTGATTTCTACAGTCCAGGATACACCTGGGTATATATCAATCTAGTGCATTTTGTGCTAGTCACGTGCCTAGGAATCCACTTAGTATGTCAACCTGGAGGTGACATTTGAAGAGAAGTTTCAGTATGTTCGATGGTTATATCAAAGGTCAACCCTGCACTACATCACTTTCTTCAACACTTCCTTAGATCATAGATGAGATGCGCCAGGACTATTCTCCTTTAGCTTCATCTGACAGGTGAATCAGGTCATGCCATCGTCTAGAAGAAAACAGAAGAACCTACAGAAGAAAATGACACAGCCACTTCAGCAAACATCAAGACACTAAAAGGATTTGATTTCGAACACAACAAAAAAATCTCAGGATATTCTATTTAAAGCTGTGTTCAGAGAACATTGGATTATCCTGAATTCACTAAATAGATAAATCACATCTCAGGCTTTCTTCAAAATTGCCGTAATGTTCACTAAGGGAGACAGCGGCAAGCAATGCAAGCAAAGGTCAAGCACACTTATATTTACTTGTTATGGCCAAACACATTCAGAGTCTCCAAACTTTTTTCATAATTGATCTTAGGCTAAGGCGGGCTTTGCACGCTGCGACATCAGTAACAATGTGTTACCGATGCTGCAGCAATAGTCCCGCCCCCGTCGCAGTGCAATATCTAGTGAAAGCTGCCGTAGCGATTATTATCGCTACGGCAGTTTCACACGCTCATACCTGCCGTGCGACGTCCCTCTGGCCGGCGACCCGCCTCCTTCCTAAGGGGGCGGGTCGTGCGGCGTCACAGCGACGTCACACGGCAGGCGGCCAATTGAAGTGGAGGGGTGGAGATGAGCAGGATGTAAACATCCCGCCCACCTCCGTCCTTCTCATTGCAGCCGGCGGCAGGTAAGGTGAAGTTCCTCGCTCCTGCGGCTTCACACACAGCGATGTGTGCTGCCGCAGGAGCGAGGAACAACATTGCACCTGTCGCTGCACCGGCATTATGGAAATGTCGGAGGCTGCAGCGATGATACGATAACGACGCTTTTGCGCTCGTTCATCATATCATCTAGGATTTACACACTACGACATCGCAAGTGACGCCGGATGTGCGTCACTTTCGATTTGACCCCACCGACATCGCACCTGCGATGTCGTAGTGTGCAAAGCCGCCCTAAGTGCACACCGTGCATTTCTTTATGCAGATTTTGATGCATTTTTTTGAGAAATCTGCACCAAAATCTGCACTGCTATCCTGAGGCCAGCAAAGTCTATGAGATTTTTGAATTTCTGTGCACACGTTACTTTTTTTTTCCTTCCAGATTTGGCGCAGAAAAAATCTGCAGCATGTCAATTGTTGGGGTATTTTATCCTGTGTTTTTTATCTGTTCCAGCTATTGACTTCAAAACAATGGCATGGGAAAAAAAATGCACCAAAATCGCATGCATTTTTCAATGTTTTTTTTGGTGCGTTTTTCTGCCAAAAGGTGTAGATTTCATGCAGAAAATTTCTGCACCAAATCTGCAGCATATGCACATACCTTTAAAGACAACCTGACAGTATGATTTTTTTTTTATGTAATGCTGTTATACATACTAATTTCATAACTTTGGTGAAGAAATCTGTTGTTTTGCTCTTCTATAATCAGCATCTGAAGTTTTCGTCTAATGAAGGTGAACAGGGGCCGGACTGCACCCTAGATCTTCTCTCCTCATGCCCTGGCCCCTCCAAATGCTTCTGGTGTTTGAATGACATGTCCCCGATTTTTCATTGACCTGCCTCTTGTTTTCCATCTGTCACCCACACCGTCATTACCGGTGGCAAATTTAATAAAAGGCCGAAATGTTTGATCGGTCACAAGACTCACAATAAAAGCACAATTTTGATTTCAACTTCTTGAGAGTGCAGTGATTTATATTGTTGTCTGGACTTTGAGTTTACTCAGTCCAGTGGCACCTCAAAATATTTATTACAGTGTGCACGCCTAAAAAACATTTTTTCGATTACCGTTGGCAGTGCGGTTTGAAGAACCTTTGGCTTTTTTCCTGACTCAGAGATGGTATACTTTTGTGGCTTATCTTTATTACAAGAAAAATATTCTTTGTATTTTAAAAAAAAAAAAAATTCATTAAAGCTGTGCTTTTATGGAAACGTGAAGCTAGATCATTCCTTTGTTCACCGATGTCTTAACTTTACATTGTAAAGTTGAATTTTATCATAAAATATGAAAAAAACCTTACAAACATTTCACATATTGATTTTCATTTTGTTATTTTATGAAAAGTTTGTTTCACTACTTTTGTATTAATGATCTATCCTTGGATAGGGCATCAATATTATATTGGTGGGGGTCAGACACTCGGCATCCGCACCGATCAGCTGCAGCTGGATGTTAGCAGTTGTGAAGCTGAACAGCACAGCTCTGTCAACTGTGTAGTGGATCTGCAGTACCCATGACAGTCTTGTAGTTGTATAGTAGGTTAGCTGTTATTTATAACCTCTAGATTTATAACGAGTGTCGCGGCGGGCGCCATTAATCTGTGAGCATGCTGTGGGGGTGTCACTGCAGTGGAGGACTCATAGGGGTCACAGAACGGGGTGTCGGGGTGTCGCTGCGGCGGTGGGCACCTGATCTGACTGCGGACTCCATTGAATCGCCCGGATTGATGCAATGGACTTCAAGAAAATGACCGCAGAGGCAGCGCGTGCACAGAAAGACCATTTTCTTTAAGTCCATCGCGTCAATCTGCACACACGCCGCTTCTGGAGCCATTTTCTTGAAGTTCATCGTGTCAACCGCAGGCAATTCAATAGAGCCTCAGAAAAAACAAGAAAACGGAGTATTCAAGGGCTGAATATATAAAACATCAATTCTTTATTGAGTATAAATATTAAAAAAATTCAATTTATTACAATTTATATAATGGTGCTAGTGAGAAACAAAGGTGAAGACCCACATGTTGATGGGGAGCAAAGGCAAAAACCACCGTAGAGAAAGGGAAGTAGTCTGAAAGGGAACTAAATTAGGGAATAATCATAAGTGGCTGGCAGGTGAGGCGCCCCTATCATCAGCACAGTATATGTATAATAACATAGGCTAAGTCAACATCCCACAGTCAAAGCGAAGGAGAGGCACCAAAAGAGCCAGTCACATAATATAAAGTAAATAAGAGTCCCAAGACTTACACATAATGATAGAGGTGGTCACCAGAGCATCCCACACCAGCAAAAAATACCCTCCTACGCGCGTTTCGCAACACGAGTTGTTTGTAGCTTCTTCCCTTTCTTTATGCTCTGCCTAACGTATTTTCATATTTGATTTATAGCTCTGGTGTCTACTGGCCATTTTTTCCTCCTTCCCTTCTTGGACCTCCCCTCTTGTCCCTGTGAGGTGCCTCCGCTTTGCTGTTCTTCGTGATCGCTTTTTTCACATCTGGATCAACCAACTATGGACACAGCCTGCTTCTTCTGGACCATCCACATCGTCCACGTCTTGGGACATTTATTTGGATACCTCTTTCTCTCAGTTTATGGGAGCAATATGAGGGCTTTGCTAGGATCTCATCTATTAAGGATTTATGGATCCATCTTGTCCCCTTGGCATGTTTTTTGACGTGTGTTACTTCCTTGCTCAATGTGATTGGAACCTTTGATCTGTAATGACTTTGTAATGTACTTCATTCTGTTTCCCACATTGATATCTGGGCCTCACGGTCATTACATCTATCAATCAGCTTCCCTCCTTCTTTCCTTTTTTTTTTTTTTGTCATCCTTGCTATATACTGTTGCTACTTGTTGATTGTTTATAACTCACAGAGCTATAGCGATGTAAGGTGGTTACTCCATGTTAATATACCTAAATGTTATCATTGATATGGCACCTGTCCCTACTGCTCAATAAGATTTTTTTCGGATTTTGTGTATGCTTGTCATTTGTGATTTTTGCTGTGGCTGTACCATTTTGTTCATGTGGGGAGTAATACCCTCTAGATATCAATCTGTACACTGATTGTATACCCTATTGCCCTGATTTGCTATTTACCCTGTCATGTATTACCTATTTACCTCTATTATGTAAGCACATATGGACATTATTGTCATCCATCTTTATTCAGTGGTTGCACATTTACTTGCGCTCTGCATTTATGCGCGGTACCTTTGTTATCACTGACAGTTCCAGGGGGAAGCCTTTGTTGATTACACACTGGCTTACTTCTTGTCGTCCTCCATGCTCAGATGCTGAAGGCACAACCAGGTGCGCTCTCACACCAGTAATTAATTATTTTGATTTGATTCCCCCGTGGTCCCCACATAGCTTTCTCATGAGCCAGATCAGACACCCCCATACTTTGCACTGACGAGGGGCAAGCACCCCGAAACACCGTGTCTGCAAATTGGGATTCTGATCTGGCATATATATCCTGAGTCATATTTCAAAGGATTGTTGAAAATCCACTTGTGACTTTTAGGATCGCTACTTCCAATAGGTGGCGCTGTGCTAGAGTTTGTCTCCTTTACTGGAGAGACAATTTGATTTGTTTAGGCATTTATATGTGTGTTTTTTCTCTCTAAATCTCATTACCTCCCCTGATGAAGCTCTTCTGAGCGACACGCGTCGGGCTGGTACCTCTCTTCTGACACATCCCATGGCTCTTACCTTGTTCTGACTTAGGTGATATCCCTTTTGACCTGTTTGGGTTTTACATGGTGGTGCGCTATCTCCAAGCAGGAATATTTTCAGGGTTTTATTTCATCTCACATTCCCTGTGTTCCATGTCTTGATATTATGTATTGATGCGGTACCCTATGGCCATATCTGTTTGCATTAGCACTTTATTGTAGGTCCTTGGGATAATACTTTTGCCTCTTGTCTGATTGTATTTAGTGCATTGCGCTTTTTCACTGAGTCCATGGGACAGGTGTCCTTGTTTTTAATTGTTTTTATACTGTTTTGCACCTTATGCATATAATAAACGTTATTACACTGATTATTATTTAGTGAGTTGAGTGCTCCTTGCCTACTCTTTTTCTCTTTTATACAATGTTTTTATAGGCTTTGCACTCTCACTTGGTTCAATTATCTTTTTTTCTATTTTAGCTGTGCGGCCCTGTCCCTCCTTATGCATATCTGCATTATAAGACGCACCCCCAGTTTTGTGGAAAAAAGTGCATCTTACAATCCTGAAAATATGGTAAATACAGTATATTTCTAAAAGTGCTATTGACATGAATTTCTCCCCAAATGTTGGTAACAACCCATCCAATCCACACAGGCAAAGAAATCAAATCAACTTATGTATAATGAAAAATGACACAGGGAAAAAGTATTGAACACTTGAAGAAAGAAAGGTATAAAAATCCATGGAAAATCATGACACCAGCTGAAATCTATAGTGATAAGAAAAATAATATCAGCTGAATGAACTGATGGCCTATAAAAAGGTGTGTCATTACCAAGGTGCCACACAAGAAACATCGCATGATAGGTAAAACCAATGAGCTGTATCAATACCTTTGCAGCCTTGTTGTTGCAAAACATACTAAAAATTGCGGACGTGACTGACTCCGTGAGCTCGTCAGCCGGAGTTGCCTTCATTGCTTGCATTGTTAGGATTTGAAAAACAGACCAAATAAGTGAGGCATTGCCGACATCGCTGGAACGCTGCCATCACCGGAGATGAGTATAAATGTTAGTATTTTAAAAGGCAGAAACATACGGATTTAGAAAGGGTTGTCCGAGTAGTGGAGACCCCTTGAAGATAGTGATAGTAGGATTTTCTAATCAATTCAATTCCACTCCGTACACAATTTACATCATATTTTGGTTGATGAGAATGCTAGTTGTAGGACCCTTGATGATCCTACAGAAAGGTCAACAATACCAAAGCAGTGAGCAACATTTTTAATGACTACTTTAATGTGTGTACACCATCAACTTAATGATAATAATTATTTTTTTCCAGTTAAATATAATTTCCACTATTTTCCAACAGAAGTTATTTTAATTGTTGAGAGTGAGAGAAGTGGTTCATTATCTGCCAAGGATTAGGGTATGATAAAGTAGTAAAATAGAAAAGAGCCACTAAATTGCCGAACACAATTTGTATTAAAATGTGAAAATTTAGAACAGACATGGCGACATTCATCTCTTCAATTCCATAACTTTATTTCAAAAGACAATGTAATCATCTGCAGAATTCCTATTGAAGCCAAGTGGGATTTATGCAAACTTTTCTCATGATTGTTTGACGATCTGCATGTAATTGTATTCACAGGGAAAACAACAGAGTGAAAGATCAGAATATGTGAAGGGAATAGTAAAATAAGAAGATGTGAAGAGGGTACGTCGCTCGAAAAATCCAGGACGGAGTGATCTCTGCCTGCAGGCATTGAGCATTTCAAAAATGATCATCCTACCCACAGGAACTGGAAGAAGGAAAACATAAAGCGAACGAGAAAGCTCTGGATTTATACATTACTATGCCAGAGTGTTACTATGCAAACCTAAAGGAAGATGACTGCAACTCACAAGTGTTTAAACTCAAGTCTTGAGTGAACGGAAATATTCTTCTTAGCTATGTCTTCAAGTGTGGATCTAAAATTTCAACTTTATCTCCCTTAAAAGAACACTTGTAAAGTTTTTTTGTTATTGTCACAGAGGTATCACGGCTGACAATCCAGTAACAGCAAGCAGTAGAAAATCCCAGAGACTGGCAGCATGTGTTGTTATCTGACAGTTCGCTGTTTCTGCAGCAGCGGACTCTATGACCCTGGGAAACTGTCAGTTTTTCCTCTCAGTTGGCAGCCTCTGACTTCCTTTATAAACCTCACCCTGGGGTGTTTGGGGTCAGTTTATAGGTGTTCCTGGCTGTGGTCTGCAGCGATCGGCTCTTCTTGTTGTTCCAGAGACTTCTGTGATAGCTGCTCCTAAGTTAAGTGTTTGACTTTTGCCATCTACCTGGGCTCATTTCTCTCCTCTTATTGTGCTCTGGTTGTAATCCTCCTCCTTATGTACATGGACACCCATGTCTACAGGGTCCATTATCAACAAATCTTTTTAACAATTCTTGCTATTTGGCTGGATTCTCTGAGAGCGCTGATTGCGGTCTTCAATTCAACTAAACACAGGATAGTAACATGTCTAAAAATTGCCAATTAAAAGCTTGGGCTACTAGTATGCAGGTAGCCGAACAACCTTCTTGGACAGCACATTCCAAGATGGCCGCAGTGCCACGCTCGAAAGCAAATACTGTGCCATTATCTCTCTCTGTCAAACAGAAATGTGGCATTAGGCACAAGCTATTTGTTCTGTGCCAGGAATGATGTGGGCAGCAAACATGCTTCTTATTCCATCATGCAATTAAACTTAACACACCAAACATTGTGCACTAAGCAAATGAGAGAGGTAGACAAGGCACCATGCATCCATCGCTGGGAGACTGATTTATGCAATGATGCTTTCTAGTTATTTTTTACAGTGTTTCTTGATGCGACATATGCTAAGGAAAAGGAATAAAAAAATTATAAATGAGAATTTTAATTGTTTTGCACAGATGGTTTATCATATTGACAGTGATATGTTGAGCAAATTTGTTATCTTAGTTTATTACTTTGGAAAAAAAGAATCTGTTGGTTCAAATATACACCTTAGGGCTGGAGACGATCGGATAAATCTGTGGAGGAGCGAGTTCGAGTCGGATTGAACACTGTTATGCTAGCTGGGTCAGCAGAGGTTTAAGCGAACCCACTTGGCCTCAGCACACAAAAAACCCAGAGGGGCTTGACTGCAGAACCAGACCTGTTTTTCTCCACATATTTAAAAAAAACTAACCCGCACATCCAACAAATGTGAATAGGTGCTAGCTGAAATAAACATAGTAACTATAAGATGCATACAGCTGCACACTAAAAAGCCAACAATGAATAAGGGAACTCTGGTACTGCATTACTGCTATATGGAAAAATGAGATTTTTAGTTTATGTATTGGCCAATGCATGTAACCCGGAACCAACAACAAGGTAATCTCTATAATCCGAGTACCTAACTTAAATGCCACTATGTAGGTTAAAAACATCAGCTAGGCTAAAAAAATCTAACTTGAAATGCCACTCTTTGGACTAACTAGCTTAGATAGTGGCATTTAAGTTAGGTTCCCGGAATACAGAGATATACCTTGCCGTTGGTGTCCGGGTTGCATGCATTGGCCAATACATCAACTAAAAATCTCATTTTTCCATATAGCAGTAATGCAGTACCAGAGTATCCCTTATACATTGTTGGCTTTTTAGTGTGCAGCTGTATGCATCTTATGGTTATCTCCAGAGGCAAAAATGGTGAGGGTGTAACGCTGCAGGTGTGAGACCTGGGTGCCACTCAGGAAGACTGGTGCTTCCGACGGCTGTCCCTAGGGTTCTGGGAGCGATAGTCTCTGGAGAGAGATAGCAGCAGCAGCAGGTGTCGAGGTTCCAATCAGGATGGATGGATGAATGAATACAGCAGCAGCTGGTGACGATACTTTGTGGCATCGAGTATCGTGGTTGGCGGCCAGTGTGGCAGTTTTCAGCAGCGCCAGGTTAGGGATAGCATCAGTACACTGAAATATAAACATATGTCAGCAGCGGAACTAGCACAATATAACGGCAGCAGCACAGTGTTAGGGGACCTGAAAACTAGCAACATATTAAACTCATTGCCCAGGCACTTTCTGAAGGGAGAAAGTACCTTAAATAGCTGCAGCCTCTCAGCTGATCTGAGAGGCACTTCCAGGTTAAGGGTATGTGACGACCTGGCACCGCCAGGTGGTCACACAGATTAGGCCCCCGCACAACACCTTCCCTCACAGGGTTAAACCTTGCCAACCAAATCCTAGTCACCCCCCCCAGGGTAGGAAAGGCACACCAGTGGGCGGGACCAGGCGGATGGAGATTGCCCACCTAGGGGTCTAGAGAACCCGGGGCGGGAAAACAGTCAGTTAAGTCAAGTTCAGTTAAGTGGCAGTAGGAGTGCTGAGTGGAGGAGGAGAGGAGCAGTAGGAGACAGGCTTAGCTCAAGTTCAGTGGCGCTGGGGTTGGAGCCCCGGCGTATTGTCTAGGTGGCATACGGTGGTCCGTGTCTGACAGGAGACGGGAAGACTGCAGCCGGAGATCCGAGGTGGACCGGGGCAGGGTTGGAGCCTGCCGGTACCGACACCGGAGACCCAACCCGGAAACCGTGCACAGAGGGGGTACTTGGACCCTGAAGCCAGGACTGGAACCAACGGCCTAGCGAATTAACCAATTGAGGGCAGGATTATAGGTCCTGTCCCAACCAAAGTCCCAAAAGCAGATAACCACCCACCAAGAGGGATAGGGCATCCACCAGGGCCCAGGAGAACCCACAGGTCAGCGTCAGCGGGCAAGGCTTCCAACCGAAGTACAGGGAGCGGACTTCCACGTTCCACACCGGGAAGTCCACGATACAAAACACAGTGCAGAGGAAAGTGACACAGACCATCATCCCGGGTGAGGGACCAGAGTACACCCGGCCGCGGCGGCCGGCCTCCAGCCCCTTGGTTAACCATTGGACTTGTCTGATTTATTTAATCGTGAGTAAACTGAGACTCCCTGGGTCTGACCAGGTGCGCCGGCCCCTGCCATCACCATTCCCAGCACAGAGTCATCGGGCCCCGGGGCAACCATCCCTACCTACGGAGGGGTTAACAACCAGCTGCCATCCCATTGCCCCCGGGTGCCCCCACAACAGCAGCGGTGGTGTCACACTTCACCACACACCGTGGGTGGCGTCACAGACTGATTACGGTAAATCCCGTACAAATACGTCCCTTTCATTTGAAGTGTCCGCGTGACCCCCGGGTCCGGAGAATCCCTCGAGCCACACTGCGGATCTGGATCCGAGCAGCCCGGCTGCTACTGACGTGGGGGTGGCACAGGTACACTGCCCCTTTAAGAAAGGGGGCATGGCCGCGTGCAATTTCGAAAGGCAGAACCAGGAATCCTGCTGTGAGTACACAGCCTTTGGGAGACAGCAGCACAGGACGGGAATAGAGTGGCCACCGGAGGAAGGACAGACTGGTGAGAGGGCCATCCCCACCGGGGGGGTGGGAAGCAGGACAATACACGGGCATTACAAACACTATGAGATTCCATTCGTGATTCACAAAAAAAAGTTGCCCAATACCGTTTTCCACACTGGTAAAGCATCAAACTGTGGGCTAATTTTTTTTGCAAATGAACAGGCTTCCCCATAATGCCAGTGAAGCATCAGAGAGTGGGCTTCCCCATAATGGCCTACCGCTATTACAGGACTACACAGGACTGTTTATCAAGCGGGATTATATACCTTCTACAGTGATGGTCAGTAGATCAGCGGCTCATAGTGGAGCATAGACAGACGCAAGACTGGTAGTATGTTCAGAGGTGAATTCCATCTCCAGATTGATCGTGTAAGTGGATTTTATGCTTGTGATCGCTCTCTCTCTTTCTAAACATTTCCAGTTCTGAGATCCACACAAATTTATTCAGCACAAATCGAATCTTGTGGGAAACGTTGGCGAAGCCGTCTAATTTGAATTTCAAAAGATCCATTCATCTCTTATTAGGTCAAATTTACTAAAAAAAAAATTACTATCATTTTTAGATAAACTTAGAGTAGACAATTTTAAAATGTGCCAAATACATCACATTGGATCATGCCAAGTGAGGGATTTGTCTAATCTTACACCACCTCATATTTGGATGAGAATTCATCTCACACCCTTTTTTGTGGTAAGCATTGCCCCATCGTTGAGCAAGTAATCAAAAAAGTGTCTAAAACACATGATAAATGGGTGGAAGACTTAAAAGGCAGTTTTTTGTGCAAACCGTAGGAGAATTTTGTCACTTTTAACTGACTTAATGTCCACAACGTTCTGGTAGTAATATTGATATTATCTCATGGTACTTACTTTCCTACTTACTTCCCTACTCAACCTTCTGAAGGACATATCCAACTCTTCTGCCTTTGGCTGAGAATATCCTCCCGGTACCTACTGCCAATCTATTAACCTTCCTAACTTTATTAAAAACCTTTCCAACTTCTGAAGTTCTATCCATATATCAACGTTAGTGATTCTCAGAAGTTTCCCTCCTTACCAGAAGCCTACAACTCCACTCTTCAGATCTCCTTGGTAGCTGCAAATAAAACACTTCTTAGCACAGGTTCAGATGACCCTAATGTACCTGGTTTTATTTCTACTATACCTGACTCACTACTATCTTTTCCCCATTGAGCCCACAAGCCTTTCCCACCCACTTGGGTTCTACTCCACAAGTCAAAACTTGGAGGGTAATACCACAAGCTCTATTAACACCTTTGCACTAGAGAAGTCGAAAAGCTGCTCCTCAGATGGTATTTAGTCTTTCACAAGCGTGGTTTCTCCTATGCATGCTTTCAAGGATATTTTGAGAGAAGTAACATGTAACTCAACTTTTAGACTTCTGGTGGATCTAAACTAAAATCCAACATTAATGGATCATGGCGGTCACGGGTGTGTAACGGGTGACAGACAGTCCTGTGGTGTATGGCAGTAGACGGTCACAGTGTTTGGCTGCACAAAATGTTCCCTGACTTTCTATTGTTCCTGCTGTTAGTATTCATTGTACTGGGTATCTCCTCTGCTGGGTTTTCATTCTTTTCCCTTTAGGATTCAGAGGAGCTCCTCTTCCCTTCAGCTGCAAATCATCCGTATTTTACCCATAAGTTTAAATACTCTCATTTTCATTGGACTTGTGCTGGCGATATTCAGTTCATTCACAAACTGGAAGCAGGTGGCTTGCACTCATCTGTAGAATCATTGCTACTATTTGCTCAACTTTTTCCTGAGGCATCTGGAGATATGTTTCTCAGACACTTTCCACATGTTTGTATTTCCCTGTGTCTTCTTTAGTGTTTAGAGGGGTTTACAAAGAAATCATCCAACTAGTTCCCTATCTAGGGCCAAGCTCTAGGGTCAATCTAGGGTCATGTATTCAGCTCGGCGCAAAGGGGTGGAACTTATTTAAGGTGGTGAGGGACCCAAGGGGCTAGCAGTAGGTTTGGCCAGGGGTCACCATCTCCCCCTTCCCTAGACTCAGGGTTTCCCTTACCTTCCCGTTCGCTTGGTACTCCCTCATACCTAGCGTGACAATGGCGTGCCATTTTATTTAAGGTTCTGCAATTATGTAATTCCTTTGAGATGCACTCCTAAGTAAAGAATTTAAAGCCTTACCATATTTTCATTTTTCTGGTGACAAAAAGCTATTATCCATGCTTGAACACAACTTACTTTATGCTACGAAGTTAAGAATAAGAATAAATTTTATTTAGCTAAGAAAAAAAAAAAGTTTTTGTAAAGCAGGGCCCCAGTAAATGACAATCATTTGGCTAAACATAAGGCCACTTTCACTCATCTGTGTTTCGTAGTACGTTCTTGGGCCATGATTTGTGGACTTGCAGCAGGTCTCTTGATTTGAAATCGTAAACCTCGTTTATTAGTCTGATTTGACAGTCAGACTCGACTTCCATATGTAGAAAATTATAGGAAATACGATCATTCTATGTGCATAGAACAAGTTGATGTACTGTCAAAAATGAGGTTTTCAATCAAGCTTAAAAATAATTTCACCTGACAAGTAAACCTTTTGCTCATTTGTTGGGTGATTTCCAATCGGAAAACAATCTTCCTAGGAACAATTGTTGCCAATTATTCATCTCTAGTACTGGTCACCTATAGAACAACTGTTCACCTCTAGTACCTGCCTTTCCCACAATTTAGGGACAAGAAGCTCAAACCATTGAGAACTCTAGGCCCACATAAAAGTCAGCAGAACCTGCTGGGGAGGGACTCCTGACTGTCTGACAAATCATGTCAGGAGAACTAAGGATTGCATGGTTAGAACTCAATCTTCTGATCCTTTTTGTTTGACAGGGAGAATCCTCTAGCAGCCGCACTCTCGGAAAGAACCCAGGAATACCCGGCCAACGTAATGCCGAGTTGGAAGAAACTATTTTTCGTCTGACAGCTATCTAATGTGTATGACGAGCTTTAGATACCTCAGAAGGTCTAGTAGTTATCTAAAGCAGGACAGTAACCATACTAACTGGTCACAGTTGAACGATGAATAAGCAAGGATGATTGACCTTAGGGAGATCAACATCCAGCACCAAGGAGACACCATCACGTGTTTCTCAACGCAGTGATTCTAGAACAAGGCCCCCTGGGAAAATATGCAAAACAGGACTGCCGCAGAAACACCATCACATGTCTCAACGCAATCGTTTACTAGGCATTGCTCCCACTAGCCAGTTTCCTACTCCACACTGATGAGGGGCAAATACCCCGAAACAGCTGTCTGTGGATGGATACCATGTTTTGGCATAGGCGGGTTCCTTGACTGGAGACTGCCCTTCCCATGGTTATTCCTTCCCTGTGAAAGACCTGGCTAGTTTACTGCCAGCGTTGAGACATGTGATGGTGTTTCCGCGGCAGTCCTGTTTTGCATATTTTCCCAGGGGGCCTTGTTATAGAATCACTGCGTTGAGAAACACGTGATGGTGTCTCCGTGGTGCTGGATGTTGCTCTCCCTACGGTTAATCATCCTTGCTTATGTAGTCGTTTACTAGGCATTGCTCCCACTAGCCAGTTTCCTACTCCACACTGATGAGGGGCAAATACCCCGAAACAGCTGTCTGTGGATGGATACCATGTTTTGGCATAGGCGGTTTCTTTGACTGGAGACTGCCCTTCCCGTGGTTGTTCCTTCCCGGTGAAAGACCTGGCTAGTTTCCTGCCAGCGTTGAGACATGTGATGATGTTTCCGCGGCAGTCCTGTTTTGCATATTTTCCCAGGGGGCCTTGTTATAGAATCACTGCGTTGAGAAACACGTGATGGTGTCTCCGTGGTGCTGGATGTTGATCTCCCTACGGTTAATCATCCTTGCTTATGTAGTCGTTTACTAGGCATTGCTCCCACTAGCCAGTTTCCTACTCCACACTGATGAGGGGCAAATACCCCGAAACAGCTGTCTGTGGATGGATACCATGTTTTGGCATAGGCGGTTTCCTTGACTGGAGACTGCCCTTCCCGTGGTTGTTCCTTCCCGGTGAAAGACCTGGCTAGTTTCCTGCCAGCGTTGAGACATGTGATGGTGTTTCCGCGGCAGTCCTGTTTTGCATATTTTCCCAGGGGGCCTTGTTATAGAATCACTGCGTTGAGAAACACGTGATGGTGTCTCCATGGTGCTGGATGTTGAGCTCCCTAAGGTCAATCATCTTTGCTTATGTAGTCGTTTACTAGGCATTGCTCCCACTAGCCAGTTTCCTACTCCACACTGATGAGGGGCAAATACCCCGAAACAGCTGTCTGTGGATGGATACCATGTTTTGGCATAGGCGGTTTCCTTGACTGGAGACTGCCCTTCCCGTGGTTGTTCCTTCCCGGTGAAAGACCTGGCTAGTTTCCTGCCAGCGTTGAGACATGTGATGGTGTTTCCGCGGAAGTCCTGTTTTGTTTTACAGTTGAACGATGAAGGCAAAAAAATACACTAGGAAGTTAAAGGTGGTGCAGATAGAAAGAGTCAAGTAGATTCGGGTCTGCAATACTGGAAAGTAGCATTGGTGGATGAAGAGAAATTATTCAGACCAAAACTAGGAAATATACACCATCGGTGGCACTTAGGCCAGTATAATGTTATTTATCTGGTCTAATATATATGTTACCGGCAATGTGTAAAAACAGGCATTCTATAGAATACTTAAGCAATGTATACAATGCTAGAAATGGGTCGTCAAAGTATGAAATACATCAGATGTTCATACATTTCCTAGCCATTCTATAGAATACCTAAATAACAAACAGGCAGAGTGTAGAATACTACAGGGGTGGTCTGTCCAAAAGTAGGTGGACAGAGCAGGCAGCAGCATATCTGTGAAACTGGCTCCGTTGACCTTAGCATGAAAATGCCATTCTAGCCTCCCATGCTGCAACAAATAGTCTGGAGTGACACTTCTGATTCTTATTTTTTTCATCCAGCAAAGATATCACGTTGTTCATTTTGCATTTCTTCTTTCATGTTTTTGACTGTTTGTTACTAAAGACTAATAGTCAGGAATGACACTTCTGTTTATTTGTGTTTTTCTCAGTAAAGATATCCTGTTGTTCATTTAGGATTTCTTCTTTCATTAGTTTTTTGACTGTTTCTTACTTCTTTCAGTGGTTTTTTGAATGTTTGTTACTAAAGACTTTTCCAATCTGGGCATTATATCAGACTTTGCCCTGAGCAGTTCTTGTCATTCTTTATAATACCTAGACATTTTATGTAATGCCTAGGGAAAGTATAGAACAACGCAGATATTTCATACCTTGCCTGAAAACGACATGTATACATTGCCTAGGTATTCTATAGAATGCCGGGTTTTCATACATTGTCTGTAACATATACGCAGTTTAAACATAGGTTAGATAGATGGAAAATACTGAAATTTATCACATTATGAATGAAAAATTTGGTGTATCATTATACACAATTGTCTAACTTTTGCAGCAAAATTTTGGTAAGCATTAAGATATTCTTCGCCTCATCACTTTCCTGTTAAATGACCAATCTTTTTACTGAGTCAAACCATTTTCCCACCCACAGATTAAAAAGTATCTCCTCACAAGTAGAGATGAGCGGACCCGTGGAAGTTCGGGTTTTGCTGGTCCAGCTGAACTTTGTAAAGTTCAGTTTTGGACCTGGACTTGACCTAAACTTCATCTGAAGTCACTGATTGGCAGTTCAAGTCTACCCACATGCAGCCAGCCACAAACAGATCACTTCTGGGGGAGGGTGGGCTGGGTTTTTTCCATTTTTGGGGTGGCTGCATACTACATTTGATCACGCTGTTGTTACCCCCAGTGTGAGCCGATCATACACTACAAGTGGCTCGCACTGGGCTGAGCACCATGCATACTTGTGTGCCGCCCCTGCAGCGGTTGAACTGCTCGGATCCGGGATTGCTGTGGCTCGAGGGTCTCCGGACCCGAGGGCTTGTGGCAACTCAAATGTAAATGGGGCTATTTACAGGGGATAATAGTTCGTGACGCCACCCGTGGTGTGCGGTAAGGGGAGTACCGCTGCTGCCGGTGTTAGGAGTACCTGGGGGAGATGGAGTGGGGCAGCCAGGTGACGTTTCCCTTCACGGGTAGGGGAGACCCCGGGACTCTGGATGGTGGTGTGCAGGGGAGCGCAGGGCTAGGTGGTAGCAGGGGATGACCATGTAATCACTGAGACAGCGTTGGTGATGAAAAGCAGACTCTGCCAACAAGGTAAATCAGGTCTCTGGGTGCCACTGCCCTCTTGAGGGGAGCCCGTCCGGGTATCCATCCCTAAAGTACTGCCTAATGGTCTGGAGCCTGTCTCTGTGCACAAATTTAGAAGTTTTCAGTTGGCCCGTAGGCATAAAGCTGTCCGGGCCCCAATCCCTACTATTGGTAAAGGAGCTTTGCTCCCAAGGGCTCACGTTTGGGATTTCAGTGGGCTGCTTGGGTTAGAAAGCCCTATCTCCCTCGTTGCGCTAGTGCCCCTGATCTCTGAGCTTCGTGGGGACAGTCTATAAAGTCACTATCGTCCGCAGGTTAATTGCCGGGTTGCTTGAAGCTACTCTCCGACCTAGGGTCCAGTACCCCACTGTGCTTTCGGTCCCGGACCAGCTATTGAACTCGAGTTGCTGACCGCCCTCCAAGACTATGTCCAGGCACCCAGTCCCAATATGCCGCGACCGAGTCTCTGACTCCTCTGGGTCCAGACCACCGTCTGCAACCCAACCTTTTACTCAGCTTCCCTGGGAGCTCCAACCCCCAGTTTCCTCTTCCTTTGAGAGCTACTACTCCCCTTCCTCTCACTTTGCCTCCCTTGAGCCGACTACTCTGTCACCTCCCACCAGTCTGCCTGACTCCTAGGTGGGAGGCCCTATTCCAGCTCAGCAGCCTACTGGTGTGTCTGACAGGGTGTGGTGTGAGATGTGGTTGGGACTTGGATACTGATGGAGGCAGTACTATAGGTTGTCAACTCAGAACAATGGGGGGTTGAGTCCTGCACTAAGAATAAAGAGCGTGCAGTACCCTGTGACGACCTGACTAGTCCAGGGGCATCACATTCGCACAAGTGATTTGCATTGGTAAAGCACCCAAACTCCGAACCCAAACTTTGTTTTCTTGGAAAAGTCTGAGTTCGTACTGAACACTAAGCTTCAGGTTTGCTCATCTCTACTCACAGGCAGTTTTGTCATGGGATTCGCAAAACACAGACTCGTCCATCAAGCTTCCAGGTTGAGAAGCATAAGCCAACACCCCACAGAACACATTCACTGCTCCAGAGTTTAGAGACCTTGTGCCTTACACTACTCCATCCAACACTTTGGCATTGTGATTGGTGATTTAAGGCTTGCATTGCAGCTGTTTGGCCAAGGAAATATGACGCACCCCAGGGCTTTGGGGTACTCGGTTCTGGGCTGTATATTACTGGGATATTTCATTGGGTGGCCGTTGCCCGGTTCCGTGACCCTGGGGTCGCTTAAAAGGGGGTATTGTACAAGGGACAAATAAAAATAAAGTGTTTTTCGTGACTAAACCTGCGGTATGCGGCTATATGGGGAAAGTATCTCACTGCTGGGGCTGGTGGTATTGGCTAGCTTAGGTGTGATGGCTCTCAGCAAGTAGAGCTAGGCCCTAGGTGAGGATGATGGTGCTTGTAGTATATAGATGCAGAGGTGTAGGAAGAATTCAGACAAATCAGGGGCTGCGGTTTAACTTGTGCTTTACTCACTGGTTTGGAGTTGCTGCAACCCGGCTGGTGCTGGAGTCTACCAATCCAGTATTCCCTTTGTTCCAGTGCCAGTGTAGTGAACTGGTGAGCTTTACTTCCATGCACCCATCTGTAGTGGTGGGTCCCGGTAAACTGGGATTAGATGTAGTACCCTGTGGCACCTGACACTCAGGGGCGCCACAGATACATACTATGAAGATCCATGTGAAAAAGTTTTGTATTGGAAGTTAATGCTGCCTTGGCAAATTTTGTGCACTCTGGTCCTCAGCACTTCATATGTGGTCTTCACTCCGAATTACTATGGTTCCTAAACACATCTACTTTTGGATAATAGCCCTCACAGGTGATGATGGAATATTTAGGAGGGAAGAAATGTCATGAACGGATGTTATATTAGTGACTCTTATTTTAGGACTGCACTGCTATCAGTGAGATCTCTACCACCAATCCAACAGTAAAGGCATACGGAATGGCGAAGGGTCTGGATTTTATACACCAGAAGCAACAGGACTGAATGAAAAACATGAATTCAAAAATAAGAGCAGTGTCCCAATACTTTTACTCAAACAATGAATCTCACAACCCTCTCTATGGTGAAGAATCCAGTGTGACTTCTTTCCACAGCGCGATGTATTTAGTCGTTTCAGTCAGTGTCACAAAATGTCAATAAGGAAACCAAAATCTCATCCCTTGGAAAGTTGGTTAGAAAAATTCCAAATCTTAGTGTTTTCATAGTGTAATTCACTGTTATTGGACGCCACATTGGCAGCAGGATAACAGCAGATGGCCGGCAGGTGCTCGTACCGTGCGGCAGCAGTGTTATTACTGCAGACAACCTGGGCAAACGCTGACGTGTATTTATCACATGAGTATAAAGAGGCATTTGCATCGGATATTTATAGGAAGCAGCATGAGGAATCACTGACAAATGGATCATGTAATGTTTGTTGAAATTGTTTGTCATTTGTAGTAATCTATATAGGATATTTCTGTAGGTTCTGAATCTCTTCTGGCAAATATTTGGAAACACAATAAGTTAAAGGGTTGGAAGAGGTTTGGACAGACATGTCTGAATTCTTCTAGGAATAGTGATCCTTGCTTGGGCTGAATCTGGTATCGCAGGCCAGTTGTAATTAATTGGAGCCTGTCACAAATCAGTCCCTTATAAGCTGCGGCCACCAACAGTGGGCTCTTATATATGTAGTGCCCCTGAACCCATCAGGGTGCTACAAGGTTCTGCATCCCCACAAGGATGCGGGGCCTACCCCCTTAGGTACCCAGAACCCCAGTGCCAGTAACACCAAAAACCCAGGTAATCCCAGTTTCCCCCAACAATACCCCATACAATGGAATCCAGCTAGGGTGGGACCATGGATGGCTGCCTAGAGGTGGAGCCACTCCAGTCCACTAGTTGACCAGGTGGGAGGGGCAGACTGTGGAGAGTAGTCGGGAACATAGGAAGTCAGAAGTCAGTCTAGCTAAGTCTAAGTGAAAGTGTGAGACGGTGAAGGTGGAGGGTGAGACTGAGGAGCTTCCTGACTCGGGTTACCGGTGACCTGATACCCAGGAGAGGTAGTTGCCGGTGGAGTACTCCTGGAACCGACAGGTTACAGGACCCTAGGACAGGAGAGAGCTCCAAGCCGACCTGTTAACACCTGCACGGCAAAGGGGACCATCAAGGACCTTGTTGACCCTAAAGATTCTGAAGACTCAGTAGTAAAGAGAGAGTCGGGGACAGGACCAGAGAATCCAACCCCACAGGGTTCACGCTACCTTCAGGCGGACAGAGGTGGACAAACCACAAACCAGGGACCCCCAGTGTTCCATACCATGGGGATCCACTTACCAGAGACAGGTGCAGG
Source organism: Anomaloglossus baeobatrachus (assembly GCF_048569485.1). Classification (NCBI taxonomy): domain Eukaryota; kingdom Metazoa; phylum Chordata; class Amphibia; order Anura; family Aromobatidae; genus Anomaloglossus; species Anomaloglossus baeobatrachus. The sequence continues at coordinate 726,077,740 of NC_134354.1, forward strand.
GGAAGAAGGTACCAGACTGGCACTGCGACAATGGGGACCTGGAGGCGAAACCAGCCGGCATTGGGCAACCAGTTAACATCTCAAGTGAGTAAACCAGTTGCACTGAATACCTGTTTGGACTCCTTCTTCCGACGTCTACCGCACCATACACCTGCTGGGGTAATACCCTACTTGCGGAGGGCCCAAGTCATCAGAGCTGCACATTCCATCAGCCCCAGCAAAGCCTGCAGCGGCGGCTCCCTACACTTAGCCACAACATCGCAAGTGGCGTCACAAATAACTTTATTCACAAATCCCCTGTAAATATCCCTATTACAAAAAGGGCCCAGGGCCACCATCGTGACATTCCCAATAGAGACACTGCCCGGAACCGAGTACCCCATAACCCTGGGTGCTACATATACACCATTCTAGAATACTGTATATAAGAGCCCATGCCGCTTTGGATTATGTAAAAAACACCTTTATTATACTCACCGACAGGGCGGTCCGGTCCAATGGGCGTTGCTGGTCTTGATTCGGTGCCTCCTATCTTCTTCCTCCTGCCCAGCACCGTATGGATGACATGTCCTTTGTCATCCACACAGTGTCCTCCGTTGTGCTCCTGCGCACCTGCACTTTGATCTGCAGAACAAAATACTGTAATGCACAGGTGCAGGGAAATGTCAAAGACCGCCTGCGCATGCGCACTACAGTATATTTCTCAGAGAGAGATAGAGACCCTGATTCCAGCAATGTGTCACTTACTGAGCTGTTTGCTGACATTTTGATAAAATCAATGTTTTCTCTGCTGCAGATCTAACAATTATACAGAGCTCATGAATATGCTGGACTACCTGCAGTGTGACGCCATGGCCTATCAGGTCATCACAGGGTATTGTGCAACCTGCCCTTCTGCATCCTCCTTGGTTACGGATCCCTGTTCTTTGGTGTTGCTAAAATCAGAGCCAGTCAAAACCCTAGGAACAATTTGCACCACACCCACCAGACACACTATTGGGGGGCCTGAAGGGAATAGGGCCACCCATTGGGGGGGCAGGTAGGGGAAGTCAGAAGTGTGAGAGAAATGTTGGAGAGTGAAGGAGAAGGAGTGTGGTGTGGTGTCTCTCGAGGGGAGAAGTCACCGTTGTGGAGCAGGGCTCCCTGAGACTACTGGGTGGCAGACGTTGGTCTGGGCCTGGTAGGAGCTGGAACCCCGGTCACAGGGGATCGTGTCAAGGGGCTAAGATATGCCGAGGAGGGGAGCCGGCGGCCTTGAGCCATCTCCGGGCATGGGCCAGGACACGACAGGGTACGTGGACCCTAGGCCGGGAAGTAGCTTCAAGCATCCTGGTAATTTACCTGACAGGGGTGAAGTCTTCAAGATTCATCCCTCACCTGCTCCAAAATCGGGGTACTAGCACAACGAGGGAATAGGACTTTCCCAAAACACAGTCCAGAAAATCCCATGCAAGAACCCTGAGAGCAAACTCACTCTGTTAGCCATACGGGTGAGCGGGATCTGACTAGTTCCACACTACAGGGTCCAAATAGTTAAGAAGGTGCCACGGAAACGGTCACAGGCTAACAAGCAACATCAAGGGCACGGATCCAAGCGTGCTCCTTCCTTGCTGCAGCGGTGCTCAGAATTCTGGTTTACAAGCTGTCGGTGTCAGTATTCTTGGACTGAGTGAATATGCAGAAACCCTTTTCCTCTCCCAATGGCACCCCCTTCGCTACTATCAACGGGCCCCAGGGCAAACCCGCCCCTACCCACGGAGGGGTCAAACACTTTGCTGCCATACCACCGCCACCGGGAGCTCCCAACAACAGTGGTGGTTCTCCACCTTACCACGCACCGTGGGTGGCTTAACGAACTTCCAATCCCCCTGTACATATCCCCCGTTTTTACCTTCGGGTGTCCGCGTGATCCTCACGGGTCCGGAGACCCCTTGAGCCACCGCGGCTCCGGATCCCAGTGGCTCGGCCGCTGACGCGGGGGCGGTACATGCAGCATGCTAAGTAGTCCTGTAATGATAATCTACTGCTGATTAATCCGTGATTTTATCAAAACGACACTAATCAGCCCAGTAAGTGACACATCACCGGAGTCAGAATTTCTGTCTCTACATTATGTTGTTCTCAGAGTAGGTTGCAAAAACCTGGTGACAGATTGCCTTTAACTAAAAGGGACTACAAGATGCGGCTCTTTGCTCCAATGATGGTAATGTTTTTGCTGAGATTGTTTCAAAAGTTGTAGCAATACAGTGCATTTTTAGCTACAATTGTTAGAAAAAAACACCCCAGAACCCAAACATGTGAACACAGTCTTAGGCCTCTTCCACCCGTCCTTGTCTCCGGTACGTGTTTGGTCCTTTTCCTCGCATACAAGAGACACAGGCACATGTAGACCCATTAAAATCAATGGGTCTGCGCTCACGTGCGTATTCTGCTATGGACCGTGTGTACATGTGGAGCATACGTGTGCCCGTGTGCTCCACACGTCAACATGTCTGTTTTTCTCCGGCATCACGGTTGTCACACAGAACGCAAACGGACCACACGGAGGTGTTCCGTGCGACGCTCGCCGGAGAAAACACACGTATCTGAGAACAAAAAACAAAAAACTTTACTCACCTTCTCCAGCCCTTCTGTCTCTGCCGCTGCTGTCACTTGCTTCCGACCGCCACTCATTATGCTCATTGCATATTCACTTCACTGCGGCCGGAAGCTGCAGCAGCGGGGAGTCGGCAGGACCGGAGACCGAAGATCAGCACCACGGACAGCGACATCAGGGACAGGTGAGGAGAAAGTTCCCATTCTCCATGTGTTATCACGGATAACACACGGAGAACACACGTATGCCCTAAACACGGCTCACGCAGGGCAATACGCACCTTTGACACGTCCGTGAAAAACGTGCGTGATTTTCACGAACGTGTGAAAGAGGCCTAAGCTCTTTCTCCTTACTCCAAGTTATTTATTTGATTTCCTTTCCTCTTTTATCATCCAGACTCCTCTCTTTTTCCAGTGTGGGACACAAGGGAAGCTACCGCCCCTAACCTTTGATGCAGAATTATGCCCATTCAGTTTCTGGGATCTAGTATAAAGGAACATTATAGTTTCCAAATATGATCACTTATCACCTCGATAAGTGATCACCATTTGATGGTTTCGGGTCCCAATGTTGGAAGCCCTACAAATTGCCAGAACAGTGCACTTATGTCAGCCATTCTTCCCTGGTCACAACCCAGCTCTGCAGCTTCATTCATTGCCTATGTGAGTGATAGCTGAGTGCAGCGCTCATCTAGCTCCATTCAATGCCTCCTGGCAAGGGTCTTTTTGCCAGGAGAGAATGGGCGACTTGTCCAATGGCTAGGAAAACATTTTTGGAGACTTTAATGCCCATTTAAACTCTTGTAATATCTGTTAAGTTGTTGAAAAGCTGTATTTCTTAAAGAGTAACTACCTTTATATATACCGGATATAATTTTGTTCAGCATGGAAACTTATGAAACTTTGTAAATCCCTTTTTGGGAGGATTACTTTTAACTCCTGCAGAAAATATTGCATTTAAGTGGCTTCCAGGCCTTTGCTTTTTCTCAGTGGATTTGTGGCACCCCTGAGGCTCTGGTCGCCACAGGGTACTGCACCTCAATTAAAGTGTGGTATCTATCTCAGGTAAGGAGGGGGTTAATCACCGGTATTCCACATTCACACACTACATACAGCTTAGGAGCCTTCACATAGAGTGGATTGGCTCAGGGTAGGCAGGGGGTGGCCATCACGATCATGAGACTTCCCTGGTCACTGAAGCCAGCCACCTGGGGGGCGGGTTCCATCTGGGGGTAGAAATAGGTGCAACACTCACACACATGAAAAATAGACCCACCGGGACCATAGTTCTGACAAGACATCTCTGGAAAACGTGGACTTCACTACACCCGGGGCTGGGAGCAGGAGCTCAGCCCAGGTACCTAACTGCGGAGGGGGACACCCTAGAAATAGGACTCTCTCTCCTTCTTTCTCAAAACACCGGTGGTGACCCCTTACTGGATCTGGGATTGACCTGAGCCCATCATGGCAGTGACCAGTGTGACCGACCTGGCTGCTGAAGTTGTGAGTAAACTGCACCCTGAACCCGCGGGGACTGTGTTGGCTCGTCCTTACTGGCGCCACCGCCCAGCGCTTAGGCGCCAACGGGCATTACAACCCTCATCATCCTCTGGGGGCCTGCTCCAAATGTGGGGAGCGACACCATCCCGGCTGTCATAACATCTACCCAGGCGAGGAACCCTGCAGCAGTGGCTATTCCCTGGCCGCATATCACAGGTGGCGTCACAACAAACGTTTCTCAATACCCCGCTTCCCCCACCATTTACTGTACGGGCATGGCCACCCGTGACATCGCCAGACCCGACCCGAAACGACGGTCCGGCAATGAGTAGGTTAACCACATATTTACCTGCCTTTAGCTGCATTGGTATCAGAATGTGCTCATTTGGAGCACAGATGATGGCAGTGATGGGTAAGCACTTGTGTCACTAACTCTGGGGATGAGTTGCTGCAGGAAATTGTACTGATAAGCAGAACTCTCAGGAGGAGGAGATGTGGCGCCCCTGAGGCTTCCGTCGCCACAGGTCATTGCACCCCATCAGCGGTGTGATGCCCCATTCTGGGAGAGGAAGAGAGTGAACTCCGGTCCCCTGGTAAATCCACACTACACCCATTGTTAGGTACATACTAGGACCAGGGAAAGTGGCAGGCAACCCTCCCATGCTGCATGCTGGGAGGGGCCGTAAGACCCATCCCTGCTCCTATGGGTTACAGCTTAGCAACTGGGAGGTGGGAGGAGCCACCAGAGTGCAGAGACAGAGAGGAAGGTCTAGTGAAGTCAGTCTACCTCAGGGAGTGAGAGAGTGAGCATGTAGTTGGAGAAGAAGAAGAACGAGAGAAAGGAGGGAGGAGGAGGCCTGCTGGAGGCAGGCAAGGAGGAGAAAAGAAAGGAAGAAAGAAAGAAGGAAAAGAGCTCCAAGTCAGACAGGAGCAGAGAAACAGAAGGAGACGCTTCCTGGTGAAGACCCTGGGACCCAGAGGTCCAGGTGACACCACGTAGGAGACAGAAGGAGTCGCAGGGCCGCGGGTAGTCCTGGAAGTATCACGAGCAGGCCTAGAGGTACCAAGGAGAGAGGGCCCTAGAAGTGCCACGGGTAGTTGTAGGCTGCGGCGGGCTGTTCCACAGTAACATCGGTGGAGGGATTAAGCTGCGACAGGGGACGGTCCCTAGAGACTGGAGGAGTGCAAAAACATCTCCAAACGGTAAAAACCGAGGCCCAGGGACGTTGTAAGCTCCCAGGGCCAGAACCCATAGCAGACTTCCAGAAAAGGGGTAATCAGCCGACAGGTGACCCCCCAGCCTGGAGGCTGTAGTGGAGGCCAAGCCAGGTCCATCCTAACAAAGGCAAGGCTAAGGAAGACAGCAGAAGAAAGAAACACTAAGAGAAGGGCACCGGCTTTCACTCTCAGAATCACCCAGAAACGGCGGAGGTCCCTGACAGTGGTCCCAGCAGTCCAAGGGTCCCTACAGCTGTGACAAGAACTGTGAGTAAAGAACTTGAACTGCACCCTTGAAGTGGTCTCTGTTATTTCAGCTGCATAGACATTCACAAGCACCAACTGTGCCCCGGGCATTGCTCCACCTGTGGGGAGCAGTACCACCATTGCTGCAGTAACATCATCCCGGAGGCCTCACACAGCAGCGGCGGCTTATTAGCCGCATACCACAGGTGGCGTCACGAACACAACCATTAACAAGCAAGCCACATATTCTACTGACACCCACCAGGGCCACGGAGCCGGGCCCAGCCACCACTGACTACCACCGGACTAGTCCGGTGTCTGGTGTCCCATAGCCCTGGGGTGGGCGAGTCAACTTTTGGCGTCACGAACAGGATTTCGTGCCCGGTCTAACCGGGTACTGTGCGCCTGAAGAACCGTGTGACAGACTGTGTACTTTACTGAGAAACTGCCGCCATTAGCGCTGCTGAGAGCAGGAAGAAGGGGGGCGTGTAAGAAGAAAGGGCGCGAAGAGAAGCCCCGCCCCCTTGTCCAAGAAAAGCGCGCGAAGCGGTGCCCGCCATAGAAAACGGAAGAAGAAGAAGTGGCGACTAGATAAGCTGGCTGGCTGGCAGAGAGAGCCTAAACGCCCGACCAGCGGATAAAGAAAATGTACCTGATACTAAGCGGAGCGGTGCCGGCCGTGATGGGCTGGGCGCCAGTCTGGCGCCAGATACTAGTGCAGCCTCCAGCCCCGCCTCCGAGAAGGAAAAGGGAGCAGCCGAGTGGCGTGGTCGAGCACTCGAGCAGTGTTCCAGGCAGCATTCCCCAGGTCGGAAGCATGGCGGAGGAGCTGCAGCAAGGTGCACCAGGGACCGGAAGAGTGGATCCCGAGCTGGACCTGCTGAGAGAGGAAATGCGAGTCCTGGCCCGGAGGCTGAGCAGCATGGAGGTGGAAGCGGACCGGCAGAGAGAAACACCGCTGATACCGGAAGGCCTGGGCCAGTGGATGGATGCCGCGGAGCAGCAACCGGGTGAGCTAAATGAACCCCCGATCCGTCCGGACCCATGGCCCCGCCACGCGCCCCCCGACCAGCCTCTTCACCGACCCCCTGGCCTTCCCCGCCAGCCCCGCTGACGCCCGGTGGGGCACCGGAGGCCTGCCTGAGACCCCCGCAGACGGAGCCTGGGGAGGGGTGGACCCGGAACAACTAGTGGGCCCCCTGCCGAGTCCCCCTGTGAGCCTCCTGGGAATGGCATCCCCGGAAGTGAATTGGGACGCAGCGCCCATAGAAACCAGGGGACTGCAGCGGCCGCTGCTCCCCAAGGAAACTCCCCTGGCCAACGAGATGACGTGCCGGAGGCTGGTGGTCGAGTACCAGAGGGAGCGGGAACTCAGGGAGGAGAAACGGAGGGCCCGAGAAGTCGCCAATCTGGCCTCCAAAGAAGAGGTCAGGAAGGCCCTGAAGGGAACCGAGTGCCCAGTAAGACGGGGCACCGTGGTTGATTTCCGGCAGAAAGGCGGCTGGGGCTTCATCCGGGAGCCCGGTCTGGGCAAGGACGTGTTTGTGGCCCGGAGGGACATCGAGGAGCACCTGCCCAGAGGCCATCCAGGGCGCGATGCCAAGCCGGGTGATGTGGTGGAGTATACCCGGCTGATGGGGGACCGCGGATGGTACGCGCTGCATGTACATATCCTGCAGGAAGAAGCGGCCCCAGAAGAGCCAGAGTGGCGCCGCACAGCACAAGAGCGCAGCATCTCTCCAAGCAGCAGCACCACCTCAAGGCAGACCCAGGCCACAGAACTGAGCAGAGGTCCTGCGACAGCCACTCAGGAGACGCAGACCAGGATCTCCATGGCGTGTGTGATGCAGGGCGCCCGGCCAAAGCAGGGCCCTAGAGACCACAGCAACAGCCCCCTGCAGACAAGCAGCCCTCTGCAGCAACGCAGTACAACACCTACAAGCAGCCCCACTCCAATCCAGGCTGCAGGACAGCGCAGAAGGTCAGGGACCAGCGCCCAAGGGACCCAGACGATGATCTCGTCGGCGTACCTGCTGCCAGGAGCCATGCCGGAGTGGGACCCTGACATCTACCCTCGAGAGTAAAGAAGATGAAGAGTGAGCAGCTGAACTGTATATAGCCCCTGTCTGCCCCTCATTCTTTTCGAAGATGACACCCTTTCCTGCTGTACTGCCCCTGATGCTTTTTGAAGACGTCACCCCCCCATGTTTATGTGTTACCGGGCCACTGAACTGGAATGTGGGCCCCGGTGAATGTGATGTGTATGTGTCTTATGTAACCAGGCCATTGGACTTAATGGCTGGTTGATTTTGTCCCATTATTGTTTGATTGAAAGAAACGAACTGCCGGGCTACTGGACTTGTTGTAGCCGAAAATGTCTATAGTTGCACCCGTTGTGCCCCCTACCAGAATTATGGGGGAAGTGCCCAAACTGTGCAATGAACTGAAAGTGCACACATAGTTTCTTTATAAGAAGTTCGCAACGTTTACTGATATGTGCCTCCCATAAAGGGAAGAAATGTTTTATTGTTTTATTACTTTGCATACAAAAATGTTTTGCAGTTCTCCCACATGTTTTTGTTGTTTTTCAGCCCGAGGACGTGCTGGGATTTGCTGTGGGGGAGTGTGGCGCCCCTGAGGCTTCCGTCGCCACAGGTCATTGCACCCCATCAGCGGTGTGATGCCCCATTCTGGGAGAGGAAGAGAGTGAACTCCGGTCCCCTGGTAAATCCACACTACACCCATTGTTAGGTACATACTAGGACCAGGGAAAGTGGCAGGCAACCCTCCCATGCTGCATGCTGGGAGGGGCCGTAAGACCCATCCCTGCTCCTATGGGTTACAGCTTAGCAACTGGGAGGTGGGAGGAGCCACCAGAGTGCAGAGACAGAGAGGAAGGTCTAGTGAAGTCAGTCTACCTCAGGGAGTGAGAGAGTGAGCATGTAGTTGGAGAAGAAGAAGAACGAGAGAAAGGAGGGAGGAGGAGGCCTGCTGGAGGCAGGCAAGGAGGAGAAAAGAAAGGAAGAAAGAAAGAAGGAAAAGAGCTCCAAGTCAGACAGGAGCAGAGAAACAGAAGGAGACGCTTCCTGGTGAAGACCCTGGGACCCAGAGGTCCAGGTGACACCACGTAGGAGACAGAAGGAGTCGCAGGGCCGCGGGTAGTCCTGGAAGTATCACGAGCAGGCCTAGAGGTACCAAGGAGAGAGGGCCCTAGAAGTGCCACGGGTAGTTGTAGGCTGCGGTGGCCTGTTCCACAGTAACATCGGTGGAGGGATTAAGCTGCGACAGGGGACGGTCCCTAGAGACTGGAGGAGTGCAAAAACATCTCCAAACGGTAAAAACCGAGGCCCAGGGACGTTGTAAGCTCCCAGGGCCAGAACCCATAGCAGACTTCCAGAAAAGGGGTAATCAGCCGACAGGTGACCCCCCAGCCTGGAGGCTGTAGTGGAGGCCAAGCCAGGTCCATCCTAACAAAGGCAAGGCTAAGGAAGACAGCAGAAGAAAGAGACACTAAGAGAAGGGCACCGGCTTTCACTCTCAGAATCACCCAGAAACGGCGGAGGTCCCTGACAGTGGTCCCAGCAGTCCAAGGGTCCCTACAGCTGTGACAAGAACTGTGAGTAAAGAACTTGAACTGCACCCTTGAAGTGGTCTCTGTTATTTCAGCTGCATAGACATTCACAAGCACCAACTGTGCCCCGGGCATTGCTCCACCTGTGGGGAGCAGTACCACCATTGCTGCAGTAACATCATCCCGGAGGCCTCACACAGCAGCGGCGGCTTATTAGCCGCATACCACAGGTGGCGTCACGAACACAACCATTAACAAGCAAGCCACATATTCTACTGACACCCACCAGGGCCACGGAGCCGGGCCCAGCCACCACTGACTACCACCGGACTAGTCCGGTGTCTGGTGTCCCATAGCCCTGGGGTGGGCGAGTCAACTTTTGGCGTCACGAACAGGATTTCGTGCCCGGTCTAACCGGGTACTGTGCGCCTGAAGAACCGTGTGACAGACTGTGTACTTTACTAGTCCGGCCCGGCACCGGGTGTCCCATAGCCCTGGGGTGGGCGAGTCAGAGACAGATGCTGACCCTTCACTGCCATCATCTGTGTTCCAAATGAGTACATTGTGATATCAGTAAGGCAGGCAAACAGGCTGGGGAATAGTGAGGGTGTGGACACAACTTAGGCCACAGTCACACTTGAGCATAAAGCGGTCTTTACACGCTACAATATATCTAACGATGTGTCGGCGGGGTCACGTCGTAAGTGACGCACATCCGGCATCGTTAGTGATGTAGTTGCGTGTGACAGCTACGTTCATCGCATACACGTCGTTCATTTGCTAAAAATTGAACGTCGGGTTGCTCAATGTTCCCGAGGCAGCATACATCGCAGTGTGTGACACCCCGGGAACGATGAACAGATCTTACTTGCGTCCCACCTGCAATGCGGAAGGAAGGAGGTGGGCGGGATGTTTACGTCCCGCTTATCTCCGCCCCTCCGCTTCTATTGGCCGGCTGCCGCGTGACGTCGCTGTGACGCCGAACGTCCCTCCCACTCCAGGAAGTGGATGTTCGCCGCCCACATCGAGGTCGTATGGAAGGGTAAGTACGTGTGACGGGAAATAATCATTTGTGCGACACAGTCAACAAATTGAACGTGCCGCACATACGATGGGGGCGTGTCACATCGCATACGATATCGTATGTGATATCGTAAGGTGTAAAGCAGCCATTACTCATATGTAACTTGTGCGACTCTCGCATCGCATCACCCGACACGCCTGACACTCTCCAGACAGTGTCTCAGCTGCATAGAAATACATGCAGCCGACCAGCTCCTGTCAGGAGAGTGTGCGGCCGTACCGGGTGATGCGATGCGAGACTTACACGAGTCTATCACAAATGTGACTCCGGCCTTACATGCAATATGTTTTAGGAAAGAAGACAAATTTATAAAAAATAAAATTACATTAAAGTTTTGTTACTCTTTAAATATTGAGTGGCAGAGTTCAATAGAGTATGCTACTGAGGACTTATCATTAGGCTATGTTCAGACCTTGTGGCCATGGTACACTTTTCTTTGCTGATATCACAGGGTTTTTGCTGTGAGTTTTTTAAATTCCACTAAAACAGTGCATTTTTGCCGCAATCAGGAAAAAAACAAATCAACAACAAAAATGCAATGTAACTCCAATGTGTGAACACAGCCTTAAATGGATCATTAAAGGGAACCAACCAGCAGGATTTTCCAATATAAACTAAAGGCAATGCCATACTAGCACTAGGATGGTGAATCAAACTATCCCTTCAGTTTAGACACTGTATCTTTGATTGCAGAGAAAAACATTATCAAGGATCCAGAAATGAGTGCTGTGGTTGAGTGGAGTGTGCATTGGGGGCAGACTTTGAGGGTCGGGTCTTCAGTAATGATTCCTCTCCTGGCTGTCTGCCTCGCCTCTGTTTAAATTTTTCCCTTCTGGCGATGCGATGAACACTATGTCTGGCGCATGCGAAGTATTATTTGCAAATTTTTCTCCAATTCTTAAAAAAAATGGTGCCAGAATCAGCAAATGTGCGCACCGCGATCTCCAGGGCATTTTACTGAGGACACTATGGAAATGACTATGAACGGCAGTGGTTCATGCGCTGATACAAAATTTCAGTCTGCGCATGCGCCACCTCCACTTATATTCGTATTTACAGCATCCTCAATAACATTGCGCCAGAGATGGCAGTGCAGGCTTATGATGATTCCGGCGCCATTTTATTGAAGAATTGGAGAAAAACTTGAAAATGATACTGCACATGCGCCGGACATAGTGTTAATTGTGGCGGCAGAAGGGAGAAATTTAAGCAGAGGAGGGTCTGTTGTGAATGTCATTCGAGTGGGTGCTGCTGTGGAGCTCCCTCTGGTGGCCAGAAATGGTAATGAAGCTGAGTCTTAATCCGTGACTCAAACAGGTGTTGGAATTAATTAGGAAACCAGGAAGTCCTATTGCAGATCAGCCTAATGTATTTAGGAAAGCAGTTTCTGCCTGGCGGTTGCCGATCGTTACTGTTTCCTACTGCTTCTGAGGATGGCTGGGAGTTTTCCCTTCAGTTTCTCGCATTTATTCTGCACCTGAATCTACTCCAGATAAGTTTGCTAGTTTCTGTGCTTAATTGCTGAAATTGCATTAAAGGGTGTTTCTGCTTATTCTATTTGGTTCTGTGTTTGGTTTCTTGCATGTGAGAATGTCTTTCTGCTTCTGTGAGCATGGCAGTTCCTCCAGCAAGAAAGTGTTTGGATTATTTGCACTTTAGAATATTGTTTGTTGTGTGATTTTGTTTCTTCCCATTTTATCTGCAATTTTGTTTAAAGGAGTTGTGCGACATTAGCTTAACAAAAATTTTTGAGTTTATCTGTGCTGTATTGTCATATAAATCACACCTACATTGTTATTTTTTGTTTTCTAACTTTTGTTCCTCTTGATTTATCCCTTTATTCTCGGCAGCTTCTTGTTTACATTCAGCTCCAGCAAACTGACCACTTCCTGTGCAAAACCTCAGTCAGAGCTGTCACCGCCCAGCCTCAGTGTCCAGCCCCACCCCAGTGTCCAGCCTCGCCCTCTGCCCGCCCCCTGCACACACATTCCCTGTCAGTATTCTTCCCCAGCACCTGACCTGGTATCACTACAGCATTGCAAATAACAGCCCCACATCGGGCTGTGCACCGCACACGTATGTTCTGCACCGCACACATATGGCTCTGTACCGCACACATATGGCTCTGTACCGCACACGCACACGTATGGCTCTGCACACGCACACATATGGCTCTGTACCTCACACGCACACATATGGCTCTGCACACGCACACACACACATATGGCTCTGCACACGCACACATATGGCTCTGCACCGCACACGCACACATATGGCTCTGCACCGCACACATATGGCTCTGTACCACACATGCACACATATGGCTCTGCACCGCACACGCACACATATGTCTCTGCACCGCACACATATGGCTCTGAACCGCACACGCACACATATGGCTCTGCACACGCACACACACACATATGGCTCTGCACACGCACACATATGGCTCTGCACCGCACACGCACACATATGGCTCTGCACCGCACACATATGGCTCTGTACCACACACGCACACATATGGCTCTGCACCGCACACGCACACATATGTCTCTGCACCGCACACATATGGCTCTGAACCGCACACGCACACATATGGCTCTGCACCGCACACGCACACATATGGCTCTGCACCACACACATATGGCTCTGTACCACACACGCACACATATGGCTCTGCACCGCACACATATGGCTCTGAACCGCACACGCACACATATGGCTCTGCACACGCACACACACACATATGGCTCTGCACACGCACATATATGGCTCTGCACCGCACACGCACACATATGGCTCTGCACCGCACACATATGGCTCTGTACCACACACGCACACATATGGCTCTGCACCGCACACGCACACATATGTCTCTGCACCGCACACATATGGCTCTGAACCGCACACGCACACATATGGCTCTGCACCGCACACGCAGACATATGGTTCTGCACCGCACACGCACACATATGGCTCTGTACCGCACATGCACACATATGGCTCTGCACACGCACACATATGGCTCTGCACCGCACACGCACACATATGGCTCTGCACCGCACACGCACACATATGGCTCTGCACCGCACACGCAGACATATGGTTCTGCACCGCACACGCACACATATGGCTCTGCACCGCACACGCACACATATGGCTCTGTACCGCACACGCACACATATGGCTCTGCACACGCACACATATGGCTCTGCACCGCACACGCACACATATGGCTCTGCACCGCACACGCAGACATATGGTTCTGCACCGCACACGCACACATATGGCTCTGCACCGCACACGCACACATATGGCTCTGTACCGCACACGCACACATATGGCTCTGCACACGCACACATATGGCTCTGCACCGCACACGCACACATATGGCTATGCACCGCACACGCACACATATGGCTCTGCACCGCACACGCACACATATGGCTCTGCACCGCACACATATGGCTCTGTACCGCACACGCACACATATGGCTCTGCACCGCACACGCAGACATATGGTTCTGCACCGCACACGCACACATATGGCTCTGCACCGCACACGCACACATATGGCTCTGTACTGCACACGCACACATATGGCTCTGCACACGCACACATATGGCTCTGCACCGCACACGCACATATATGGCTCTGCACCGCACACGCATACATATGGCTCTGCACCGCACACGCAGACATATGGTTCTGCACCGCACACGCACACATATGGCTCTGCACCGCACACGCACACATATGGCTCTGTACCGCGCACGCACACATATGGCTCTGCACACGCACACATATGGCTCTGCACCGCACACGCACACATATGGCTCTGCACCGCACACGCAGACATATGGTTCTGCACCGCACACGCACACATATGGCTCTGCACCGCACACGCACACATATGGCTCTGTATCGCACACGCACACATATGGCTCTGGACACGCACACATATGGCTCTGCACCGCACACGCACACATATGGCTCTGCACCGCACACGCACACATATGGCTCTGCACACGCACACGCACACATATGGCTCTGCACACGCACACATATGGCTCTGCACCGCACACACACACATATGGCTCTGCACCGCACACATATGGCTCTGTACCGCACACGCACACATATGGCTCTGCACCGCACACGCACACATATGGCTCTGCACACGCACACATATGGCTCTGCACCGAACACGCACACATATGGCTCTGCACAGCACACATATGGCTCTGTACCGCACATGCACACATATGGCTCTGCACCGCACATGCACACATATGGCTCTGCACCGCACACGCACACATATGGCTCTGCACACGCACACATATGGCTCTGCACCGCACACGCACACATATGGCTCTGTACCGCACACGCACACATATGGTTCTGCACCGCACACGCACACATATGGCTCTGTACCTCAAACGCACACATATGGCTCTGCACCGCACACATATGGCTCTGCACACGCACACATATGGCTCTGCACTGTACACGCACACACATGGCTCTGCACACACACACATATGGCTCTGCACCTCACACGCACACATATGGCTCTGCACACGCACACATATGGCTCTGCAACTCCCCCCATCCCCATCGGGAACACATGTAGGGAATACATACCCACCTGTCCTCGGTCCCCGCCGCTCCTGCACGTTCGCGCGCTGTCTGTGCTCTCTTCAGCACAGTAGTGACATCACCGCTGTGCTGAAGAGAGCACAGACAGCTGGAGGGACAGTGATGAGAAGCAGCGCTGCGCTGCTTCTCATCAGCACTTTCAAATGTACCGGCATCGGTGATCTGTGATGCCGGTACATTTGAATGTGTGATCCTGAGCAGGGGCCCGGTGCTGGCGCTGACACCACGGCAGCCGCCGCTTGGCCCCTCCCCCAGGTCACGGACCCCACAGCAGTGCAGGGGGAGGTTACTGGAGAATAAAAGAGGTGTGGGGGAATGTGTGGGAGGGTGCAGGGAATGGAGCGGGGCTCATCACACTGTACAGCCCAGCAGGGAGGCGACATGCTGTTCCACATTTGCATGTCAACATGGCCCTGCCCATGTTGACATGAAATGACCGGAAGTAGCAAAATCGTGGCAGGAGCGGTCACATGACCGCTCTGAGCCGGGGGAGAGGGGCTGACAGCAGGGCAGGTAAGTGGTCTCTATCTACTTACCTGCCCCAATGTAGCCCAATAGGGAAATAAAAAAAAAATGTCAAAGAAGCCGGATAACCCCTTTAAAGTTTCTGGCACAAGAGTACCTGATATAGTGGGGGAGAGACCGTGTGGTCTTAGTATTTTTTTCCTATCAGGAGTTTGGTATTTTTTGCAGGGTTTTTTGCTGGCCGCAATGTTATCTGTCCTGTCCTGTTGTATCTAGTAAGTCGGGCCTCACCTTTGCTAATCTATATTTTCTATCTGTGTATTGTGTTTTCTTACATCACCGTCGTTGCATGCTGGGGGCTTGCTATTTCTTTGAGGACTGCTGCAAGGCAAGTTAGGATTCCTCATTTCTATCTTTGAGGTGTAGCAAGTTTTTCCAGCAGTGACGATGTGTCTAGGTGTGTTAGGAACATCCCACTGCTACTTCTAGTGTTGTCCGACAGATAGGGGATTGCGGTCAGCTTAGTTTCCAACTACTCTTGTGGTTTTGTTTTTTCCTGATTAATGGGATTTTTTGTGATCATCCACGGTTATCAGTTCATAACAGGAGGCAGGCAACCAGGGAAGGAATCATTACTGAAGACAGTTGTTCTGAGACTAGAAAAAGGTTTGCAGAAACAGCCCTACTCTTCCCTACGTTATTTTATCTTAGCCCTTTTCCATTTTTATCCTGTTCCTTTTAATGGAACATTTCCTTTTTCTTTACCTTTTGTCTCATTCTTCACTGATTTCTTTTTATTGAAGATTTCCATAAACAAATGCAAAAAAAATATAAGGAAATATTCATTTCCTGCAGATACAGTCAGGGTCCATGTTTTCGATTATATTCGAAAGCTCAACCTGTCCTTATTGGTTTCAATCTACTGTGAAAAAAAAAGGCAAAAGCTTTCTCTCTAGACGTGACAGCCTACTTACTGGCCAATGTAGACTTAATATAAGGCAGCTGCTTGGATGAAATAAATAGGATTACTTCAGCGCATCTGCATATTGAGCAAAACCTTAATCTATCGAGTGTGTAAATGTCACTTTCATGGTTTCTATATTTTTATTTGTCAGAGGGAGAATGTGAAGCCAATGCCAACCTTCTGTTTTTGTGATGCAAAGTCCTTTGTTTCTGCCAACTTGTCGGAGCCAATATTTACAGGGCTGAGCTATTACAATCGCATACCCAACATCACTGTCTTTGGTTCTAAAATAGTAAATTCTGTGTTTTAATGGGAGTCTGTCACATCCAAAATGAATTTTAAATGGGCTATACAATGTTGTAGGGGACTTAGGCCCTACAACAACCATACGGGGCTACAGTGCACTCTCATCATGGTCAAGAGTTTGGTGCACTTTTATACCTTCTCATTTCATATTGGGGGCCTTCCTCCATTTCTGAGCATTATAGCATTGTAGCATTATATTTTTTATGAAATGTTGACGTATTTCTGAGTGAAACATGTGTAGGTACAATTATTGAGTAAGTCTCTGATTCATGCTGTGTCATGAGTGTATCTCTCTCGGGGAAGACCCTGGGTGACTCTGGTGTCAGATGGTCATAGCACCTCGCTGCTGGCAGGTCCACTGCTGTTATTTAATAACATCTCCTTCCTTGTGGTGCTGTAGGGGTTAAGCATCCTTTCCTGTCTGGCTGCGGGCTTTAGCTGTCAAGCTCAGGTGTGGCTCTTTGGGATCACTCCCCTTCCCTATTTAAGTCATGTGATCTGATTAAATGATGCCTGTGATAGAAACTGAATTCTCATTTCTATGTGGTCCACTTGGAAGGAGTCTGCTCGGGAAGAAGTCTGTAGCATTGTGTGCAGCAGTGGTGTTTGCTGCACTAAAGCTGCCTGGAGTGTTTTTCCTTGCATGTCTATTTCCCCTGTTTGTATTCCTTCCCTTATGTTTCTGTATGTACTGTAGTGGCGAGTCTAGTGAACTGCTCAGCCTACTCACTAGACAGGGTGAGTTTAGGGCTAGCTGAGGGAATAAGGTATCTGGCTCATGACAGATTGAAAGAACCTGTATAGGGATGCTAGGGAGCTCAGGAGTCAGCTTGCGGTGAGTTCAGGAGGTGCCCCCCACCCTTCTCCCTAGCGGCAGGGACCTCCATTGTATCGTGACCCCTGTGTTCCCTATGTGTTGTAATATCTTCTGGGCGTTTACCAGGAATTAGGTAAACGCCGCTAAACACGCGCGTGACATGCTGCTTGCGGTTCAAACAACATGAATGTCCCCTTTAACTCCTTCACGACATGCACCGTACACATACAGTGCAAGTCTGCAGCATGTGTATGGAGCAGGCTCGCAGGGTGAGCTCGCTGCATACTAAGCAGGTAATGGCTGTTTTTACAGCCACGTTCTGCCTTTAACAATCGCGAGTGGCACGGAGCTCCAACTGCCATTGTTAACTTGTTAAATGCTGCTGTCTAGCTCTGACAGTAGCATTTAATGCACTCCAGCTTGAGGTTGCGTCATTCTATGCACTCAATGGAACACTCACGGATCACTGATGGGTTATTATGACAGCCTCGGGTGTACTGAAGACCTCCATCGCTGTCATTACAAAGCTCCCTTGAAACCCTGATGGCCAGGCTTCAAAGGACACCGTGATTTAGACCATGTACAACAATACCGTGGTATTGCTGTATATAGAACAAGTTATATAGTTACATATGTTGAAAAAGACCTAGGTCCATCTAGTTCAACCTTCCTCCAGCAATTATACATTTTGTCATTAAGTCATTTATAACCGACAATGTTGTGTGTACTGAAGAAATCATCCAGCCCTTTTTTAAAAGCTGTTATACTATCTGCCATTACTACCTCTTGTGGTAGGGCACTCTACAGTCTGACTGCTCTAACTGTAAAGAACCCTTTCCTATTTAGCTGCCGGAATTGCCTTTCTTCCACTCGCAGTGAGTGCCCCCTGGTCCTTAGTATTGTCTTTGGAAGGAATAAGTCATGTGCCAGTCCTTTGTACTGACCACACATGTATTTATACATATAAATGGGATCAGATGACCGCAGGTTACAGTCCCCTAAGGGAACTAATAAATACAGTGAAAAGTAAAAAAAAATGTTTTTAAAAATAATTAAAACAATAAAAGTTTACATCATCCCCCTTTTCCCCATTAAAAATAAAGATAATAAATAAAAAAAATTGGACATGTGGTATCGCCGTGTTCATAAAATTCCGGCCTATTAAGATATAAATTAATTAAACCGATCGACAAGCACTACTCAGAAAAATTTCAAAAACGCTAATATTGAGGGTTTTTTGTCACTGCAGTACAACAAAGAATTCTGGAACAACCGATCACAACATCATATTTATCTCAAAATGGTATTAAGAAAACCATTGTCTCGCCTAGTAAAATAAGCAATCACATTGCTCTATTGACCAAGAAAATGAAAGGGTTACAGGTTTCGGAAAATGGCGACAAACCTTCCCATTTTTTTTTTAAAAAAAAACTTGAATTTTTTTTGCCCACTTAAATAATATAACAACTGGACAGGTTTGGTATCATCATAATTGTACTGATGATAAGAATCATATTGGAGAAATCATTTTTACCACATAGTGTACAGCGTAAAAACAATTCCCAAAAAACAATGCCAGAATTGCAAGTTTTTTTCACAATGTTGCAGTACTTGGAATTTTTTTTTCCTGTTTTCTAGTACACTATGTGGTAAAATGAAGGGTGCCATTCTAAAGTACAGCTTATCTCACAAAAACAAACCCTCATGGCTATGTGGATAGAAAAATAAAAAATGTATGGGTATGGGAAGAAGGGAAGAAAAAAACTAAACCGCAAAAATGGAAATTGGCGGGGTTGTAAGTGGGTTAGGGTGGTGTCACACACAGCGACGACGACAACGACGTCGCTGCTACGCCACCATTTTCTGTGACGTTGCAGCGACGTCCCGTCGCTGTCGCTGTGTGTGACATTCAGCAACGACCTGGCCCCTGCTGTGAGGTCGCCGGTCGTTGCTGAATGTCCTGCTTCATTTTTTGGTCGTCGCTTTCCCGCTGTGATGCACACATCGCTGTGTGTGACAGCGAGAGAGCGACAAAATGAAATGAGCATGGAGCAGGAGCCGGCATCTGGCAGCTGCGGTAAGCTGTAACCAGGGTAAACATCGGGTAACCAAGGGAAGACCTTTCCCTGGTTACCCGATATTTACCTTCGTTACCAGCGTCCGCCGCTCTCGCTGCCAGTGCCGGCTCCCTGCTCTCTGCACATGTAGTTGCAGTACACATCGAGTAATTAACCCGATGTGTACTGTAGCTAGGAGTGCAGGGAGCCAGCGCTAAGCAGTGTGCGCGGCTCCCTGCTCTCTGCACATGTAGCTGCAGTACACATCGGGTAATTAACCTGATGTGTACTGTAGCTAGGAGAGCAGGGAGCCAGCGCTAAGCAGTGTGCGCGGCTCCCTGCTCTGTGCACATTTACCACAGCGACGCGTGTCGTTATGATCGCTGCTGCGTCTGCTGTGTTTGACAGCTAAGCAGTGATCATAACAGCGACTTAAAAGGTCGCTGTTGCGTCACAGAAAATGGTGACGTAACAGTGACGTCGTTGTCGCTGTCGCTATGTGCGAACCCAGCTTTAGAGTGTTATTCCTATCTCCAAGATCCTATCCCAATTTCTACTGTGTACTAATACTATTATCAAATACTTCTAATTAGAAATGTAGTATAGTTGCCCTGATATAGCCATGTCTCTAACCTCATGTGCTTTATCCAGTACTGCCAGGGTTAAGTAGATCCTCTGGTCTCCTGAACTCTGAATGAAAGCTATAGCCAGCTGTTCTCTATTGCTAGTTAGCTGTGCTATAAAGATTTCCCTCCTAGTCCAGGAATGAGCTGGTGAAAGTTTCTGCTTAGCTTGCTGCTAGAGGTAACCTGTGGACCAGGAAGCCATTCAGAGAATATTTGCTGTGTGAAAGTTGTGCTGAGTTTTTCCCTACCTATGTCCTTTTTATTTTTCCCCTCTGGTCAGTTCCTCATTATTACCTCTTGCTGATTGGCTGGCTTTGTATGATTGCTGTTTATTTTAGCCTTGTCTGTCTAATCCTCTCTGTGTCATGAACCTAGAGTGAGACTAGCGTTCCTGCTGCCCTGCACACTATACAGGGCAGCAGGAACTGACAGGGCTGAGTCCAGGAAAATACAGGGATAGGCATGTGATCAGCGACTGTGTGAAAGAACCCATATAGGGACATTAGGAAGTGCAGGGATCAGCCTCAGGTGAGTTTAGGAGGTGGCCCTGCTCCCCTTTCCTTAGCGCCAGGGCCCACCGTTATATCATGTACCCTGTGTGTTGCGGCACTCGCCAGGAGTTCCCATGTACCTAGTGGAAAACTGGTAGTCACTGCATGACATACGCTCAGAGAATGGACAGAAGACAGGTGATAGAGGAAACGCAGGTGCTGAAGTTGTGAATGATGCAGCGGCCATGTCCTACAGCAGAGTGCAAGCTACAGTACTCAGTATGCGATGTCTGAACTGGACAAGATTTTCTTGGCCCAACATCAACAGTCTCATGAGGCTGTTGAATTTCAGACATGTGAAGCCAAACTAAGTAGGTAATCTGGTGGAATTGTGTCACCCAGGGAAGGGGGCACTCGGTCCCGGGCGGTTGCAAATGGAAATGTCACTCTTCTGACCGTTGCCCGGTCCTGTGCCCTGGGGCTTCTTTGTAAAAGGGGAGTATTTACAGGGGAGAAAAGAGTTAATGTTCGTGACGCCAACTGCGGGTTGTGGTTAAAGGTAGAGAACCGTCGCTGCTGAATGTGGGTACTTTATTTAAATAGCCACTGGGTTAAATACACAAGTTATCAAATCAGGACAGCAATATTGCGCATCAGGGTCACCATATGCGAAAAAAATTAAAATTTAACTTTTAATTAATTTATTTATAAAAATGAGGATAATCCAGGTCCCATAAGCCATGGACCTCACTCCCAATGACATGCACGTGGCAGGAGCGGCCGTGCTTATCGCTCGTTGGGAGTGAGGTCCATGGCTTATGGGACCTGAATTGGATTTACCGCATACATGACTCCTTATTGAGTCTATGTTTATTGCATATGATGAATTTTTGGACTAATTTTTAATGAGACCTGAGATGCAATTGCCACAATTATAAGCTCCCCTGATGAGTTTGCTTTTCTAACGAAACGCGTTGGGAGGTACATTTTCTTAATCATGAGGTTCCGCCAGGAGGATGCCTGAACCCATTCGAATCTAATATGTGGTATATCAGAATTTGGTGAGATAAATCCATTTCTTTATTTATCAGTGGACTTTCTGAAACTGGCACCTGGTTTATGGGTGAGGAAAGTTCCACCTTGTATAGCGGTACTAGCTTGTTTATGGTTTGCATTGAACCCTTGAAAAAGTAGGAGGGGCCAAACCTTACTTGTATTGTTTGTCCTTTTATTAGTGAGGATTATCCTCATTTTTATGAATAAATTAATTAAAAGTTAAATTTTAATTTTTTTCTCATATGGTGACCCTGATGCGCAATATTGCTGTCCTGATTTGAATGTGGGTACTCCCAGAGCTGGGGGTGGTAGCAGCAATGATGTTTGGCCCTCCGCAGGTAGGGTCGTGCCTGGAAGATGTGACAGGGTAATAACGGAGACCACACCAGGGTGTCTTGAACAGTCTGTACTCACTCAGACCCTTAGATTACTTGTTCAGGTCCCTTAGAGTATCAGTACTAATGTAGAGCCAATGACCCAGGTTGCTCTGTTCCTGGCACTCTCTATTGGTTGGGTCCCCGTAGCGTGGAGCGTTTGGGGCCCGACTTACTGTCTCCTTCTCCATACGTAATGCAGTGCGGACCCTGTGGGGAGTTAAGTGTCCGAAACCCGATCCTAGTTTACTGCTGATGCCCCCGGATTATTTGGTTCGGTGAAGTCCATGAAGGTGTCCTCACCGGTCAGGCATTTATCAAGCCATGTAGAACTGGCGCCTGATCTAGGGCCCTGTGCCCCGTGCGTGCTCCGGTCCCAGCGGTACTTGTCCGTACCCGCCCTGGCGACCTCTCTCCCATGCCCTCGGGGGTCACTGCTGCACGGACCCAGCTCCGGCACATCCACACACCTCTCTGTGCGCATCACTTCTCTCGAATCACTGCTGACCTCTCCCACCAGGCTGGCTAATCCCGGAACTCGTTCCTTCCATGGCGACCATCCGCTTACATGGTTAACCCTCTATGCCCGATGTGGAGTGGAGAACTAGGATTTTGGTTGTGCTTTGGTGGTAACGGCACTTGTACTCCAGGTCCCAGGGGGTAGGTCCTGCATCCCCAAGAGGATGCAGTTCCTTGTAGTGCCCTGAGTGGCTCAGGGGCGCTACAGAATTAATAAAGAGCCATATCTTTAGGCACAATTCCTCCTTTTAGCCAGTGGAGTTATTGGTTTTGGGGCAGGGGGGTGATAGGGGATGGCCCCTCAAAAACGTTTGCAAGCCTGGTACAATATACTTGAAAACTTGAAGTCACCTTGGCATAACCAAAGTGGAGGAGAACTCTTGAGATCTGTGACCTCAGTCAAAGTGGCTCCATCTCCTGGAAAAAAGTCTGTTGAATCGGCCACGTCTGCACCATCTTGATTCACTAAACAGAACGGGTCAATTCTCTGTTATCTCCCATACACAGTAATATTTCCATTCAAAGTATAACAAATAGGCAGATAAGTTGACCAATTAATTTCCTATATCAAAAAA
Organism: Anomaloglossus baeobatrachus; assembly: GCF_048569485.1. Taxonomy (NCBI): domain Eukaryota; kingdom Metazoa; phylum Chordata; class Amphibia; order Anura; family Aromobatidae; genus Anomaloglossus; species Anomaloglossus baeobatrachus. The sequence goes on from NC_134354.1 coordinate 726,100,863, forward strand.
ATTGCATGTTCCTATGAAGTCTATAGGATAATTACATGTTAGAGAGCTACACAGGATACAATACAGCCCGACACCTAATGGCTCAGCAAATTACAATTCTACCACAAAAAGCAATTGTGTGAACACAAGTCTGGGTGCAATAAATGTCAGAATGATAACAATGCAATTATACCTGACTTTTCCCGCCAAGCATAAACATTTTCTAACTACTAAAATCAAAACGATGGCCTGTTCTTTTATGTGCCTCTAATAATGGTGATAATCATTTTCTGCCTGTGTGTCCGCCGCTCTGCATTGTACACGGCAAACCGGGCGGTCACACCGGTCATTACGAATCAGACACATAAGTTATTATGAAAGTAATCGTTGTAGCCATGCAGACGTTTTACAAGAGGATTCATAAACTTCTTTCCCATCACTTTCTTATGTTTTAGTATCAGATACTTATTAATATTTATAAAGATCACCACTGCCAAACAGGGGGACCCTGTGACCATTATAGGAATCTTTCTAAAGTCCTGCCCTCCATTCATACAGGACATGTACAAGGACATTACAGCCTATAGAAGTAGTGAAGCGCTGGTATCCCTGCACCCCTTGCTCTCCTCTCCACAGGGACGCACACTCACTCACCACCGAGGCAGGCTCTCTCCATGCAGCACTCCACGTGGTTGCCTCCTGCTTCACTCTCCCAGGGCCTGTCCATGTGGCACAGGTCCTCCAGAAGTGCTCTTAGGCCATGTGCATGCACCGCTGCGCTTCTCTTAAAAAGGCTAGGACATCACTCGCAGGAAGTGCCTCTCAGTCTATCCCTGAGAGGCACTGGATACTTGAGGCACTCTCTCACTAAAGCAGATGCCTGATTAACGCCCTTGTTTAGTTAGTTGTTTGTGCCCTAGCCAGCTAGTTGTCAGGTCTGTCCATTATGTCCTGTCTTGTCCTACCTGTATCTGGTTCCAACTCATCCTGACCTGTTGGCACCTGGCTCCAGTCTGTTCTGTCCTGCCTGTACCTGCCTCCAGCCCATCCTGCACTGTTGGCACCTGGTTGCAGTCCATCCTGTCCACCTGTACGTGGCTCCAGTCTGTCCTGCCCTGTAGGCACGTGGTTCCAGTCCTGTCCTGCCTGTACGTGGCTCCAGTCTGTCCTGCCCTGTAGACACGTGGTTCCAGTCCTGTCCTGCCGGTACATGGCTCCAGTCTTGTCACGTCCCCACCGGAGTCCGCTCCTGCGACTTCTGCTCCAATCGCCAGACGACGCCATGTCCCACCATGGATAGTGCTGGTGATGGGAGAGGAGTCGGTGCCCGTGGCTCTGCGGAGCACAGGCTCCGCTCATCCACTAGGCTGGGTTTCCCTGGAACCTGCAGTACCACTCGCTGACTGTAGGTGGCGTGTGTCTTCCAGCTGAAGTTGCCAATATTCACCTGCAGCCAATGGGAAGACACCACACCCTTCTTATTCCCCCTCCTGTCGCATGACCACTGCCAGATATAGTTCTGTACTCCTGGTTCATGTGCTGTTTGTATTTTGATTCCTGTGCGCTGACCTTTGCTTGTTGTTTGACTACCCTCCTGCCTGTCGTTTTTGCACCTTGCTGCCAGTTCCGGATTTGACCTCTGCTTTGTCTCCTCACTACGCCCTTGCCTGCCGATTCTGTTCTTGTTTAGCATCTCCTGGTTTTTGACCCTGCCTGACGACCACAGACTACAGCCTATCACAGGTAGTGATCTCTGGGGCTCTCTGTAATTCCAAATCCCTGTATAGGGGTTAAAGGGTTGCAGAGTTCTTGGGGTCCTGCTTTGTGAGCGACTTTTCTCTAGACTCCCCTTACAGCCTGTCTGAGTCTGTGGCTCCAATCAGGCATTACAAGTATGTCCTGTCCTGTTGGTACCTGCTACCAGTCCGTTCTGTCCTATTGGCTCTAGTGACTCTGACTGTGTCTGTTCTGGCCGTGCCATCTGCCTCAGCCACTCTGGTGGTTCCAGCCTTGCTAGAGACTCTTATTCTGTGGATACTGGACTGTGAGGATAATGAGTAACCCCTTAAAAAATGTGTAGTTTCATCTACTGTTAATTTTACTGTGGTTCAATTTATTTAAAGTTGTTACAGTACAAGGCCAGAACCCCACTCCCAGTGTGGTGGAGGCCAGCACGACTTGGTTAGGAGGAGGTGACCCCCAGAAGGGGGAGGCGGGTGGGGATTATGGGTCAGTTGGAGCATATATAGGCCAGCCTGGGGGCGGAGGATCCCTTTGGCCTGTGCTTTCTTGGGATTGTCCTGCCCTCCCTCCTTAATTTTAGTGATTGCAGGATCATGGTGTCTGTTGGCAGTTAGGGTGGGTAATCGAAGTTGGTGTAAATTGTTACTGGGGGGTTCACAGAAACATGGATCCCTTTTATTGGCTGGTTTGGATGGTGGTCTGGTGATTTGAGGGACCGCTGGCAATGGAATGTCGGGTCCCGGGTTTGGTAGTTATCTCTTACACCCCTTTTATTAGTGCTCCGGAGTTGGTGGTTACGGCTGGGAAGAAGTGTGGTTCAGGGGGAAAATAGTGTAAATAAGGTACTAGTTAATCACCAGATTTATGAGCTTCAAGAATCACACCATATTTAAGTTAATTTTCTGTGTGTATATGTTAAATAAAAGGCTGCTGTGGCCATTTCATACAACTTTGTAGTATGTATTAATTTATTAAGTTATAAAGGGGTAAGGTAAAAGGTATTGGGGGGGTGGGACAGGACACACCGTAGCTCGACTATACCAAAGTCATGAAAAAAAGGTCTGATATGCTCCAGAAAAAGCTCTATGCTCATATACTAGCTGTCTGGTTTTACAGAAATGGTTGGCCAGGAAGCTAATACAGGGTGCAACATTACACACTTCATACACTGTATAATGGGGGGTTTATTTGCTTGCTGGTCTTCAAGGTAGCGTACAGGATGACAGTTCCTTAAAAAGTCCAGCAGTTTATTAAAGCACATAAACCGCTCCTCAGAAACAACACTCACAGAATACAGTCAGTTACCTTCATGGTTGGCCCTCACAGGTTTCAATACCACTTCCAGTATCCAACTGACCCTAGTCAGATGAAGCGAACCCTCTTAATCTCAGGGGGTCCCTTTAGATAGGTTTCTATGCCATTATCCCATGTCCAGCAGCCTCTTTTCCTCTCCCAGAGGCTGCTCCTCAGACACCCAGATTTCTGGTCTGTCCTTGTCGCAGTACACCTGCAGCGGTTTTGATATTTCCAGTATCGGAGTGGCGCTCCCACAGCCTCCACTGACTCACTTCTAGCCAGATGAAGCCAACCCCCACTTTCTTCAGCTGGGTCCTTTCCAGAAGCTTCAACCTCTATGAGTTTAGCAGTCTCTCCACTCTGGTTCAGAGGCTGCTACTCACAAACACACTCTGCCTGCCATGTGCCAAACAACCTCATTAAGACACATGTCAGAAACACCCATAGGTGGGGAATGTGGATGGTCAGTCCCACCCATCTCTCCAGCCACCCATGAACCTGGCCCTATGAATGCTATAACAACATTTGTGACACTACAAGTACCGTCACGGACTTCCAGGTTTACACCATTTCTGTGGTACATACCGGCCATTAACTATGTAGCTGGTTGCTTTCTTACAAGGCATAGCGTGAGTAGGATGGGTGTCTTATCCATGTATCACAATATAAATAAGCTCTCCACAAGAAGGAATATTAATTTGTTTTATTTAACATGAGATTGTTTTCTTTCTTCTAGAGGAAAGGTAATTTGCATACATTTAGCAAAAGAGCAATGCCTGTTGAGTTAAGCCCCCCATACAAATTAATCTAGCATTGACCATATCCAATGGGTTCGGGCGACAATCTAATATGTACGGGGACCCCAGACAGATGATTGTCATGGAAGTGAAGAATTCCACATGCCCTATATCAGATTGGAAATCAAATTGGTACCCCTGAGATAAGCAGTGGCTTGCTCGCACTCTTAGAGAGCCCAAGAGCACTTGGCAGACTGAGTGCTCCTGTGTAAGAGGCACAACCAAAATGGTGAAAATTAATCACTAGTAGTCTTCTTTTAAAGAGGCTGTTCAATAGAGGATAATCTGTTATTAAAAGACTCAAAACCATCATAAATAACAAAAATGTACCTGTCGTTTCTGAGTTGTTCAGTGCTCCGACAGCGGTGACCAGTTCTTGTTGAGGTATTGAGGTACTCGATGCACGTTGACTGGCAATCAATATTCTACTCTTTGCAGATGGCAACCTGGAGACTGCGCCCAATCCAAGCTGCGGTCTTAGGATCATGGTGGATCTATAAAAGCTTGGTGGAACTTCATAATGGGTAAATGTTGAGGGACAGAAGTCATCTTTTCTCTGCCTTTCACCTGTCTGTACACAAGAAACACAAAGTATATAGTGTAATGGATCCAAAGTACGCTTGAAATAATATTATATTTCATTTATCCTTGAAGTCACTAGGTGACTGGAGACTACTGGGGCGATTCTATCACATTTCTTTTAGGTATTACAGCATATTTTTTTCTTGAGATATCTTAAGCGGCGACAGCATGAACTTAACACTAGGAGTTTCCTTCTTCCTGACAGAGGCTACAAAAATAACAAAAAATAGACCGTGCTAAATTATTTGCTAAAAATGGTCACAACAGTTGAAAAGGAAAAGTTGCTGTGGATTTTGTCAGTATGATACATGTGAAGTATGGTACATAAAATATATTAGACAATCATATTACTCTACACAGTAGAGAGGTTTAAAATAAATGTATTGCATTTTATTAGGTAGAACGGCTTATATTTCAACGGTCATTTCCTGGGGTATATAAAATTTCCAGAGTAAAAAAAAAGCAAGTTTCCATTCCCCATTTCTTTTTTTTTTCTAGCTGTTGTTCATACATTAGCTGGTGGGATATAGACCCTCTCAGATAGCTGCCGGACACTTTTTGGAGGGGAGATATGTATCACAGAGATGATTATCCTCATTGATGTCAGGCTGGAAGCAAGCTCCAGTGCGTATAATACAAAGAGTGTTACTAGGGCATGGTAAGGGCCGGGTTTATGAGCAGTCAGAGAGAATAGTGAGACTGGCTGGTCCCATACCTTCACCTCGCAGCGTGGTATGGTGGACATAGTGATTAGCTGTCTGTGTGTGGAGGTGAGAAGTACTCCTGTGATCAGCTAGCACCATATCTAACAGGGGAAAAGAAGGCCCAGTATGACCTGGCTCTCGAGGATGTGAAAGAGTACGCCAAGTTGAAAACAAATATCTTGGCATGTCTAGGAGTAACCCTGCCTGTAAGTGTGCAACGAGTGCACCATTGGGATTATTGCAGTGACAAACCTCTCCACTCCCAAATGTTTGACTTATTACACCTGGTCCTGGTTAAGAAGTGGTTGCAACCAGAAACTTCTTCTCCAGGGCAGATGAAGGAAAGAGTTGTCAAGGACACTTTCATACACTCCCTTCCAAGGAGGTTCAGTCCTGAGTTGTCCAGAGAGATCCCAGGAGTGATGATGACCTGGTGGGCATGGTATAAATGTACCCGGCAGTTGAGAAGTCTTTGGGGAAACAAGGGACTGAAGGTTATCCGTACTGGTGTTCCAGTCGTGAGACTGACACCCAAAAGAAAGAAACTAGAGCCACAGATGGGGCACGACTGGAGGCCCAGAGGGCGTCTGAGGTGTTGCAGAAAGCACTAGCTAATAATGTAATTTGTTGGAGGTGCCATGACCCAGGTTACATACCTGCCCATTGTCTCAGTCTCTCTGAGACAATAAACTGCATCAAAAGGTCGCCGTTGCTTGTATTATGTATAACGAGCCTGCAGTGCTAACTCTCCACCTAGTGGACTTAAGAAGTTTGGTGACTCTAGTAAGGCCACACTTCCTCATGGGCTGATTTCTGCAAAGATGGTGGGCGTCATATATATCCATGAGGAAGCTAAGAACTATCCTGTGGCCCAGATGGACATTAAGACAAACCGTGGCACTCAGTCCTAAGAGGTTGACATAGTCAAGGACTAATTATACCTTATTATAATAGGGTGGAACTGTGCCGTTATGGGACATGTGGGGGAAAAGGGAAGTGCCAGGTTGCTTGGACAACAACAAAGGCACCTTTAAAGAAACCTTGTTTCAGGCTGAGTCTGATGGGTCTCCGTCTCGTTGCTGGTTGGTGATGAAGATGAGGCTAACCGCCCTGAGGCCAACATTCCTGAGCTGGGGGAGTCCGTGGGAACTTTGGAACCACCCAACTCAGGGGCCTAACTCTTAAATGTGTCATATAATAGTGTGACCATTTTAAATGGGGTTGATCAAAAGTCGGGGGCCGACACCGGATGTCGTAAATGGGGATTTATTATATCGTATTAGCAAGCAGAGAGGTGAGGAACTAGAGAGTTGTTGGTAACAGGACCCTCCAGATGTAGGGTGCTAGATAAGCCCATACTCATGTCTTATGTCATCATCTGGGGGTAGACAAAACACAAGAATGGATCCTCCAGAGATTATACTGGACCGGATGTCACTGAGAGATTCTTTGCAGGGCCTAGGCTATCCCACCTGCCAGCTAGCTGCCCTGTTTGCTCTCTTCCGTAGACACTTAGTGCCATTATCCATCATGGAAGTCCCATTTGATCGCATAGCAATGAATTTAGTAGGTCTGGTCAACTACACCAGAGGGCATCAGTGTGCCTAGTGGTCATGGATAATGCAACAAGGTACCCAGAGGAAGTACCACTGAGAAATTCCCATTTTTTTAAAATTCATACATTATCACATATTATGAAATTCCTGTTGGTTAGCACTAACAGCCAAAAAACCCCCATACAATTCTCTTTATTCGGGGAGAATCTGAGGTCTATGGAATTTAGGAAAATGCATTATTTCTTCTACACAATACAGAGCACCATGGTAGGAAAAGCAATGTAACCGCAATGACTATAATTCATAAAAATATTCACATGCTATGTCAATTTCCAGACATCCACTGACACTTCTGTCTTAGTAATTATGTATATTCCCTACAATATAACAATTCTATAAATCTTATCACTGTATTTTTCCACTGTTATTCCTCATGGAAAAGTATAAAAAAAACTGTCAGAGATCAATAGATCATGTCTCCACACATTCAGCATTCCCCGAACTGACACGGTCACGGCTCCCAGGTGAGTACTGTACTGAGGCTGATGCTGGGGACAGAGAGGCTGATGCTGCGGGGAGAGAGGCTGATGCTGGGGACAGAGAGGCTGATGCTGGGGACAGAGAGGCTGATGCTGGGGACAGAGAGGCTGATGCTGGGGACAGAGAGGCTGATGCTGGGGACAGAGAGGCTGATGCTTGGGACAGAGAGGCTGATGCTGGGGACAGAGAGGCTGATGCTGGGGACAGAGAGGCTGATGCTGGGGACAGAGAGGCTGATGCTGGGGGAGAGAGGCTGATGCTGCGGGCAGAGAGGCTGATGCTGCGGGTAGAGAGGCTGATGCTGGCGCAGCATGGCGGATGGAGCACGTTTGGGAGTGCACAGCATGGGAGATGGAGCACGATGGGGGATGCGCAGCATAGGGGATGGAGCACGATAGGGAGTGCGCTGCATGGCGGATGGAGCACGTTTCGGAGTGCGCATGATGGGAGATGGAGCAGGATGGGGGGTGCGCAGCATAGGGGATGGAGCACGATGGGGAGTGCGCTGCATGGGGGATGGAGCACGATGGGAAGTGCACACCTCCCCCCAACACACACACGCGTGCGCACTGCACAACACACCACACACACACACTGGGAACCACAAACAACTGCCCTACACAGACACCCACACACAGACAACGCTGCACACACAAATATACGCACATACCGCACAACACACACATTGCACAAAACATACCTCCCCCCAAAACACACCACACACACACAAACCGCGCAACACACACACACAACGCTACAGACACACAGCGCTCCACAAACAACGCAACACACAAACAACACCGCTCTCACCCCCCGTCACACCCAGACAACACCCAGAACATGTACAGCGCCCTACACAAACACTTGGTAACTACACACAACAACATCTATATATATATATATATATATATATATATATAACAAAAATCATACATGAACTACACAATACGTAAATTCTAGAATACCCGATGCGTAGAATCGGGCCACCTTCTAGTATATATATAAACGACCGCCATTAAACATATACCATTTCTTTAAATAATATGGTTATAATAGTTGGAATGGTCTCACCAAGGACTTGCGGGCTTCAAAATTTTCTCTCTCTCTTTCTCTTTCTCTTCCTCTTTCTCTCTCTCACATCCCGGATCCGACTCCCCATTCATTTACATAGCCACGGATTCCGGATCGGATCCGGACTTTGGCGGCAACCCGATCCGGATCCGTCGGACCCGGATTATAGCCGATCCGCTCAACTCTATATATGTTTAATGGCGGTCGTTTACACCAATTATCTACACATTAGATAATATTGGAGGTACAGAGTGGAGGGCGGTTCCCTGTACATGTGACCTCTAATATAGTACTGAGGTGACATAATAATGACCCAGTCTAGATAGTGTTTTGTGCGCTGTACCGAAACCAGGGTCCATTTGAGCTTGGTGACCACTGCTTTGGGTATTCCTATTTTATACTCACGTTTTTATGAGGTTTACTTGTTTTAAATGAGCACCATTAAAAGTTATATTTTATGTTTAGTGTGTGGTTGCACAATGTCAACACATCTTGCTATTTAAATTTGTCTTTTGGTAGTGTGAGTTGGTATCTTGCTATATAAGTAGAACACATATGGGACCTGACAGGTTCCCTTTAAGCATTTTCAGAAAGAACAAGGATAAGAAGAAAAAAGGAACTATTGCGAGAACAAGAAAAAATTCTTATCTGAGAATGTCAGCAGGTTTTTTTTCCCTACATCATGCTGCTCTTGGATTATTTTTAAAAAAAACCCAACAACCTGGTAACAGATTTCCTTTAGGAGGCTTGTCTATATCAGGAAAACAAACAGAGAAAAACATAACAAGCTCATTGACACATATACAGGGAAAGACACGTTTCCCCTCAAAATAAGCCCTAGCAGGATTTTTCTGCCTTTTTGGAGTATGCTTAAAATATAAGACCTACTCCAAAAATAATCCCTAGCCGCGATTCATCATACTAGTAGTATCCTGAAATAGGGCTTGGACAGCCCTTTAAGGATATGTAACTTTTATTGCTGTAAACTGGAAAAAATATAGTCGCATGTAGTTAAATGTATGTTAATGCAAAATGAATATTCACCCCTTCACCCGCCCATACCTCTCTGTCGGCATCAGTCATGGGGTCACCCTTTAATGCAAAATGAATATTCACCCCTTCCTCTCCCACTCCTCTATGCAGGTATCAGTGATTGGGTCGTCCTTTAATGCAAAATTAATATTTACCTCTTCCCCCACTCACCCTTCTGTGCCAGCATCAGTGATTGGGTGCAGACAGTTTCCTATTTTACTTGCCCTAGGACCAGCGGCTCTACTGACCTGAGCATAAAAGCTAGCCAGTCCGAGGATTGCGATACGTTGGCGAGTAATATGACAATCTGACTGCATCCTATCACTAATGCCAGTGCAGAGAGGTGGGTATGGGAAGGGGTGAATATTCATTTTGCATTAATGGGAAATTAATGCAGCAGTCTGACTGCGCACAATCACTGACGCCGACACAGAGGGCTGGGCATGGAACGGGTGAATATTTATTTTGCATTATCGGGCGACTCAATCACTGATGCCAAAAAAAATATAAGCTATCCGCTAAAAACAAGCCCTAGTGCATCTTTAGGAGACAAAAGTAATGTAAGACCCTGTCTTATTTTTGGAGAAACACGGTAGCAACGTATCAGATCATTGCATTTATTAATAAGTAATATACCGTGAAATTACCTGTGATAAAGTAATATAAAACTCATCATAGCCATGTCTGGCTAAGTGCCATAACTGAGCATTGCTGCAAACTAAATTGCAATGTTATTTTTACTATCATGATCAAGGGAAATGGCTCAGAACACTGACTTAATACATACTGTCACAGAGATTAATGAATGTGGGTGTACAGGAAAAATCCCACAGATTATCTGTCCCTATATTTAGCCCAAGGTGCAAGCATTGTATACAACCTGGAAAGCAAGCAGCTTGAGCTGCCATCTCTATTGTCTGTTTGCCTCCTGGCACATGTTGTCTAAAAACTGTTGGGAAGAACACCACCCTCCTCTCCAAAAAAGAAAAACTTGACCGTCATCACAGCAGAAAATGCATGTTTTATATGCTGTTTTTCTAGGGGATGTCCATTAGTGGACAATCCGTTTTTAATACCTGCAATCCAGTACTTATCTAATCCAGACTTATTTTATCTCTAACCCACTCTTTTCCACCGGGTACCATAACAAGAGGGATTACTGTGAACACTAACCAAAGGCTATAGAAAATAGACTATCGCTTGAGCTAAAATGTTCTGTGTTTCAGAAGGTTTCAGACAAACTTAGTTTGGCGCCATCTCTGAGTCTGTGTACACACTCCAGCTGAATTGTCCGAGGAAGGGGCTGAGCTCAGGACTTACATTACAAACAGTCTGGCAGAGCTTACATTCCACCAACACCTGTAGAACTGAGCTGGAATATAGCACTTGTCACATGTGGAGTGGATCAAATTGCATACACCAGTCAAGACTTTATCTTTTGTCTGTCTTGTCCCACACTATACCTCTCCCCAAGTCTGTTCATGAGTCGTGACATTATCTCTGGCTACAGCAAACGTCTTCCGGAGAACTCACTTAGAATTCGGCTGTCGTAGGTCCCAAAAATACTTTCTCATGGAAAAGCTGACGTCACTGGAACAAAGTGGTCAATGGCTAGTGCTTGACAGCCTCTGCTATTTCAGGATGGGGAGTTCTTAAGAACTGGATGGTGCTCACTCTTGAATGTCCTCACGCTTTCAATTGTCCCCGGGAACTAACCACACCACAAGATGTGAAAAAGAGTCTTTTAGCCAGAGCCAACAGAGAACCCTGGTGGCCAAAAGCCCCCTACAGAAATCCAGTGAATTCTGTGCTCCCAAATCCAAATACCCTCTCCTTCTGAGCCCAACAATGTGCCTAAACCAAATTTTGTGTCCACATGTTTGACATTACTGTAGTGAGGAGAGCCTACTTAATTTACGGGGTGCGTGTCTCCAGAATCATGAGCTGGGCACAATATATGAGCTCTATAACGTACTTGGAGCTACAATGTACTGGACACTACCATATACTGAGCACCACAATGACAGATTTGCAATTTTCCCTTAGCAACATCTATAGCTGTTTGTTTCTCAAAAACACCCATGAAGACAAAATTGTCACTACACCTGTAGATAAATTCCCAGAGGGGTGTAATTTCCAAAATGGGGTAACGTCTGAGGGTAGTCTACACTGGTTAGCCACATCAAGGGGCCTGCAAAAGCGACATGGCATCTGCTATCTATTCCAGCTCAAAAATTTTGCACTCCAAAAGTGTAATTGATCTCCTTCTCTTCTGAGCCCTGCGGTGCACCCAAACAGTAGTTTTCCGCAACATATGGAGTATCGGTGTACTCGGGAAATTGCATAACAAACTGTATGATGCGTTTTGGACAGTTAAGCGGGGTTTACACGCTGCGACATCGCTAGTACCGGCTAGCGATGTCGAGTGTGATAGCACCCGCCCCCGTCGTACGTGCGATATTGTGTGATCACTGCCGTAGCGAACTTATCGCTACGGCAGCGTCACACGCACATACCTGCTCTGCGACGTCGCTCTGGCCAGCAAACCGCCTCCTTTCTAAGGGGGTGGTTCGTGCGGTGTCACAGCGATGTCAAACAGCAGGCGTCAAATAGAAGTGGAGGGGAGGAGATGAGCGGAACGTAAACATCCTGCCCTCCTCCTTCCTTCCGCATAGCCAGTGGACGCAGGTAAGGAGATGTTCCTCGCTCCTGCGGTGTCACACACAGCGATGTGTGGAGCCGTAGGAACGAGGAACAACATCGCTAATAAGCATTAAACGATTTTTTGTTTCAGGACGACCTCTCCGCGGCAAACGATTTTGACCGCTTTTGCGATCATTTAAGTTCACTCAAAAGTGTCACACGCTGCGATCTCGTTAATGAAGCCGGATGTGCGCCACAAACACCGTGACCCCGACGATAATTCATTAACGATATCGTAGCGTGTAAACCCCGCTTTACCCTTTTGAAAAGGAAAAATTTGGGGCTAAAGGAACATTTTTGTAGGCAAAATGAAATATTTCATTTTTTTCCTTCCACATTGCTTAAATTTCTGTGAAACATCTAAAGGGTTAACCATAGAACGCGCAAGCAATTCAATCTACCATAGAAAACAAATGACCTAGCAGGCCTGCGAGGCCCCAGGTATGCGTTCTAGGGTTAATAAACTTCTTGAATGTTGTTTTCAGCACTTTGAGGGGTGCAGTTTTTAAAACTATGTCACTTTGGGGTATTTTGTGTCACCTAGGCCCCTCAAAGTCACTTCAAATGTGATGTGGTCCCTAAAATTGTATTTCCAAATTTTGCCAGAAAAAAATAGGAAATTGATAATAAACTTTTAACCCTTATAACTTCCTAACAAAAAACAACTATGTTTCAAAAATGATTCTGATGTCAAATAGTCATGTGCCAAATTTTATTTATTAACTATTTTATGTGCTATAAACTACGGTATCTGGTTTAAGGGCATAAAATTAAAATTTTAAAAATTGCTACATTTTCACAATTTTTTTCAAATTTTCAATATTATAATAAATAAACACAAATCATATTGCTCAATATTTACCACTACCATGAAATACAATATGTCTTGAAAAAAACAAATTCAGAATAACTCGGATCCACTGAAGTGTTCCAGAGTTAATATTAAAGTGAGATTGTCAGAATTGAAAAAAAAAATGGCCTGGCCAGGAAGTTGAAAATAGGGTCAGGGGTGACGGGGTTAAGAAAGGCACAAATGAAAAGATGAATATGGTGCAAACAAAAAAAAAATGCACAAAAGCAATGATGAATCAGCCCTTCAAAGTAATAAGACATGTGCAACATTTGTATCTACAGCTTAAGCTTTTTTTGCAGTGGCAAATAGCTTGATTCTAGGGATGTCACTTGCTCATCTGCTGGCTGTAGTTTCAATACAATCAGTATTTTATCAGCAAGAGATTATCACTGCAGGAGTAGGTGTTGTAAGTCATGCAGTCCAGATTATTTGTGTATACCCGCCTGCACCACTGATTGGCAGTTTGCTGACAATGTACACTGGAAGCAGACACTCAATGGTATGGGAGGGGTTATACAGAGATCAGCAGTTAGAACATTCCTATATTTACAGCACATAAAACAGGGATTTTATCAAAACTGCAGCAAGCAGTTCAGTAACTGATGCTGCAATCAATGTTTCAGCCCTTACATCATGTTGCTCTCAGATTCCATAGCATATACTTGTGATAGATTCCCTTTAGCCTGTGTGCGCACGCTGCATTCTTTCATGCATTTACGCAGCGTTTTAAACTGCAGTGTAAACCCATGCGTTCTACTTCCCCAGCAAAGTCTATACGAATTAACCAAATTCCATGCACACGTTGCATAAACGCAGCATTTTGGATACCAAATATTTGACAAAATCGATGCGTTCAACAAAAAACAACATGTCACTTCTTTTGTGTGTTTTGGATGCTTTTCCCTCTGTGTCTGTGGGAGAGAAAGCATCCACAACGCATCCAAACTGCATTCAAAATGCATCCAAAACGCAGCGTTTTGGATGCTTTTTGAAACACACATGCAGTGACAAAGTGCTGCAGTTTATTTGTCACTCTAGAACGCAACGTGCGCACATAGCCTTACAGGCAACCAAGAGCGGGCCTGGGTGTATATTGCTAATCCCTGCCAAGCAGTCGCAGCCTATAGTAGCATAGATAAAGAGATCTTTAGAAAAAGTATTTCTAAAGAACCTTTATGATATGCTAATGAGCGCAGGGACTAGTCGCAAGGGCGTTACTTCCCTTGGCTAGTTGGTCCGCATAGCATGTCAGCACGCCCCTGTGGGTGTGCTAAATGCTAATGAATGTGCAACGTCAGAGGCATGGTCACTCTCACCTCTCTGCTGCTACCAAGGCCTACGCTGATTTTTGGCTCAGTGCGCATGACCAGAACATCCCCAGACTTTCAGTCATGTGCACTACACTGGTTTGAAGCTGAGAGGCATACACCTGGCGTCATAGTTCCCATGACCGAAAATCCGGGGACTTCTGATCATACGCACTGAGCCGAATACCCACGTCGGCTGCGGTGGCAGCAGTGAGGTGAGAGACACTGTAGTGCCCCACAGGGTAGGTGGTTAACCTACTCGTTGCCGGGCCTTTTCAAGTCGGGTCAGGCGATGTCATCGGTGTCCTCGCCCGGTTCCGTTGCCCCGAGGCGTACAGTAAATAGTGGGGAAGCGGGAAGTTTGGGGAGAATTTGTCGTGACGCCACATGGGAGTAGCTGCTGCTGTAGGATTCCTCACCGGGGCAGGTGTTATGGCAGCCGAGATGGTATCGCTCCCCACAGGCGGAGCTGGCCCCGGGTGGATGATGAGGGTTTTAATGTCTGTTGGCCCCTAAGTGCTGGGCGGCGATGCCGGTAAGGACGAGCCGGTACAGTCTCTGTGGGTTCAAGGTGTAGTTTAATCACAGCTTCAGTCGCCAGCCCAGTAGCACTGGTCACTGCCGTGATGGGCTCAAGTCGATCCCGGATCCGTGGAAGGTCAGAATCGGTGCGGTAGTCTGTTGGCCCTTCCTCACTGCGCTTTTTAGTGCGGGTCCCTGTGGCTTGAAGCACTTAGAGTCCCTTCCGTACCAGGTTGAATACTGTTCCCTATGCCAGTAGCGTGGATCCCCTTGAGTCTGACCATGAATGAGGCCCGGGAGTCCTATGTGCCACTTGGCTCTGGAAACATGGGTGGTCGAAGAAGCATGGAACCTCTCCGTCCAGCAGAATCTGGTGATGCAACGTGGAATTACACCACCCTAGGGTGCTGCACCCTGAACTACGCTGGTCCCGGGGCAACTGACACGGTATCCTCCACAGCGACCATTAAACTCCTATGTCCCACAGGAGCTACCGGGAAAGACGTCTGCTGACTGTCAGTCCTGCTGGACAACTCTCTAAATTGCTGTGTGTGTGTGACTCCAAGCTCCCTCTGGTGGCTGCACCATCCCCCACCCAGGTCCTAAGCTAGTGGATTGGGGCCCCAGTTGTCGGGCATTCTGTAAATGCCACACTGTAGGCAACCCCTTTGGTACCCGACCCTAGCCCAGTCCCGAGTGGGGAGGAGGGCAACCAATGTATGATTGTGGTTGTGTATGATGAAACCGGCACCAACCTTCCTTGGATCCATGATCAGTACTACACCCCGAGTGGAGTGTAGTACACTGTTGCGACCTGAGCCTCAGGGGTGCCACAACACCATGCCTCTTACACTGCGCATTCATTAGCATGTTAGTACGTCCACAGGGGCGTGCTTACATGCTAAGGGAACCGACTAGTCAAGGGAAGTAGCACCCTTGCGACAAGTCCCTGGCTTCATTAGCAATATGCACCCACAACTGCTCTTGGTTCTGAGTGCATATAGGACCTGACAGGATCCCCTTTAAAAGGTGTATTAACATTATTTACATTTATGTGATATCCCCTACGGCAGGACCGGAATATGTATCAATACTTTGGCTCATTGTGCAGCGCATGCGCTGCTCTCTCCACATATTTCTCTTGGACCTTCGAAAACTCTGAGATTGCTGACCCATGAAACCGCAACATCCTGATTGTTTTTGACTGTCTCTAAGTAAGAAACATGTCACGAATTTGTTTCACCGGTGTCATGATTCAGTAACTGGGAGTACGTTGTTTCTTCATGTGCCAGAAGGCAAACAGACAATAGAAATGACAGTTCAAGCTGTTTGCTTCCCAGGCTGTACAAAACCATTCTGAAAATAATACAACACTTGTGCCTTAGGCTAAATAAAGGGGCAAATAATCGGTGGGGTTTCCTGCGCTCCCGCATTCACGTATTTCAGTAGTATTATGTATTAGGTCGGCATTGTGAGCCGTTTCCCCTGATTAGCGGAGTAAAAATAACATTGCAATTAACATTCATGCAATGTTCAGCGATGGCACCGAGCCAAAAGTGGATTTCTATAATGAATATTATAATAAAGGATGACAGGACATTTCACGGGGTATAAAAGGGTAATTCCAGATTCAGCACATAAATCTTACTCATGGTATAATGATAGTTACACCATTCTCTAATATACTGTCTGTATAAACTCCTTACAATCTCTGCATTCATTGAAACATTTAGTGTATTTTTTCCATAGGCTAAAAGTCTGTTCTGTTCATTTGATGATCACAGATACAGCACAGTAATCAGTGAAAATCCCTACAAACAAATGACAGTATTTCTCTTACATTGATCAAAAAGCCGCCCATACACCTTTGATGGCTGCCGGACAAACGATGATTCAGCCGGCAGCAGTCTTGAGCATTCACCCTGCCATGCTACTGTGTTTTCCATGAGCGGGAGAACAAAAGGATTGGCAATCCGAGATTGGACTACATACTGTAAGTACATCCAAAGCAAAAAATGTAACAATAGTAATAATAAAGTCTGGCCACTAGAGGGTGCCCAACTACATTCAGGGACTGTCAGCAATTGTGTGAGTGGGGACCATAGATAGTGAACTATGTGGATGCACTGAGAATAAACATTTTCAACATAACAAAGTGACTAGTGCTTACCCAGGGATTTGCATATGCTAAGTGTCAACATGTGTCCAAATCCCCGACGCATGTTTCACTTTAGCTTCCTCAGGGGCTGGCCAGTATACAGTGAGCAGTGGCTGTATTTAGGCCTCAGCACATACTGACAGCCAGCAAAAATACAGAACTGGTTGTCAGTCAGTATCGATTCTTTACTGAGCCATCTGTCAAGAGTAAGTTGCCAGGTTAATAATGATTTATTTTATATGACAGGTTCCCTTTAACTCTCCAGACAAACATCTGTTTGGAGCCCCCTTACACATTGGATCGTCGACTGAAACTGTTGACATCAGCAGACTGAGACAACATCTAAATAAATAAATAAATAATAATAATAAAAAAAAAATGGTGTATGGCATCTTAAAGAGAATCTGTGATCAGAATCAGGCATGATAAACTAATGGTCTGGACATGGAGGCGCTGTTATGCTGATTTAATAGCTAACATTGTGAGGGTAGGCCTGGGCTATAGCCTGTTTGTCCAGATGTAATATGATTATCTGTGTGTGTAAATAATCAAAGTATAGATATCGTTGCATAATTATCTGTGTGTCTATATGAAAATCACATAGAAGCTTCATAATATGATTCTAAGATGTGTATTCTGCAATGTGTTAACAAAGATAATGAAGCCAAAATGAACAATGAACAAAGAGGTATTCATAACATACTGAGAGAATTCACAATCAGTTGGTTCACACCATGTGAGATGTGGGATGTTGACTCCTTGTTGTTGCTCCAAGGTCGAAGTCGAATGTTGTATTGTATAATCACAAGATTCTTTAATACACGGTTCAGAAGATAGCTTCTGCTCAAGCAGTGAACACATCTCATTGTCTAATTAATTATATCTGCGCAGATCGATTTGAACTCCGTCTCTGTGACCCTGAGAAATCCCATTTGTGATTTCCCCAAAATTTCCAACCTTGATAACATCACTGTAGAAATCCACAGCCTGGTTATTCTTTAATCAGCATTACAAGTTTTACAAGTAAAATGGCGTTGTTGTGGGCGCATGACCAAAGAACCCCTGGCACGCTTCAGTAAAACAGCACCATTATGGGGGCATGCACACAAGAACATCCCATCGGGCTTCAGTAAAACGACACCATTGTGGGTGCATGCACACAAGAACCTCCTGGCAGGCTTCAGTAAAATGGCGCTGTTGTGGGTGCATGTGTAGGGAAGTGCAGCCCCTACTAAGAATGTTGCTTCACTGTACTTTGTGTTGTGTTGCCATGTGGCTTTAAGAGAGTGGTTCATAAGCAGAGCATAATGGTATGGCCCAGAAGTTCCCTGCTGCTGGAGCTGACTTGGTCTGATCGGAGAGTAGTGGAGAAAGAAGCAGGAAGTGACTGAGTGTGTGGATTCTAGGACGTGCTGAGGGATGCAGAGATAGGTGAGTCGGATTCCGGCCTGACAGTGTTCCCTGCCAGATGAGCCCAGCTGTCCCAGCAGGCTTCAGTAAAATGACGCTGTTGTGAGTGAATGCACACAAGAACCTCCTGGCAGGCTTCAGTAAAATGGCACGGTTGTGGGTTCATGCGCACAAGAACCTCCTGCCAGGCTTCAGGAAAGTGGGGCTGTGAGATATCGGCTCAGTTGAGATCTCAACCAGATTGATCTGCATGAGTGCCATTCAAAGCTAAGGACGGCGCCGGCATAGAATTTTAAACAGCTTGAAGATACTTATGTAGCGCCCTTGAGCCATGAGGAGCTACAAGGAACTGCATCCTGTCAAAGATGCAGGGCCTTCCCGGAGAAACCCAGAAGACCAGTGCCGGTAACACCAAAACATTCATACAATACCTGCCCCCCCCCCCAAACTGGTGACAGACTAGGGTTGGACCCAATGGATGACCACTTGGGTGTGGAACCGATCCAGTCCCTTAGACGACAATCAGGGAGGAGGGCACAGACAGTTAGTATGTGGAAGTGAAAGGAGATGGACGTAACGGTACTGACGGGAGAGTGTAGTATTGACCTGTCAGGCCCAGGCGTGTGGTTGCAGGAGGAGTACGACGGAGTACTCTTGGAACCATAGCACCGGCGGGGTCAGGAAAACGCTCCAGGCAGAACTGATAAAATCTGCATGGTGAGGGGACCATCCAGGACCTCACCAATCTAAAAGTTCAGGGCACAGTAATGATGGGAGAACCTGGGAACGAGACAGAGATGTGGCCCAACAGGGTTCAAGTTACCTGGCGTATGGACTAAGACTGAAAGACAACCAGGAGGGGATCCCCAGATGCTCCAAGCCACGGGAACCCACCAACCAGAGACAGGTGCAGGGGAAGAAAGCCACCAGGTCACCACACTGGCACTGGAACTAAGGGGACCAGTGGTGAGGACCAGCCTCCATCGGGTTGCCAGCAACAACAAAGCTGTGAGTAAAAAGAACCAGTTACACTGCAATCCCTTGTGTGGCCTACCTTCTTTCCTCGCCCAGTATTATCAGCAGACCCCAGCAACAAACACCATCATCTATCTCCTGGGGCCTGGCTCTACTTGCGAAGGGCCCAATATCCAGGCTGCCATTAACATCAGCCCCAGCAGCGAGAGACTGTGCAGCAGTGGCTCCATCTAAATAGCTGCAACGTGCAAGTGGCATCACAACAAAAACTTTACTATCATTCCCATGTACATAACCCCTTTTAAATGACCCCCAGGGTTACAGAACCGGGCAACGGCCACCCGGTGAACTGTCCCAGTAAATATACTGTCTAGGACTGAGTACCCCAAAGCTCTGGGGTGCGTCACTTACACCAGAAACAGCTGAGGAGCGGTGACAGAGATGAAGACCCCCTCCACAGTCCTGCCCCACAGTCCCACCCCAATGCACAAACAGATCATTGCGCCAAGCTTCTAATGGTGGTTAAAGAAAAGACAGACAGCGGATTTCTACAGCAAAACTACCTATTAAACGAGCAGAACAGCACCTATATGCCCAGACATTTAGTTTATCATAGAAAAAGGAGCTAGCAAGATCTGAAAATGGCATGCATCATATAAAAAGTGCAAATCCACAGATTTATTCCAACTGTACTATAATATAAAAATGAGATTTTTAGCAAATAATTGATCAATTCTTTGAGCCACCTCTGCCAACGTCATGGCAGGTTGCTTTCTGGACCTGGAAGAGTCAGTTCTGATATAGTCCTGGTATGTGTAGAGCTTGCTCCACATACTGGGACCTGGGCTAGCCTCTATACACAATTACATCTTTTGCAACATAGAAGCGGCTATATACAGGTTACAGGTATGTGTGCTCCATTATGGTTCTGCTTTTAACTTCATCTAGGAGGCCGCATGGCACATGAAATACTGTAGCTCTGTTAGACCTGATGAGACCGGTTCATTTACTTTGACAATCTACATTAGAGTGACTCTATAAGACTGATAAAAGGTGAGGGTTTAGCTAGAGCAGAACTCTGATATGGATTCTGACATGGAATTTCAAAATAAGTACACCCATATCATCAGGTCTAAGGGATCAATTTAATTATGTATGTAATTTGCATTGTGAAATCTGGTGATAGATCCACTTTAAAAGGGTTGTCCCCTACTTTTATATATCCTTAGGATAGGTCATCAATGTCTGATTGGCTAAGGTCTGACAACCAGCACCCCTGCCGATCAGCTATTCTTGGTGCCGGCGGTGGCAGCAGGCAGCCGGAAATGCTCAGCTCCGGCGCTGCTCCATCTTTTGATAGTGGCCACTACCAGGTACTGCACATCCACCTCCTATTGATCTGGATGGGAGGCGGATGTGCAGTACCTGGCCATGGCTGCTATCAGAAAACGGAGCAGCGCCGGAACTTATCATTTTCAGCTGCCTGCTGCCGCCACCGAAAACGCCTCATTGGTGGGAATGCGGGGTGTCAGACCTTGGCCGATCTAACATTGATGACCTATCCTAAGGACAGGCCATCAGTGTAAAAGTAGTGGACAACCCCTTTAAAGAACCTTGAAACATTACTAGGAATATCAGCCAAGCCAGATATATTGGAGTAGAGCTTTTAATCTAAAGTAATCATAAGGTATAGAGACATGATCTAAAACCCCATTAAACAGTTTATTAACCTCCTTCATTACTCTTTATCCTTTCAACTCAACCAAAGACTTTATACCTGTGGAAAAGTAAAAATTACCTGTACGGTTATTTTCTTAGCATAGGTCTGATGCTACATGAAGACCCTCGGAAATCATGAGAGCTAAGGATCCAGACACCACCACGCTTCTGGGTGCCATGTCTGTGTTTGAGGGTTAGTAAAGTTGGATGACCTTCTATGAAATGCATAGGTTCTGCTTGGCTGTATCATCATGAGTCAATCACCTTAAAGCCACAACTCTAGATTTCAATCATATCATGTAAAATTAGACCATTATTAAGAAATTAGATCATTATTAAGATTTATATTTTAAAGGGAAATTGTCAAATTGAACAGGGCTTCCAACCGGGCAACATTTTTAGCGCTAGAGGAGCTTTGCAGATTGATATATAGATTTGTAGAAAAAGGCTCAATATAACTTTCATTTTATACATTTCATTCCCTATTCTTTTTATGCTTAGAAATCTAGTCTGAAGTTATACTAATTTATATCTGTCAATTTACAAGCAGAACCTCCCCGTGGACTACAAAGCATACAGGATTTAAAGGGATTTAAATGTAATGTAAGATAGTCACTGGTGAAATCCTGGAGGGGAGATATGTTTCACTGAAGGTTGTCAGCCTCAGTGATGTGAACCCGGAAAAATCTTCCAACATGTTAGATGTTTAGAGGGTTAATCAGCCATGATAAGGACCGGGTTTGTGAACAACTGATGAGTTGGGTGGGATGGCTGTTCACATATCTCCACCTTAGGGGTACTTCTGACATAGCGAAATCGCTGCTGAGTCACAGGTTTTGTGACGCACCAGCGACCTCATCAGCGATCTCGCTGTGTGTGACACTAAGCCCCTGCTGTGAAATCGTTGATCGTTACACACTGTTCTGGTTCATTTTTTGCTTGTTGGTCTCCCGCTGTGCAGCACACATCGGCGTGTTTGACTGCGGGAGACCAACGAGCACCGACTGTGTAAGCAGTGTACGCTAGTAACCAGGGTAAATATCAGGTAACTAAGCAAAGCGCTTTGCTTAGTAAGCCGATGTGTACCCTGGCTACGTGTGCAGGGAGCCAGTGCTTAGCGGTGTACGCTGGTAACCAGGGTACACATTGGGTTACTAAGCAAAGCGCTTTGCTTAGTTACCCGATATTTATTATGTCAGATTTAACCTGCTTTTTCAATTTATATTAAAATTTATCATTTTATTTATATCTCTTAAAAAATCTTCACACAAAGACAAACAAAAATACATATACAGTGAAAATTTTAAAAAGGGTGTCTGGATCACTATTTTTTAGACACTTGAGGGATGGAAGGTATGGGAAAAATGCACGCCCCCTTTTTTTTGAAAAATCAATAGTACTCGAGGGGAACCAATCAATTAGAGATGTCCTTATTAATACCCTCACAAGGACTATCCCTACCTGTCAATGGAGTACATCCTTATTTATACGATGCCCCCATTCCTCGGCGGCTTACCCTTGTATGTCCCTTCTCTCTCCCTCTCAATTAATACCAAAACAAGTCTCTATAGTGATGAAGACCACCTAAAACTCCGGCACCCAGTGCATCTAGTACATGTACAATGACATTAGTACCTATTATGGACTATCCCTCCATCTCATTCCTGCCTGGCCAATGGAGCACACCTTTATTTTTCGGGTGCCCCCACTCCTCGGCGGCTCGCCCTAAATTTGACCCTTACAATCCTAGTTGAGGGAATAGCATACGGTCATGGAAAAATTCAAAAAGGACACTTATTTACTTATGCTAATATTCTTTCCAGAAATCTCAAAGGTGCCTAGAGAATGTCTTGTATCATAACTTTAGGGGTCTAGTCTCTACAAATGAAAAAGACCACCTCACTTTCTGGCATTCAGTGCATGTAAATACGTAGAATTTGTACCCAGTATAAACTATCCCTCCGTCTCTCTCCTTCCTGGCCAATGGAGCACACCCTTAATTTTTCGGTGCCCCCACTCCTCGGCGGCTAGCCCTGAGTTTGGCCCTCACAATCCTAATAGAAATAATGCCGAATGGTCATTTAGAAATTTCCATTATGTTCAGCAATGAGATAAATCACTTATCTGGGGATCTCCAAGGTGCCTAGAGAATATTCAATTTCTTATGTCATGATTCCTTTTTAAGGTCTGATCTCTACGCGTTTCACTCCATACATATCACTGACGGAGCTCATCAGGAGATTTTTCCTTTTCAAATTGGCCTACCATTTGATGCCTGGAGGCTGCAACGTCCAAGGCTACTAGGCCAATTTGAAAATATCTCATTGCTGAACATAATGGAAATTTCTAAATGACCATTCGGCATTATTTCTATTAGGATTGTGAGGGCCAAACTCAGGGCTAGCCGCCGAGGAGTGGGGGCACCGAAAAATTAAGGGTGTGCTCCATTGGCCAGGAAGGAGAGAGACGGAGGGATAGTTTATACTGGGTACAAATTCTACGTATTTACATGCACTGAATGCCAGAAAGTGAGGTGGTCTTTTTCATTTGTAGAGACTAGACCCCTAAAGTTATGATACAAGACATTCTCTAGGCACCTTTGAGATTTCTGGAAAGAACATTAGCATAAGTAAATAAGTGTCCTTTTTGAATTTTTCCATGACCGTATGCTATTCCCTCAACTAGGATTGTAAGGGTCAAATTTAGGGCGAGCCGCCGAAGAGTGGGGGCACCCGAAAAATAAAGGTGTGCTCCATTGGCCAGGCAGGAATGAGATGGCGGGATAGTCCATAATAGGTACTAATGTCATTGTACATGTACTAGATGCACTGGGTGCCGGAGTTTTAGGTGGTCTTCATCACTATAGAGACTTGTTTTGGTATTAATTGAGAGGGAGAGAGAAGGGACATACAAGGGTAAGCCGCCGAGGAATGGGGGCATCGTATAAATAAGGATGTACTCCATTGACAGGTAGGGATAGTCCTTGTGAGGGTATTAATAAGGACATCTCTAATTGATTGGTTCCCCTCGAGTACTATTGATTTTTCAAAAAAAAGGGGGCGTGCATTTTTCCCATACCTTTCATCCCTCAAGTGTCTAAAAAATAGTGATCCAGACACCCTTTTTAAAATTTTCACTGTATATGTATTTTTGTTTGTCTTTGTGTGAAGATTTTTTAAGAGATATAAATAAAATGATAAATTTTAATATAAATTGAAAAAGCAGGTTAAATCTGACATAATAGCTGAGTTTGGTACCCGCTAAAAGATATTCTTTTCTGAGAGTTTACCCGATATTTACCCTGATTACCAACGTACACCGCTTAGCGCTGGCTCCCTGCACACGTAACCAGGGTAAATATCGGGTAACTAAGCAAAGCGCTTTTCTTAGTAACCCGATGTGTACCTTGGTTACCAAGCGAAGAGTTGCTGGTGGCTGGTCGCTGGTGAGATCTGCCTGATTGACAGCTCATCAGCGACCATGTAGCGATGCACCAGGGATCATGACCAGGTAAAATCGTGGTCGGAATCGCTGGTACGTCGTTAAGTGAGATGGTACCCTTAGTGTGTGGTCCAGGAGGTAAAAGTGAAGTCTCTATCTTCACTCAGTGTGTGTGTATGGAGGTGAGCAGACCTCCAGAGATATGGTCATCCTGAAGGAGGTGAACCCTGTTCCTGAGCAGATGGACCTCACAACTGTATATGGAATGTTTGAGTTCTTTTTGTTTCTTTATGCCAAAACAGCCTGTTTAAGTTTGTTTGGTGCCACTTTTTTATGAAGTCTTAATAAACCAGTTAAACAGAAACCATTGCAGTGCCTCGTTAAGCAGTCAAGTGGACCAAATCCTTACAGTATGAATTTGAGTTATACTATTTTTTTCCCCAGACAAGTATGAATCAATTTTCTCAGCTCATTCTGCTCCATACCATGATTTCTACATATACAACATTAAAAAAACAAAACAAATAAACTCCCAGAAAAATACAAATTGAGCATATACCCTATAATAAGTAAAAATGTAAACAGTAATAGCACATATAAATAACATAGGGCATTTAGCTATGCCACCCTTATCAAAAACGCTTAAAAGTAATCCCACCGAGACACAAGGTGACAAGACACAAGGTGACTCGGTGACTTGGCTGACACAAGGTGAGGCTTTAATATTAGAGATAAGGACTGTCCTGACTGGGTACACCTTGTTGCAGTGGGATGGCTTTTAAAGGGAACCTGTCACCAAGTTTTTCCCTTATGAGCTGCAGCCACCACCAGTGAGCCCTTATATACAGCATTCCAGAATGCAGTGTATAAGAGCTCAGGTCACTCGGTATAATGTGAAAAACACCTTTATAATACTCACCTAGTGGGAGGTCTGGTCCAATGGGTGTCACTGGTTGTGAGTTCAGCCCCTCCTCCATCCAAGGCGATCTCCGTCCTCCTTCTTTCCAGCCCTGTGTATATGACGCCTCCTACGTCAGGCACACAGGCGGACATTGTGGTCCTGCGCATGCGCCCTTTGATCTGCCTGCCGTAGGCAGACCAAAGTATTGTAGTGCGCATGCACGGGCGGATTATTGACCTTTCCTCGCGTCTGGGCAGTACAGTACTTTGATCTGCCATCAGTAGGGCAGATCAAAGTGTGCCTGAGCAGGACCACAATAACGGCCTGTGTGCATGACGTAGGATGCATCATGTACACTGGTGGGAAGGAGGACAGCATCTGCATCAGAGAGGAGGCGCTGGACCTGCGATCAGCGACAGCCATCAGACCGGACCGCGCCCTAGGTGAGTATAACAAAGGTGTTTTTTACTTTATACAGAGTGGCCTGGGCCCTTATATACAGTATTCTGGAATGCAGTGTATAAGGAATTACTGGTGGTGGCCGCAGCTCATAAGGGAAAAACCTGGTAGCAGGTTCCCTTTAAGCTTTTTTGATCAAGGTGGCGTTAACTAAGTGCCCTATTTTATTTATATGTACTATTACTGTTTATGCTAAATTATTTATTTTTTTCTTGGATTTTGTCTGTGAAATAGACACGGAGTGAATCTGCTCTTACGCATTATATGTATACCGACTTATGGTTTGGCTCATTTCTTTGATTTTATATATGTATACAAGACAAGGCCCCTTTAAGCATAACATACATGTTAGCACAATTATTAATAATAATAATAATAATAATAATAATAATAATAATAATAATAATAAATATAGCTATTAAAATGTAAATTCATCATGTCTTACCTCTTCCAGTGAGTGATGTGTTGGAGGCCTGATTCCGGAAACCATCAATCCAGCACTGTATATCCTGGGTTTGTGTATGTCAGCTTTATACTTATCTAACACATTTGTTGGTTTAATGTCACTACTCAATACCTCATGTTCTTTGGGTAGGGGAACGTTGCAGGTTGGGGGTCCATATGGCATGTTCATTTGTCCAAATGGCATTCTGTCGACTGCTTGAGGGTTTCTCCTAATGTAGGTGATGATCTTAGGTCGCACGTGCTTAGGTTTGGGTACGATGATGGCAGGTTCAATGGTCTCCTCTATTTTTACATTATGGTTTATTTCTGTTTCATCCTGACTCGTAGGGCAAGTTTTGGAATGTACCAGTATCGGTTTCGGGATGCCACTGTTGACAAGAGTCTTGTTAGTCGCTTTAGGGGATATGTTAAACAACTGTGTACTCTCAATAGGAGGTAGCACCGAGGAAGGTGACAATCTGTCAACGTGAGCTGCAGTTAGATCCTTAAAGCTGCTCGGTGAGGCAATGCGCTGATCATTAATATTAACAAGCGGGCATGAGGGAGACGTAGTAAAAAAAAAAGAATCACTTGGGTCCTTATGGCTTTCTTTCAAATTGCTTTTTAGAATATCTGACTGATGTTTTCGACCAAGAGACGTCTTTTTACTGTCGACGAAAGCATTTTTATCTTTCAAGGAAGTCACATTGCTGCTTGAAAGAAAATTATTGTCACCGTCCTGACAAAGATAATCTTGTACGGAAAATCTGTCTTTACTCGCGTGGCTCTTATTATCCAGAGAGTCAGTGACTGATGTTGTTTTTCTGATCACAGGCTTGTAGCTCGGCTCTTTGAATTTTGAGGACTCCACTTCTTGGGAATGACCAGCTTGAAAATCAGAGACCTGAGAGATTTGAGTTTTCATTTCACTGTAATATACATCAAGTTTATAATCGTGTTGCTTAGTATTGGAAGGACTGGTAGACAGATATGTCCCAGATTGCTTTCCTGCTTGGTTGGGCTGAGAAACAGAAGCTAGACCACATGGAGAAGACAATGGAGATCTTCTGGTTTCAAATACGCCATCTACCCTTTTGGATCCCGCAACCTCAACCAATGTTATCTGTAGTTTGTGGGGAGATGTTGACTTAGACTGAATATTTTTTCCCTCAGTCAGATCCGATGGTTTTATTGTTAGACCCTGATACAGTTGTGCTTCTGGTATGGTACAAATTACCTGAGGTTTGTAAGGTAGACGAGAGTGATCCTCGACATGAATGGGATGTGACAATGTGCTTTGCTTGCTAATATGGGTAAAGGTTCCATCACCCGTTGAAAAATCTGACCCAGTAATAATTGAGGTAGGTGGTTTGGAATAAAATACAATCTTTTCCTCTGAGGTATTACTGACGTTATGAGAGGACATTCCGAATAAATGGTCAGTTGGCGAAGATGTATCAGGTGGCCTGATCCCACAAAGAGATGTATCAGCATACTGCAAGAATCTAAGGGGTGAATCTATAGGTGTCGTAGGTGAAATATATTCTTTTACAAAGGTTTCTGTCTTAGGTGAAGGGATACTTGATTTTATCCTGGAACGTTCACCATGGGTTATGTTACTAACATTATTACTATGGATGTTAATAGACGATTCATGGTTTTTGCTAATGGGAACCTGGAAACTTCTTTCATATAAGCTGGGTTTTGCATTTAAAGGAGATTGCCCATGAGTTGTAGACTTTAAACTGTCCTTGGCATCATCCGTCATGTAATCTTTGCTGATGTCCTTGTTGGTTGGTGAATGGAGTCTTAATGGAGACTCGTGGCTGATGTTGGCTTCCTGCCTGGACTCCTTACTCAGCATCGTAAGTTTCCCAGCCTGCCAAGTGCACAACATCCCTGTTTTATCCTCCTTGCTATATAATTCATCCTTTTCACCGGGGATTGTGGCGAAAATCTGATTGGCATTAGTATCACCCACGCCGGTCACATTTTCGTTATCATTCTTATCTTCATTGCTGTTGTCTTCTTGGTCTGTGCAACAAGTCTTACTCGGAGCCAGTGGGATACTCATGGTGGTAGGTCACGTTCCTATCCGCTTACTCGTTGAGGCAATTTCTTTTACGTATATAAAATAGTGATGAAACCCATGATAATGTGTCTAGAGTTGCAAAAGCTTTTCCAGATCTAAGATAAGTGGTAAATGTGGTCCATGATGAGGGAATGTTGGATTGTTTTGACTGCAGTCATCAGTTTTCTAGCATTATTTGCAGCATTTATAAACTTCTGGGAATCCTGCAACAAAAGAAAAAATATTAACAGGTTATTTACGTATGGTGCATTTATTATATGGCAAAAATACATTGGTAGAAAAGTAATTTTTCTACCAACGTATTATATACAGTATATAATGCATTGGTATATATATATATATATATATATATATATATATATATATATATGTATATATATATATATATATATATATATATATATATATATATATATATATATATATAGTTATATATATATATATATATAAAGAGAGAGAGAGAGAGAGAGAGAGAGGTGTATTTACTTTCAGGAGAAAAAATAAAATGGTCCCGGTTATGTCACATACAAACATATATGTCACGTCTCCACCAGAGTCTGTTCCTGCAACGGCTACTTCGGTCACCAGGTGCCACCGTATTACCACGTTAGGCGGTGCTTGTGATAGGGAGTCAGTACTAGAAGATCTGGTGGGCGCAGTCTCCACCTCCCCACCAAGGTTGGTATGGCTAGGACTTGCAGTAACACTGGCTGACTGTCATAGTGTGTGCCTTCCAGCTGATGTATCAACTCCTACTCCAGCCTATTAGAAGGCACCACACCTTTTTTATACCTTCAGTGTCTGCTGGTCTTTGCCAGGTATAGTTAAATGTACTCTTAGGCGGGCTTTGCACGTTGCGACATCGCAAGCCGATGCTGCGATGTCGCACGCGATAGTCCCCGCCCCCGTCACAGGTACGATATCGTGTGATAGCTGGCGTAGCGAAAATTATCGCTACGCCAGCTTCACACGCACTCACCTGCCCTGCGACCGTCGCTGTGGCCGGCGACCCGCCTCCTTCCTAAAGGGGCGGGTCGTGCGGCGTCACACGGCAGGCGGCCAATAGCGGTAAAGGGGCGGAGATGAGCAGGATGTTTAGCCCACCTCCTTCCTTCCGCATATCCTCCGCAAGCCGCGGTGACGCCGGTAGGAGATGTTCCTCGCTCCTGCGACTTCACACACAGCGATGTGTGCTGCCGCAGGAGCGAGGAACAACATCGGACCGTCGCGTCAGCGTAATTATGGATTACGCCGACGCAGCACCGATGATACGATTACGACGATTTTGCGCTCGTTAATCGTATCATCTAGGCTTTACACAGTACGATGTCGCATGCGATGCCGGATGTGCGTCACTTTCAATTTGACCCCACCGACATCGCACCTGCGATGTCGTAGTGTGCAAAGCCCGCCTTACTGCTGTGTCTCTGGTTCCCCCTTGCTAGTTTTATGCTTAGTTCCATCGGTTTTGACCTCTGCCTGTTTTTCTGACATTCCTCTTGCCTTCTGACTCTGTACCTTGCTTGACATCTCGGTTTTGACCTTGACCTGTTTTCTGGACATTCCTCCTGCATTCTGACTTCCCTGTCCCTGGACTACAGCGTTTCCATAGGCAGCGATCTCCTGGACCTTGCTGTAAATCCAGATCCCTGTATAGGGGTTAAAGGGTTTCAGGGTACCTCGGGATCTTGCTTAGTGGGCAGCTTGCCCTAGTCAGTTTGGGTTAACCAATTTGTTTGGATTGCTGTTACAATAGGGGAAAGTGTGCTTCCTAGCAAGAGGAAAATGGGGTCCAACCTTATGGTGGGACATGTCAGCTACAGACTTTTAGGTTGTGGCACTTCATTGATGTGTTGTGGCACTTCATTGATGTGTTGTGGCACTTCATTGATGTGTTGTTCAGTCTCCAATGATTTATGCATGATTAGTCTATGTATGGAGTAAAAAAGATAGGACCTCATAATTTGAGGGTTTCCTACCTTGAATCCTGCATTGTTACCCATATGCAGTTTGGTTACCTCCTCATGGGATGAAATGCTCTGAATTCTAGAATGCTGTATATAAGAACCCAGGCCGCTCTGTATAAAATAAAGAAGAGCTTTTATTATGTTCACCTGCAGAGCGGTCCAGTCAGATGGGCGTCACTGGTCTCAGTCCGACGCCTCTCCTCTTCCTTTCATCACTGTCCTCCTTCCCAGCTCCATGTGGATGACATGTCCTACATCATCACACAGAGGTCTCCATTGCGCTCCTGCACACTTCTATTGACCCTGCTGAGGCTAGTGCAAAGTACTGTAATGCGCAGGCACAGGGAAAGGTCAAAGACCGTCTGCGCATGCGCACATCAATACTGTGATCTGCCCTCAGCAGAGCAGAAAGAAGTACACATGCACAGGAGCGCAATGAAGGACACTGTGTGAACGACGTAGCATGCGTCATCCACACGGAGCTGGGAAGGAGAAAAGTGATCGAAAGCAGAGAGGAGGTGCTAGACTGAGACCAGGGACGCCCATCGGACCCGACAGCCACACAGAGTATAATAAAGGTCTTTTTTACATTATACAGAGCGGCCTGGGCTCTTATATACAGTATCCTAGAATGCTGTATATGAGGGCTCACTGGTGGTGGCCGCAGCATATAAAGGGGTAAATCTGGTGACCGGTTCCCTTTAATATGCTCCAAAAAAAAGATTAATTCAGTTGTGTTGGGATAGTGAATGTATAATGTAGTTGCAGACCACCAAAGAGTTAACAGTCAGCCAGTCCTCCAGATGGGAAATGTATTTGAGAAAAAGAAGTGAGCTACTTTTTGGTTAGTGTGAGTCAGCCATTAGTGGACAGTTCTGAGAAGAAGTAGGTTGGTCAAATTACTGTGATGTGTGTGTAATATGGTAGGAAGATTACTGAGGTAGTAAGCCAAATTATCCATACACCTACAAAAGATCCTTGGCACTCAGAAGGGATCCTGACAAGAGAACCTAAGGCCAGAAATAGGGCTTTGGGTTGTGGACAGCTAGAAAAGAATGGGGTTGAAGAGGAAACGTGTAAACCACTCATGGAAACATAGGGATATAGGAGGGTGGCCTACGGTCAGTACCCCCCTAAAGACATCAATTGCTGTATTGTAAAATGTATTTGATGTATTTTACAGTAATACAGTATATGTAAGCTTTTCTATGGGTTATGTCACAGTCCTGCCAGCTACTACTTGATGGCACTGGACTCTCTATCTGCTAGGAGGGAGTTTCAGATAGAAGGTACAGTGGCAGGACTGCAAAGGTTAGTGAGGAAAGCCCGGCCCACAATCTAGGGGATAAAGGAGGTCGGACGTCCTAGTTGTGAGTAATAGGGATGACGTGAAGAATGTAGCAGAGGGAGAAGAGTGGTGTGGTGAGAAAGAAAGAGGCAGAAGTTTGGGTAGGAGGAAGATAGAAGCTGGTGACCAGAAACAGTTTGTAGCAGAGCGGCTTCTCAGGGTATTGAGAGAAATCATAGAACAGCGCCTCCGTGGCAAGCAAGCGGATGGAAGTAGTGCAGTTAAGAAAAGGGGCCTTAGTGATGGACAGCCACCATCAATGCAGGATTTGGGATCTTCAGACATAACCTGGTATAGCCTAGCCTGTCAGGATTAACCAAATGCCTAAACCTGGAGTAGAAAACTTTTATGCTCCTAGTAGCCGGGAGAACTCTGTATACAGCCTTTGAAGAGCCGTAGTGTATAAAGGAAGATTATGCCTGTAAAGAGTAAGTGCCTCTCTGTGAGAGAAGAATGTTGGTTTATGGAACTTGTTAACACTAAACTTAAAGTGTTTTGCAAATAGCCCGAGTGTGTCTTTAATGTCTATGGAAGAAAATCCGCAGCATGCTTACTGGACCACAGCTGTGGGCTGATAGCCCAGAAGTACCATGGCCGTCAGATAACCACACCACACTGACTCCACCACACACTCCATCCCCAGTCCATGT
The DNA here is from genome assembly GCF_048569485.1 of Anomaloglossus baeobatrachus. Taxonomy (NCBI): domain Eukaryota; kingdom Metazoa; phylum Chordata; class Amphibia; order Anura; family Aromobatidae; genus Anomaloglossus; species Anomaloglossus baeobatrachus. The sequence goes on from NC_134354.1 coordinate 726,133,112, forward strand.
AGCGTGTCAAGCGGGTGCAGGACTACGTCCCATGGCCTTGTCTATCACCTGGCCATACCCTACAGGAACACAACTAGGCTGACCAGGTCGGAGCAATGGATCTTCTCCAGAAGTGGGCTATAGATAGACAGAAAGAAGATAACATGGAGATAGAGGAACTCTATAAAGTTCTTTATGCCAGCAGTAAAGTATCTTTTCAAGAAAGTGGACTAAGATCTTTCTTGTATACTGCATAAACCAGGAGTTCCCGTATCATCCTAAAGTATGTCACCTGAGTGAGGGATACCAGAGTCAACCATAACCCACGCACAGGCAGAGGAACCGGCTCCATTGATGCCTATAGTCACAGTGCTACACCTTGATCTGTGCGACCATTACAAGTATGCAGCTGACTACTGCAGCAATTCACAGACTGGAGCAATTACATTTAACAACACATCTCCACTGGAGGCTGGTGATACCCAGACTGGTGGGCTACCAGGGCAATGTTGGCAGGGTGGCACCATGCTTGATGAATATAGTGTTTTGTTTTTTTTCTTCCAGATGCACAATAAATTTGGTATGTGTGAACCTACTCTTAAAAGGGGGTTCACCCATATTTTTTATTGTCCAGATCGATATTATATTGAGAAACAATGTTTCTCTCAAATACCTTGTGTTGGCAATAATGCCTGTGAGAGGCGTTATTGCAGACCGCTGTTCCCACTCCAGTGACGTCTCCGTCAAGTGCTGCACACGTCACATCCGTGCAGCCGGCTGCATTCTGAGCCCATCTGCTCCCTCCTCCCTCCATCACAGCACAGCGCGTCGCGTCTCTTGCTTGCAGCGTTCTGCTAGGGGGGAGGAGGGAGAGGGAGGGGGGAGCAGGGAGCAGATGGGCTGTGATAGCGGTGAAACAACGCTGACAGCTTAGTGTGAGGTAGAATACAGCCGGCTGCACGGATGTGACGTGTGCAGCATTTGACGGAGACGTCACTGGACGGGGAACAGCGGTCTGCAATAGCGCCTCTCACAGGCACTATTGCCAACACAAGGTATTTGAGAGAAACATTGTTTCTCAATATAATATCGAGCTAGACAATAAAAAATATGGGTGAACCACCCCTTTAAGCTATCGTCATGGCTATAGCTGAATGCTGACAGGGTTAAGTGGTGGGAGGGGTCTGCTTGGTTGTGCCTCGTTCCGGGGCTCACACCACTTTATCATGGAGTGGATTCCTCAGGAACGCTCCCATTAATAGTTCCTGCTCTGCAGCATGCACAACTGACTCTTGTGAGTTAGCCCTGATCTGTCCTGTTACCCAGCTTTCCTCTCCCTAATCTCCATTCCCTTGTACTGTTTGTCCCCCCTGTCTAAATGACCCCAGTCCTGTTCTGTGTCTCCTCCTCCTTGTACTTACTTGCTCTCCCGGTCTCTGACCTCTGTAATGTTTCCTGACCTCGGCTCTGCTTACCCTGTTTGGCTTTTGAAGTGACTTTTTGGCTCCTGACCCTTTTGCTTCCACCTGTTTACGGCTTGCTCGCTCCCCCCTGTATTGACGTGACATCCTGGTTTAGACTTAGGGGCACTTTGCACGCTACGACATCGCAAGCTGATGCTGCGATGCGATGCCGTGCGCGATAGTCCCCGCCCCCGTCGCAGCTGCGATATCATCGTGACAGCTGCCATAGTGACAATTATCGCTATGGCAGCTTCACATGCACTCACCTGCCCTGCGACGTCGCTCTGGCCACCGAACCGCCTCCTTATTAAGGGGGCGGGCCGTGCGGCGTCACAGCAACGTCACACGGCAGGCGGCCAATAGAAGCGGAGGGGCGGAGATGAGCGGGACGTAAAGATCCCGCCCACCTCCTTCCTTCCGCATAGCCGGCGTGAGCCGCAGGATGCAGGTAGGAGATGTTCCTCGCTCCTGCGGCTTCATACACAGCGATGTGTGCTGCCGCAGGAACGAGGAACCACATCATAACATCGGTATTTTCAAATTTATGGAAATGACCGAGGCTACACCAATGATACGATTACGATGCTTTTGCGCTCGTTAATCGTATCATAAAGGATTTACACACTACGATATCGCCTGCGACGCTGGATGTGCGTCACTTTCAATTTGACCCCACCGACATCGCACCTGCGATGTCGTAGTATGCAAAGTGCCCCTAGTAGGCTTGCTGGCTACTCTTTATTGTGCTTGCGCCCTTTTGTGTGCTTTGCCTAACTGCACTTTGGAGTTCCATCTCCATTCAGCTTCTGCGCCCCCTGGTGGAAGCATGACAGCTATGTCCACCACTTTGAGTATTTTAGCAGATTTTTTGGCACCCAAAACCACTGTCTTCCCAGGAAAATACGTTCCATTTTTTATGCAATTTTCAGTGCATTTTTTTCATTCCATTTTTTTTCTCCATTAATTTAATTGGGTGAAAAACGTTGCAAAATCAGACAGAATTGACTTGATGCACATTTGAAAAACGCACATCACAGTTGGAAATACGCAAGGCAAAAAAATGCACGATGGGCCTGAAATGTCCTAAATCTCATTAGCTTTGATGGCAGTTTTTCCACAGTAAAAATGTGTGGAAAAAAAGTCAACACTGCTAAATGGCTCCAAGGAGAGGAATTAACTCAGAAAGTATATTGGAAATCCTTATAACTTTTCATTACATAATAAATAGTTAATTTGCTAAATTGTTTTACCCCTTTAAATCCTTTTCTCTGCAGCATTTTGTGCACTGCCAATTGCTGACATCTCGGTCCGTATTTCTAATACCTCTTTCCCCAGACCTGCCACTCAAAAGTGCTGGGAATAGAATAAGTTGTAATGAGACTTACTCCAGACAATAGAGCAAGAGTCAGAAAAATAAATCCTTTCCTTCTGTGCAATTATTCTAGATGGCGTTCCTCTGCGCAGTCGTTTAGATTTCTCAAACAATGGCCGCTTAATAAAATGTCACTTACAATTAAAACTACGCTTGGATTTTTAAGTGCATCTAGGCTAGTCTATTCTTATCATTAACACTGAAAGTGAATAGTAATAAACTAAATTACAACAAAGAGCCATAAATCTAATTTTACCTGCAGAAACAAAGGAAGATTGCCAAGTCTTTAGTCTAGATACTTTCTCAATGTTTAGAAGAATATTCAATTCTGAACACTTCATAGATGATACTCAGCGATGGGCGAGTGTCCTCCATACTCAATCCAGCATTCTGGTGCTTGAGATGCTCGGTACTCAATCTTGAAATTAAATTTTGAAAATAAAAATGTAGCCCAGAAAAATATATATTTTTTGAGGGCCACCTGATGGCCCTCTAAAGTTTATGAGTGAGGGGTGCCTAATGATGATGGCCCTCCAATATTTAAGTGTGGCCCTCCAAAATTTATGAATGAGGACCGCCTGTTGGCCCTCAAAAATTCATGACTGAAGGTCAGCTGATGGCTGCATAGTAATCCTGTTGATATGACGTAGTAGGAGGAGAAGAAAAATAATTAACCCCTTCACGACGGGCCGATTTTTCGCTTTCCGTGTTTGTTTGTTTTTTGCCTATCTTCTTCCGAGAGAGGTAACTTTTTTTTTTTCAGTCAATATGGTCATGTGAGGGCTCATTTTTTTGCGGAACGAGCTGTACTTTTAAGTGAAACCATACGTTATACCATATAGTGTACTGGAAAACGGCAAAAAAATTCCAAATGCGGAAAAATTGCAAAAAAAGTGCGATATATTGTTTTTGAGATATTTTATTCACTGTGTTCATTATATCGTAAAACTGATATGTGGGTGTGATGCCTGAGGTCGGTGCGAGTTCGTAGACACCAAATATGTATAGGTTTACTTTTAACTAAGGGTTTACATAAAAAATCAGAAGTTTGTCCAAAAAAAGTGGCACACGTTTTGAGCCATTTTCCACAACCCGTAGCTTTCTCATTTTTCGGGATCTATGACTCTGTGATGGCTTATTTTTTTTTTAAATATTTACCGCCAATGCCGTTATAATGGCGCTGTCACATATTGACAGCGCCATTTAAGGGGTTAAACGGCACGGGCAGATAACGATTCTGCTCGTGCTTAGCAAGCACACATCTCAGCTGTAAAAATCAGCTGAGATGCGCGTCGATCGTTGCATGCTGCCGGCGGCAGACCGCGGGCAGTAACACTATGACCGCTAGGACGTAATATTACTGCCCGCGGTCGGTAACCATGAACCGTTTACCTTTTTGGGGTGGGAAAAGGTGCACAAGAATACAGCAGAAGAAAGGAACTTTTTATTTGGCTTTATGTTCCGCTGCTAACAGCCGCCATCTCCTATCTCAGTAATGGGAAAGTCTCCACTGAATACAGATTTTACCTCAGAATTGAGAATTTTGATAATGACGGATCAATTCTGGGAGAGAAAGAAGCAGATTTGTCTGATAAGATATATTATAAAGCTGCTTATTTTCATGTGTACTATTGATTTATGAAATTAAAATGTAAACCATGGTTATGCTTTAACCATAGAAGGTGACAGAATTAGACCAATTTTAAATGTCATATTTCATAATGAGTCTAACAATATAATACAGAAGGTCACGCTAAGAAATGTATTGCTATTGTTCTTTCAAGCATTTGTTGATTGGTGAAAGCACAGCAAACAATAATAATTCTAGATGTCGCCCTCATTAGCAGCATTCAAAGTAAACTTACTTAGCAGTATTACAGTGATATCTTCATCAATTAAAAAGTAATTCAGCCTGAAAGTTCAAATGCCGTTTGCAAAATATATCTAATCAGTACGATCTTCATTATGTACTTATTTGCCTTCAATGGTAGAGAATGCCAAGAATATTCCCTGCTATATAAAGTGTGAAGACATACAATTTCCAATGTCAACGATTTAAGGGTGCTTTACATGCTGCGACATGGCTAGCGATAGCACCCGCCCCCGTCGTTGGTGTGATATGTGGTGATCGCTGCCGTAGCGAACATTATCGCTACGGCAGCGTCACACGCACATACCTGTTCTGCGACGTTGCTGTGCCCGCCGAACAATCCCTCCTTCAAGGGGGAGGTGCGTTCGGCGTCACAGCGACGTCACAAAACGGCCGTCCAATAGCAGAGGAGGGGCGGAGATGAGCGGCCGGAACATGCCGCCCAGCTCCTTCCTATCTCAATGCCGGTGGATGCAGGTAAGGAGATGTTCGTCGCTCCTGTGGTGTCACACATAGCGATGTGTGATGCCGCAGGAACGAGGAACAACCTCGCTACTTACCAGACAACGATTTTTGGTAAATGCACGACCTCTCATACCAACGATTTTTGTCTCTTTTGCGATCGTTTAAGGTCGCTCCTTGGTGTCACACGCTGCGATATCGCTAACGGCGCCGGATGTGCGTCACAAACACCGTGACCCCGACGATATATTGTTAGCGATGTCACAGTGTGTAAATGGCCCTTTACAGTGTTCTCCCATGAGCAAATTACATTTTAATCAATAGATCTTGGAATAATAATAAGTTCCACAATTGGATGTTTTAACAGAAATGTTTCTGTGCTGAGATAATCTCATATATCTGCCCCTGCTGTGTACTGTGTAATGGCCGTGTCTGACTGTACAGGAACATTGTCTGATCATATCACAGCTCCTGGGTAGGGAAGGACGCAAAAGAGTACAAAGATATTACAGCAGGGGGTCATAGCTGATTCTTTCTGTGATGTAAAATATTTCCGTCCCTGTTTATATCCCATTCTTCTGTCTATATTCTTGTCCATTCTTCCCTGCCCAGGAGCTGTGGTATGATCGGACCACGCCCCTGTACAGTCAGACACGGTCATTACACAGTACATAGCAGGGACACATACATAACATTATCTCTGAATATTTAACAGATCCAATTGTGGAAATTATTTTCATTCCAAGATCTACAGATTGAAATGTACTTTGTTTGTGGGACAACACCTTTAAAGGCGTATAGTATACAAGTTATATAAGTCATATACTTTGCATATTTCTACAGGATAAGTTACAAATATTTACTTTATGGGGGTCTGACTTCTAAGACCACCACCAAAAATAACAATAGGCAATCTTATATTTAGCTCCTCACTAACAGGATGGTCACAATTAAAATTATTTCTGTGGAGTAATATAAGACTCCTTCCTGCCCTAGCATCATAGTTCCTTCATTCTAGCAACTTATGGATGCATTTGTGGCGCCCCTGCGGCTCCAATCACCACAGAGTATTGCACCCTGTTTAAGGTGCAGTATTTGCCTCGGGTAAGGAGGGGGATAATCACCGGTGTTCCACATTCACACTTTACATACAGTCAGGTGCCTTCCCACTGGGGGGATGGCCCAGGGTGGATAGGGGGGTGGCCATCACGATGCATGGGACGTTCCCAGTCACTGAAGCCAGCCACCTGAGGGGCGGGTTCCACTTGGGGTAGAAGTAGGAGCAACTCACACAATCTTCAGTCAGTCTACCTGGGACTTCAGTTCTGGCGACACGACACCTCCACCTTCTTCCTTTTTCTTCTTTCACGAGGCCTGTGGCTTGGAGCGGAACGCTCAGCCCGGGTTAATCACTACTGGATGGGCAACTCTTAGAAAGGACATTTTCCAAACACCGGTGGTTTCTTCCAACTAATTCGAGGTCGACGGAGCACATCACAGTGGGTGACCGGTACTACCTGGGCGCGTGGCATAACAGTGAGTAAAACAACCTGGAACCGCAGCAGCCGAGCTCGGACTCTTATTACCGGCGCCGGCGCCCGGCTCCTTGGCACCAGCTACAGCCCTCATCATCCTCCCCGGGGCCCGCTCCACCTATTGGGAGCAAAACCATCTTTGCTGCTACTACTATCCGCCCCAGAGGTCAGCGACAGCAGCGGCGGCTAATTCCCTGGCCGCATACTGCAGGTGGCATTATGACAACAACCTCCTATCATCCCCCTTTTATTGTGGACACCTCGGTACACGAAACCGGGCAGGCCACCTCGACATCCCAGACCTCCACACCGGCCCGGTGACGAGTAAGACAGACTGGACCTGAACCCCCTGCCCCCCTGGGTTCCACACATTCACTGTATTTTATGACTTGCATTACAGCTCCAATACCCGGCCTGACCACAAGTCTTCTGACGTCAATTACCATCTTCACATATGCTTATGAGATTGTTAGCTTGGGTCAAGAGATCCATAGGAAAATCGTATATTTGGGAAGATGTCCAGGTGTCACGGGAGATCAGGGCACGTGACTGTCATCTGTATTTCTGTTCTCAAAGTACAGATGCAGTTGAATAAAATGGTGAGTCAAGGAGTCGACAAGTCCTTCTGCCAAGGTAGAGTTGTAAGGTCCTACAAGGATCTTTTGGTCATGTGACCTGAGAATATCCCCTGACCTGAAGATCTTGTTTGATTTTCAGGCACTGTATAGACTGACAGCAGAGATCAGCAACACTGGTTAAGCAGAGATGGGACAGGCACGTGCCATGCTTCTGTGGAGCCATCATACTTTGTGTGGGGGGAACATCATACTATGTGTGTAGGGTTAATCATACTGTGTATGGGGGATATACTGTATGTGGGGGGACTGCGAAGGCATCTTAGTATGCGTGAGGCATCATACTATGTGTGAGGGAATATATTTTGGAAGGCATCATATTGTATGTGGGGCATCATAGTGTGCGCATTGTACTGTGTTGTGGGACTGTGGTAGCATCATAATGTATGTGTGTAGAGGATTTTGGGGACATCATGCAGTGTGGTGGGACTGTGAGGTCATCATATTGTGTATGATGGAGGTTGTGTGGGCACCATGTTATGTTTAGGCGGATTGTGGTGCATCATACGGGGTGTGGAGAATGTAGGGGCATTATACTGTGTGGGGAACTTTTGAGGCATCATCTTTTGTGTGGAGGACTCTGGGGACATTATACTTTCCGTGGGGACTATGGCAGGATTAAACTGTGGGGGGGGGTGTACTGTTGAGGGCCTCATTCTTTATGTAGGGGAATGTACTGTGGGGGCATCCAACTATGTAGGAGGGAATATACTGTATTGTGGAGGCATCATAGTGTATGAGGGGGACTGTGGGAACAACATAATATTGAGGGCATGTAATGTGGGGGACATTATATTGTGTGTAGGGATAATATACTGTGGGAGGCATCATACTATGTGTGGGGGGCATAATTCTGTGAATGGACAACATATCAAAGATATGTTTATTTAATAGTCAAAATATCCCTCACACATTTATCTGAAAGTATGAAAGAGTCATATACTACCAATGCGGCTATGAAAGATAATTCAGGAAAAAATTGCAAACTAAATTTGACTCATCTATGGGCACTACTGATCACTGTTAGAAAACATTGTAAACCATGACAAGGGCCAGAGATAAACAGACATGCTTTATTTATTTTTCTTTTTTTTACAGGATCTCTTACTCGCTATTAAACAAATTGTATAATACCATTCTTTTTTCCTCAAATCTATGATTTGATGTTGATAAATGTAAAGTAATGCACCTAGGACGGAGTAATCCTATAGCTGTCTATACATTAAATGGAAGTAAACTGGGGACTACAGAACAGGAGTAAGGGGTACTTTGCACGCTGCGACATCGCAGGCCGATGCTGCGATGCCGAGCGCGATAGTCCCCGCCCCCGTCGCAGCAGCAATATCCTTCTGATAGCTGCTGTAGCGAACATTATCGCTACGGCAGCTTCACATGGACTCGCCTGTCCTGCGACCGTCGCTCTGGCCGGCGACCCGCCTCCTTGTTAAGGGGGCGGGTCGTGCGGCGTCACTGCGACGTCACACGGCAGGCGACCAATCGGAGCGGAGGGGCGGAGATGAGTGGGATGTAAACATCCCGCCCACCTCCTTCCTTCCGCATAACCTACGGAAGCCGCAGTGACGGCGGTAGATGTTCCTCGCTCCTGCGGCTTCACACACAGCGATGTGTGCTGCCACAGGAGCGAGGAACAACATCGGACTGTCGCGTCAGCGTAATTATGGATTACGCCGACGCTGCACCGATGATACGATTACGACGCTTTTGCGCTCGTTAATCGTATCATTAAGCCTTTACACACTACGATGTCGCATGCGATGCCAGAAGTGCGTCATTTTCAATTTGACCCCACCGACAACGCACCTGCGATATCGTAGTGTGCAAAGCCCGCCAAAGACTTGGGTATTCTCATTACAAATAAGCTGAGCAGCAGCACTCAATGTCAGGCAGCAGCTGCTAAAGCAAACAATATTTTAGGGTGTATAAAAAGAGAAATTAGATCCCGTGATCCCAATATATTGTTACCCCTCTATAAATCACTTGTAAGGCCACATCTGGAATATGGGATCCAGTGTTGGGCTCCATATTTTACAAAAGATATTCAGAAGATAGAGTCAGTTGAAAGGCGGCAACTAGACTACTACAAGGAATGGAAGGCCTCCCATATGATGACAGGTTGAAAAGGTTGTGCTTGTTTAGTTTAAAAAAAAAAGACGTCTCGGAGATCTCATTTATATGTATAAATACATGTGTGGTCAATATAAAGGACTGGCGCATGACTTATTCCTTCCAAAGACAATACTAAGGACCAGGAGGCATTCACTGCGAGTGGAAGAAAAGAGATTCCGGCAGCTAAATAGGAAAGTGTTCTTTACAGTTAGAGCAGTCAGACTGTGGAATGCCCTACCACAAGAGGTAGTAATGGCAGATACTATAACAGCTTTTAAAAAAGGACTGGATGATTTCCTCAGTACATACGACATTGTCGGTTATAAATGACTTGGTGACGAAATGTATACCGTATATTTTGGATTATAAGACGCACTTTTCCTCCCAAAAATTTGAGAGGTAAACAAGGGGGGTGTCTCAAAATATAAATATAGCTTTCCGTGGGGTGGTGGAGAGGTGTCACAGGAGCAAGGGCAATACTGTCAGCTGTGCTCTGTGACGCTGCCCTGTGCAGCGGGCACCCCTGCTCTGTGCGGCAGGCGGCCCTGCTCTGTGCGGTCTGGCTCTGTGCGGCTCTGCACGGCAGGTGGCCCTGTTCTCTGCAGCTCTGTGCTGCGGGCAGCGCTGCTCTGTGCGGCGGGCAGCAATCCTCTGTGCGGCAGGCTGGGAGGCACGGACCATTTTGAAGATGGCAGTAAGGGCTTCAAATGATCTTGCCCAAAGTCGGTGCATGCGCAGATGAAGCCGTCGGCTGAAGCTTTCAACTGCCCGTGCGCCGACTCTGGCCTCCATTTCTTTGAAGCCCGCACCACCGATATTTTCAGAATGGCCAGTGCCTCACCGCTCGCAGCGAGCACCAGCACAGAGCAACACCGGCTGCCCCAGCACAGCTCCGCAGCCCGCAGTGAGTATCTGGGCCCCCCTCTGCACTGCTCGCAGCATCCCTGTACTTCAGCACTGCCCCTGCCTCCTGTGACCCAGCTCCACCACTGCTGCCGCCCCACCTCCCCATAAGACACCACCGGATTATAAAACAAACCCCATATTTTTTTTATGTCTAAATTTGGGGTGCGTCTTATAATCCGATGCATCTTATAAAACGAAAAATACAGTAATTGGTGGAGGAAGGTTGAACTATAGATGGTCCTAGGTCTTTTTTCAATCTATGTAATTATGAGTGCCAAAACAACATATTAATGCACAAAAAAATAAAGTATACAGGCATAACAAGCTGTGTACACTAAAATACAGAAAAATAATTGATTATAATGAAAACATACATTAAATAAATGGAAAGGTAAGGAGGATTGAACACATTTAATAATTCATAAAATATGCATTAACCCACGGTTCAAACTCAAGGTCAAGTCTGGACCCCACAAGGATCCATAATGTTAATGTCGCGGGCGGGGAGAAGGGTGTCAGCACACCGCGCTCACCCCTTCTGCTCGGGTCCGGCTGCTCAGTGGTGGCTCGAGCCGTAGGCCGGATCCCGGGGGTTTTCCTCGAGCGGCACTCCTCGCCCGTGAGTGAAAGGGGGGTTGTTTGGGGTGTTGGGATAATGTCCGTGACGCCACCCACGGTTGTGGTGATGTGTAGCACCACCACTGCTCAATGCGGGGATCCCGGGGATGGTGATGGGGAGCAGCCAGGTGTTGTGTTGCCCCTCCGTGGGTAGGGGTTGGTGATCCCGGGGCCCGGTGATGGCTTGTGAGGTGCAGGGCCTGGTGGGCGCAGGGACGCGGGGGCAGCGCTGTGCCTTGCGGCACTATGGTACTCACTCAGCCTGAGACTTGGACACAGTTTGTACGGTAAACCAACGGCTGGTAGGACGGTCCCACAGACGGCTGCTTTGCTTCCCCGATAGGTGACGGTGATGTCCCTCTTCCTTGCACCTGTATGTACGGATGGTTGCGATGGGTCCCCACCGGTAACCCGCTCCCCGGCTTCAAGCTGGGCCGGAGGAGCACTACACTTTGCCCGCAGGCGCTGGCCCTCAGAGACTGGTGCCCTGGCGGTGGCGGTGCCTCTGTTGTACAGGTTGGACTGTTGCCTTCAATCGGGACTTGGTTGTTGGGGGAACCTACGTCCCCTTCACTGACGGATTCGGCAAATTTGGCGACTCCTAGCCTTGCCGGGGTCCGAGAGGCCCCTGCCCTGGTGCTGACTGTCTTTCGGAACACTGCTCCAGACCACCGGGCACACAGCCAACGGGGTCCTTCCAGGAACTTCCAAACGGTCCCCCTCCGGACAGTCACCGCCGTCGCTGACCTTGCTGTTCTGGCCCTACACAAAGCTGGGCTCTCAGGCTTGCACACTCTCTGCTCTGTCACCACTTCTTGCTTTCCTCCTTTTCCACTTTTCTTTCCTTCTCTTTTGTTTACTTTAGCCCTGCCTGGGCTACTCCTCCACTCCTTCCACTTCCTCCTCCCTGACTAGACTGCCTGGTTTTCCCGCCTCCAGAGTTGTGAGCTCCTTGGTGGGCGGAGCCAACCGCCTGGCCCACCCCCTGGTGTGCATCAACAGACTCCTGGAGGAAGGCAACAAGGATTTCTGGTTAGCAGATGTGCCTACCTGGAGTGTGGGGTGTGGTGGTGTTGTGACCTGTGTCCCCTGGCTTGCCCAGGGCGACACATTCCCCCTTAGCAAAATGCAGACCGTCCGCGGGCTGCCGTCCTACACCGGTTTTATTTTTCTGTAAAAAGGGGATAACAGGGTTAAACAAACAATAAATGACATTTTTAATACACTCTTCCCAAGACGGGAGGCACATTTACTTTTAACGTTGCAACGGTGTACGGTCACGGTTTCCGCTCTCTCCCACCCAAGTAACCTGGCCCTTTTGCTGCCCCTAAAACCCAGGCAGCACCCCTTGACCCACAGTCCAGCACACGGTACCCGAGCGGGATCTGTCCTTCCCTCCAGAGGGTAGCCACCGGTTCCTTTGGTGGCTGGGCCCTGGCCTGCTCTGCTCAGTGCCCTCCCTCCAACCTGCCTCTCCGGAGGCGGCATTGCGGAAACGGTAACGGTACCCAACATATTTACAAGCCACTAACGTTTGTGGTTGCCCTGCAGAGTTCACGGGCTTGTCCATGGATAGTTCCCATGCATTTTTAAACGGTCCCCACGGGGACAACGGTGCCGGCTCCAGCCGGTTGCAATCACAGCAGACAATCAGGTGAAAACTCGGATAATCATCTTTCTTATCATTGCAGAACTTTCAAAACTTTGCAAACAAGCAACAACACTCTTTTACACTTGCGGACCCCTTTTACTCATAGAACGGTCTCCCTGTACCTAAGTGGGGGTCTACCTAGGTTGGGACGGGTGGACCTTCGGAGCCCGGTGTCAGTGGTGCTAGATAGTGGGGTAGAGGGAACAATCGGTTCCTCCTCCCTGCTATAGTGTGGAGCAGGCGGAGGTGCAGGGGGGCTGGGTGCAGGTTCATCCCTGGGCACTGGCATTGGTTCTGGCTCACGGTTAACCGCTTCCACTACTTCTTCATCCACGGGTTGTGGGAACAGTATCACTGGAAGGATCACCGCGCCGTTCTGTGTAGGCCAGTTTGCTGGGAAGTCACGCATTACAGTGTGGATTACCTCTGCTGCCTTCTCCACTGGTGGAGGAACCGGTACTTCAGCCTCTGCTTTCAGCGCTGGGGGGCATTTTTTTAGATGGTCCCGGGAAACTGTGGCTAGGGTGCCCCCTTGATCACGACTAATCTGGTAAGTTTTTCCATTTCCCCATTCTGTGGGTTGTATGACATAAGGGACTTGCTCCCACTGATCATCCAGCTTGTGGGCTTTTCTCTTCCGTTTCAGCACCACATCTCCTGGCTGGAAAGGACCTGCGGGCGCCTTCTGGTTGAACCGGTGCTCTTGCTGCTCTCGACTTCGACTGAGGTTTTTCTCCACATACTCCTGGATTTGCCGGTACTGTGCTCTCCTTCGAGTTTCCCACTCCGCCGTTGAAGGGAGTGCCTCCGGAGCTTCCAACCCCATCTCCAGGTCCACCGGCAGGCGGCCAGGCCGAGCCCTCATCAAATACGCGGGGGTGCATTTCGTTGAGCTGGACGGAATGTTATTGTACATGTCGACCAAGTCAGGTAGCTTTTCCGGCCATATGTTCCGTTCTTCCAGCGGTAACGTCTTGAGGAGTCCCAGGACCAAGTGGTTCATTTTCTCGCACATGCCGTTGGTTTGAGCGTGGTACGGGGTGGTCCGAATCTTCTTGCAGCCGTACAACTGGCAGAATTCGTGAAACACTTCTGCTTCAAAAGCCGGGCCTTGGTCTGTCAGCACCTTCTCGGGGTACCCATGGGGTCGGCAGAAATAAGCCTGGAACGCTCGAGCAGCGGTTCGACCAGTTAGGTCCTTAACGGGGACTACCACCATAAATCTTGAATAGTGGTCTACCATGGTCAATGCATAGGTGTACCCACTTCGGCTAGGGGTGAGCTTGACATGGTCCAGGGCGACCAGCTCCAGCGGCTGATGGGTAACGATGGGATGTAATGGTGCCCTCTGGCTAGTCTCGTCCTTTCTCCTCAGTGTACAAGGACCGCACTCTCGGCACCAGGCTTCCACCGATTCCCGCATCCCACTCCAATAGAACCGCTCCCTCAACAGCATCTCCAGCTTTTTCCACCCGAAGTGGCCAGCACCATCATGGTATGCCCGCAGGACAGTAGCGACCTCAGCTTGAGGAACGATCAACTGGCATATTTTCTCATGGGTTTTTGGGTTGATCAGCTCACGGCACAGCCTCCCTTGGTGTAGGTAGAGCCGTTTTCGCTCTTTCCACAAGCGTTGGGCTTCGGCTGGAGCGCTAGGGTCCATTCCCATGGCGCCTTGTTCCACCAGAGTCTTGACAAGGCGGACAGCCGGCGCTTGGTCCTGGGCGTCCTGCCACTCTTGACTGGGCCGCGGGTCCAGATCCACCCTTTGCTGACATACTTGTACCCTCTCAGTAGGCGGCTGGTGAAACGCAGGCAACTCAATCTCCTCGAGGTCGTCATCCTCACACCCCTCTTCTGACAAATGGGGCATCCGGGAGAGTGCATCTGCATTGATGTTGACACGACCAGCTCGGTACTTTATGGTGAAATCATAGTTGGCTAACCGGGCTACCCACCGCTGCTCCAGCGCGCCCAACTTGGCCGTGTTCAGGTGAGTCAGCGGATTGTTGTCCGTGAATGCGGTGAACTTTGCTGCCGCCAAATAGTGCCGGAAACGCTCCGTGATAGCCAACACCAACGCCAGTAGCTCGAGCTTGAAAGAGCTATAGTTCTCAGGGTTCCTTTCGGTCGGCCGGAGTTTTCGGCTGGCGTAGGCAATCACCTTCTCCTTTCCATCCTGGACCTGGGAGAGGACCGCTCCTAGCCCCACGTTACTGGCGTCCGTGTGGAGGATGAATGGGCGCCCGTAGTCAGGATACGCCAGGACCTCTTCTCCGGTCAGGGCCGCCTTCAGCTGGCCAAAGGACTCCTCATGCTTGTCCTCCCACAACAGTGGGGCTCCGACGGGTTTACCACCTTTGGTCTGTCCCACGAGGAGATCTTGCATGGGGGCGGCCATCTTCGTGTACCCCTTTATAAAGCGCCGATAGTACCCCACCAGACCCAGAAACTGCCTTACTTCCCTCACTGTAGTGGGCCTCGGCCAGCTTTGGATGGCAGTGATCTTCTCAGGGTCGGGGGCGACACCATCTGCACTCACCACATGCCCTAGATATTGCACCCTGGGTTTCAGCAGGTGGCATTTTGAGGGCTTCAACTTTATCCCGTACTTGGCAAGGGACGCGAACACCTCGGCCAGGTGCTCCAGATGGGCTTCATACGTCTGGGAATAAACAATCACATCATCCAAATACAGCAGGACGGTCTCGAAGTTTAAATGTCCCAGACAGCACTCCATCAGCCGTTGGAAGGTCCCGGGGGCATTGCACAGCCCAAACGGCATGCTATTGAATTCACAGAGCCCCATCGGGGTGGTGAAGGCGGTCTTCTCCCGGTCCTCTGGGGCCACGGCCACTTGCCAGTATCCGCTGGTGAGGTCAAGGGTCGAGAAGTAGTTTGCAGTTCTTAGTGCAGCCAAAGATTCTTCAATGCGAGGCAATGGATAGGCATCTTTATGGGTGATCTGGTTGATCTTCCGGTAGTCCACACACATCCGCATGGTACCATCCTTTTTCTTGACCAGTACCAACGGAGCGGCCCAGGGACTACAACTGTCCCGAATAACCCCTGCCTCCTTCATATTCCTCAACATATCTTTGGCACACTGGTAATGTGCAGGGGGAATAGGTCTATACCTCTCTTTGATGGGGGGATGTTCACCCGTAGGAATGTGGTGTTGGATCCCCTTGATCTGCCCAAAGTCTAGGGGGTGCTTACTGAAAACCTGTTCGTACTCCTGCACCACCCTGTGTACCCCTGCCCTGTGATGTGTAGGGGTATCATCAGTGCCCACATGTAGCTGTTGGTGCCACTCCTTTGTGTCCCCCTGGGGTGGGGAAGTGCTGGTGGTAGGTGGGAGTGGGGATGGACTGGCTTCCTGGATAGTGTGAGGGTCCAGGGTGAGCAGCTTGGCAATGGTGGCATACCGGGGGAGCCTGACTTCTTCCTCCCCACAGTTCAACACTCTCACAGGCACTCTCCCTTTCTTCACATCTACCACCCCTCGGGCGGCTACTACAGTGGGCCAGTGCTCGGAAGGCATGGGCTCCATCATCGCAGGGTAGTCACGCCCCTGAGGCCCTACTGCTGCCCTACACCAGATCATCATCTCACTCCTAGGGGGCACAGTCAATGGAGCAACATCCATCACTCGCACTCCACCAATCTCCCCTCCGGTTGAGCTTACATGCTGGCGGTACATCAGGGCGCGGATCTCACGCTGCACAGCCCTCTGCCGGCTCCCCGCCGCCGTGGCGGCTAGCTGTTGCAATAGGTTCAACACATCAGCCATGCAGTGTTCCATCACATTGGTTCCCAGCACTATTTTCGGGTTATGATCACTAGGTTCATTCATGATCACAATCATACCCTGGTGTTGCAGTTCAGCTTGCCCCACTGTCATAGCCACCTGTTTATACCCCACCTGGGTCAATGGAAGTCCATTAGCGGCAATCAAATTTATACTATTGTCTGGAGGTGCCAGCTCGTCTGTGGCCCAATATCGCTGATACAACGTGTACGGTATGGTAGTTACCTGTGATCCAGTGTCCAAGAGAGCCATCACTGGTATGCCGTCCACAGCCACGGGGATGATAGGGCGGGCCCCGACATATCGTCTCGCCAGTCCGGGGGGCCACGATGTTCTACTCCTGAGGATTGGCCCGGGGCCCCAGGGGTTGCTCGTTTAACGGGCACTGTCGGTAATAATGGCCCGGCTTACGGCACTTGTAGCAGATTGGAGGTCTGCTCCGCGGGTTGTTAGCGCTTCTCCGCTGCATCCAGGGAACATCTTCGGGACTGTCAGCAAGCTGTATCTGTGCTGGAGGCTGAGATCTGGTCAGAGGTTGTAGCGCAGCAAGGATCTTGGCAAGGTCTCCGTCCAGGCGACGGACCTGGGCTGCCAGTTCTTCCACTGTGCTGCTCGAGGCTGCAGGTATTAAGGAGATTGGTTTGGCTGGGGCCGCCACAACGGGAGCTGTCTCGACGGGCCACGGGACGGGTTCCAGAACTTCAGCAGCTGGGGGCTGTAGTGCTTTGATAGCCCGCTCCTTTAACACAGCAAAGTCCACATCAGGGTGTTCCAGGGCCCACAGCCGGAGTTGTTTACGATCCTCAGGGGATCTCATCCCCTGCGCAAATTGCTCCACTAACATCTTGTTGCTATCCGCCTCATTAATAGAGTTCACCCGCTTCAGCGTGCGGAGGGCGGTCTGCAGACGTAGAGCATAGTCCCGAATGCTATCCCCAGCTCGTTGCCGGCACTGGTAAAACTGCATCCTCAGCTCAGCTTCAGTCCGGGTCTCGAAGGCAGTCTGTAGCTTCTCGAAGATGGTGGCTACAGAGAGCCGGTCCCCCTCGGCCCAGGTCTCCGCTTCCTGCTCCGCCGCACCGGTTAACTGGCCTAGCACTATCGCTGCACGTTGCTTATCAGTCAGGGGGTACAGCTCTAGCAACGGGTTAAGCTTTTTCCGGAAGGCCTGTAAGGCATCCGGTTTCCCGTCATACTGCGGTAGCCAGGCAGCTCCGGGCGCATAGGGCAAGGAAAACGGCATGACCTGAGCAAGCGCGGGGGCCATGGCACCTCCCGCCGGTACGGCCGGGACCTGGGCAGGCCCATTCCCATCCGCGGGTGCCGCTGCGGCTGCGACCACCGCTCCTCCAGCGGCTCCGTCGGGCGCAGACATCTTGTTTCCGTCCCCCTTAGCTCTTTCCGGCCCCTCCCCTCTCGGGGCGGGGTTTTGGCCTTCGCGCCTCTACTGCTCGAGAAGACGCTCGAGCGGGAACTTTTCGCGCCAAAGATGGCGGCTTCTGAAATTTTTCTGCCGGATACCTCCGGCGGTAACAAGGCGCACCTCTACCAGACGGCAGAGCGGTAAGATCCTGTTCGTGACGCCAAGTTGTCGCGGGCGGGGAGGAGGGTGTCAGCACACCGCGCTCACCCCTTCTACTCGGGTCCGGCTGCTCAGTGGTGGCTCGAGCCGTAGGCCGGATCCCGGGGGTTTTCCTCGAGCGGCACTCCTCGCCCGTGAGTGAAAGGGGGGTTGTTTGGGGTGTTGGGATAATGTCCGTGACGCCACCCACGGTTGTGGTGATGTGTAGCACCACCGCTGCTCAATGCGGGGATCCCGGGGATGGTGATGGGGAGCAGCCAGGTGTTGTGTTGCCCCTCCGTGGGTAGGGGTTGGTGATCCCGGGGCCCGGTGATGGCTTGTGAGGTGCAGGGCCTGGTGGGCGCAGGGACGCGGGGGCAGCGCTGTGCCTTGCGGCACTATGGTACTCACTCAGCCTGAGACTTGGACACAGTTTGTACGGTAAACCAACGGCTGGTAGGACGGTCCCACAGACGGCTGCTTTGCTTCCCCGATAGGTGACGGTGATGTCCCTCTTCCTTGCACCTGTATGTACGGATGGTTGCGATGGGTCCCCACCGGTAACCCGCTCCCCGGCTTCAAGCTGGGCCGGAGGAGCACTACACTTTGCCCGCAGGCGCTGGCCCTCAGAGACTGGTGCCCTGGCGGTGGCGGTGCCTCTGTTGTACAGGTTGGACTGTTGCCTTCAATCGGGACTTGGTTGTTGGGGGAACCTACGTCCCCTTCACTGACGGATTCGGCAAATTTGGCGACTCCTAGCCTTGCCGGGGTCCGAGAGGCCCCTGCCCTGGTGCTGACTGTCTTTCGGAACACTGCTCCAGACCACCGGGCACACAGCCAACGGGGTCCTTCCAGGAACTTCCAAACGGTCCCCCTCCGGACAGTCACCGCCGTCGCTGACCTTGCTGTTCTGGCCCTACACAAAGCTGGGCTCTCAGGCTTGCACACTCTCTGCTCTGTCACCACTTCTTGCTTTCCTCCTTTTCCACTTTTCTTTCCTTCTCTTTTGTTTACTTTAGCCCTGCCTGGGCTACTCCTCCACTCCTTCCACTTCCTCCTCCCAGACTAGACTGCCTGGTTTTCCCGCCTCCAGAGTTGTGAGCTCCTTGGTGGGCGGAGCCAACCGCCTGGCCCACCCCCTGGTGTGCATCAACAGACTCCTGGAGGAAGGCAACAAGGATTTCTGGTTAGCAGATGTGCCTACCTGGAGTGTGGGGTGTGGTGGTGTTGTGACCTGTGTCCCCTGGCTTGCCCAGGGCGACACATTAAGATTAAAACATAGAAAACAGTGATAGTGAAAAATCAGGAAACAATTCATCAATAATAGATTCACCTTAATAGGGATCCATAAATAATGCAGACGGTAACAAAATATCTAGTCGTCACTAGACAAAAGACACATTCCTGCATTGTCGTGAGGGGATGGAAAAAAACATGCGTGGGGTTGTTACGCCCCAGTGTGAGGGCAGCAACGGTTCTTTTCTTTTGTGACTAGGTACTTTTCTATCCAATTTTGATACTTTAGTACTTATTTATCCACCTTTAGGGTATTTATTATTGATGACTTCTTTGTTTTGCACTCTTTACTACTGTTTTGTATGATTTCATCGTACAATTCCTGACTTCTGTGGGAATCCATAATTGACCAATATGCTAGGGTTAATACATATTTTAGGTTTGTAAAAAATGTTTATCCTTCTGTTACATAAGTGACCGGGAAGTATCGCGCACAACGTGACACACTACAACACAAGGGGTACACCAGGGACACTTTAACAATGGTGGGCCCTAATGCTAGTGAGGGGGAAGATGGGACACCTCCGCAGTCACCTGCAGCTGTACCCTACACTCCTAGCCAGTCCATATACAGGATCCGCACCTGTCGCTGAACAGGATATCTGATTCCCTTGCAGGCCCTGTATTAACCCTGGCTAGTGAGTTGGCAAGTGAGGGACACTAGCCTCACAGCTGCACTAATAAAACACCAAGGGAAGGAAAGACAGACAGGGGGAAACATAACAACAGACTGCTACAGTCAGCACCAAGACTGCAGCCTACACGGCAACTTGCAAAGAGGGCTCCACCAGCTCCTTCCACCTGTTGTCTGAGCATCCAAATATATCAGAATAACCGGCACCCTCTACTGAAGCATAGGGTATATATAGGGACTGGGAGTGGTCCCAAACCGGAAACACCTGAGAAGATAATGAGAATGCTTCTGGCAAGAAACACATTAACCCTAACATAGCCAAAAGAATGAGAATACATTTAATAATGAGCCTTGCATGGAAATGACTCTCTAGCCCTGAATCTGTCACTAGTCTCATAATGCAGAGAGACAGACCTTACATCTTCCCACCTATCCATGTGTGTGATTTATTCTTTCATTATAATAGTCATTTTTTTTGTTTTAAACTTTTGGTTTTGCAGTATTTTATACATGCAAACATTTTTGTGTATTTGTAATCCTGTGTAACACTAGACATATAGACTGGCCAGCATGGTGGCTTACTGGTCTGCACTAACTTGTAGTGCTGGTGTCCTGGGTTCTGTGTGAGACATGTAATGATGACACACAGTTTTGCTCTCTTTACTGATCTCATTGCTGGCATCTACTGTAATCAGAAGAGGAGTGAAGCAGAGAGCTGTGTGTCATTACAAATATGGCTACATCCGTCGATCTCTCCTCAGGGCTGTCAGGATTAGGTAAGGAGTAGAAGATCAGAGCCAACACTCCTGTGAGAGGAGAGCTGCAAGAGGTGTTTACAATGACACACAGCTCTGCTGTACACCCCTTCTCCCACAATAACGGTGCAGTGAGAAGGAAGCTGTGTCATTGCAAACATCTCTACACCTGCAGCTCTCTCTTAATGACAGTCAGTGTTGGGGGACGGGTAGTAGAGCTGACCCTGATGTGAGAGGAGAGCTGCATTAAGTGCTTACAATGACAAAGAGCCTTGCTGTGCTTTCCTTCTCCCACAATAAGAGTGCAGTAAGAAGAGAGCTGTGTGTCATTACAAACATCTCTAGATCCACAGCTCTCTCCTTTGGGCAGTCAGTGTTGAGGGAAGGGTAGTAGATCAGAACCGACCCTGCTGTGAGAGAAGAGCTGCAAGAGGTGCTTACAATGACTACAATGACACACAACTCTACTGTACTCGCCTTCTTCCACAATAAAAGTACAGTGATAAGAGAGCTGAGTGTCATTACAAACATCTCTACATCTGCATCTCTCTCCTCAGGACTGTAACTCCTGCCTGGATCAACAGACTCAGACGGGCTGTAATGGACAGACTAGAGGGAAGCCACTCACCAAGCAGGACCCCCAGAACCTTGAAACCCTTTAACCCCTATACAGGGATTTGGAATTACACAAGGCCCTGGAGATCACTACCTGTGGAAGGCTGCAGTCCGATGAGAGTAGTCGTCAGGCAGGGTCAAACCAGGAATAGCAGAACAGGGACAGAATCGGCAGACAAGGACGTAATCAGAAAACGTAGCAGAGGTCAAATCCGGATCAGGCAGCAAGGTACAAAAACAGCAGGCAGAAGGGTAGTCAGAACACAAGCTAGGTCAGCACACAGGAATCACAAAACAGAATGGGGCAGACCAGGAGCCAGGAAATCAGAACTATCTCTGGCAGAGGTGAGCAGACAGGAGGGGAGCTAAGAAGGGTGTGGTGTCTTCCCATTGGCTGTAGCTGAATGCTGGTGTCGCGGGTGGAGGAGGGAACACCGCGCTCTCCTTCTGCTCGGGTCCGGCGGGCACTGCGGCCTGCTGCTGCCGCTGCTCAGTGGCTCGAGCGATGGGCCCGATCCCGGGGACTCGAGCGGCGCTCCTCGCCCATGAGTGAAAGGGGGTTGTTGGGTGTGGGGATTGTTTATTGTCCGTGACGCCACCCACGGTTGTGGTGATTTGTTGGGACCACCGCTCCTCTGTATGGGGATCCCGGGAAGGATGGTATGGAGCAGCCAGTTGTTGTGTTGCCCCTCCGTGGGTAGGGGTTGGTGATCCCGGGGCCCAGTGATGAGGTGGGAGATGCAGGGCTTGGTGGGCGCAGGGACGCGGGGGCAGCGCTGTGCCTTGCGGCACTGTGGTACTCACTCAGCCTGAGACGATGACACAGTTCTCGGTAAAACACACGGCTGGAAAGACGGTTCCCACGGACGGCTGCACTTGCTTTCCCCAGTAGGTGACGGTGACGGTCCCTCTGTCCTGCACCTATGTTGATAATGGTTGCGATGGGTTCCCACCGGTAACCCGCTCCCCGGCTTGGATATGGGCCAGAGGAGCCCTACTTTTCCCGCAGGCGCTGGCCCTGAGAAACTGGTGCCCTGGCGGTGGCGGTGTCTCTCCTCAATGGTTGGACAGTTGCCTTCAATCGGGACTTGGTTGTTTGGAGACAGACGTCCCCTTCACTGACGGATTTGGCAAATTTACGGCGACTCCTAGCCTTGCCGGGGTCCGAGAGGCCCCTGCCCTGGTGCTGACTGTTCTTCGTATACTGCTCCAGACCGCCGGGTCACTACCCGTCCGCGATCCTTCCAGCAACCTCCGAGCAGCCCCCCTCCAGACTGTCACCACCGTTTGCTGACCTTGCTGACACTGTCCGGGCACACAGCCGGACCAACTTCAGGCTTTCTTACTGACACTTTTACTCTTTTCTTCTGCTCCTCTACTACTTCACTTCCACTTCACTCCCCTAAACTGCACTCCGTTCTTACTGTTTACTCCTTCACTTCCCTAGCTTAACTCTCTGTTTCTCCCGCCTCCAGGGCTGTGAACTCCTCGGTGGGCGGAGCCAACTGCCTGGCCCACCCCCTGGTGTGAACATCAGCCCCTGGAGGAAGGCAACAAGGATTTTGGTTAGCTTTGGTGTTCCTAACTGGGGTGTAGGGTGTGGTGGTGTAATGACCTGTGACCCCTGGCTTGCCCAGGGCGTCACATTCCCCCTTAGCAAAATGCAGACCGTCCGCGGGCTGCCCGTCCAACACCGGTTTTATTTTCTGAAAAAGGTAAAAAAGAATAACACACATACAACTTATGACATCTTCCCACAACGGGAGGCACATTTCTTAAACGTTACTAACGGTTTACGGTTACGGTCTCCGCTCTCTTTCACCCAAGCAAAATGGCCCTGATGCTGCCCCTAAAACCCAGGCAGCACCCCTTTACCCAAGTCCAGCACCAAGTTACCCGAGCGGGATCTGTCCTTCCCCTCCAGAGGGTAGCCACCGGTTCCTGTGGTGGCTGGGCCCCAGCCTGCTCTGCTGAGGGCCCTCCCTCCAACCTGCCTCTCCGGAGGCGGCAACTGTGGAAACGGTAACGGTAAAACAACTTATTTACAAGCCACTAACGTTTGTGGTTGCCCTGCAAGTTCACGGGCTTGTCCATGGAAAGTCCTCCATGCCAAACTTTTTAAACGGTCCCCACGGGGACAACGGTGCCGGCAACGGCCGGTTTTCTCAATCACAGTTACGGTGAATCAGGTGACTCCATCAGTTGATCACTGTTATTGCAAACTTTTTCAAACTTTTAAACAGGGGGTCCCAACGGGGACTGGACAACGGTGCTCCGCTGCCCTACTCCGGACTTTCAGCTTCATTCGAGGGAGGGGGTGCAGGACTCACTCGGCTCTCCTGGCTGCCCCGCAGTTTGGCATCTAGGGCGAACCACCCCCTCTCTCCACAGTGCCGGGTATACTGCACTATGTCACCCGGCATCAGGTTACGGCCGGGGTGCTCCTCGGGCAGGTGGGCATTCACATCCCGCCGGGCTATAAACACTTCGGCCTCCAGGCCCGGTTCGTATATAAACCCATAGCCCCGGCGGACATCAAACCGCCTCACCTGCCCTTCGTACAGCGGACCCCAGACCCGGACGTTGCTTGCCGGAGGCTCTCTTTCTCTCTAATTGCTCGGGCCACCAGCTCCGTCTTTTGCCTCTCTCTCTCACCGATCTCCAGGCCCAGCGGTACCGGCTCCCTGTCCCAATACGGTGCTGCTGCGAGCTCCGGCGCACGGGTCGGGCCCCGCAGGACATTCTGGACGTTGCCCACTGTCAGGGATCTGGGCGACAAGTCCCGCGGTGTCTTGGCCTTGGGCGCCACCTTGCAGCGACAACCCGGCGCTACCTCAGCCGAGGTGTGGGGGATGGGCACAGGGGCTTTCCGCAGCTGGGCCTCCGGCTTGGAGCGGGTCATCGTCTCCGGCTCGGGGACTTTCTCGGAAAACGTCTCCGGTGCGGTTTTCGGAGCCTTCCAAGGCAACACCTCTGGTCGACTACGGGCTCCGGCTACAGGTCGGCCCGCCTGGGCGGGGATGCTGAGTATCGCTACCGGTTGCGGTGGTAGTGGGCCTAGTGGCGGGGTCACGGCCCCCGAGACGGGTGGCGAGGGAGGCAGCGGGGGGAGAGGGCTTGGACCAGGTCCCGCAGACGCGATGACCGGCCCTTCGAGGGCATCGGGGCGTGGGTCACTCACCCTCCCTTCCTCCGCCTCCTCCTCGCGTCTCCGCACGGTGGCTATAACATCCGCCATGTCGGTCTCCCACTCCTCCATGAGGAGCTGCATCCTGACCTGCAGCCGTTGGTAGAGCTGCGCGGTCCGGATCTCCACCCACGCCGCGGTTCCAGGCGCGGGGGCTATGGTGTTGCGGGACGACATCCACATGCTGCTGACGGCTTCTCCCAGGAACAAGATGTCCGCAGAGTCCTGGTGTCCCTGCTTTTATAGCTGCTCTCACATGCAGCCAGCCGCCATCGCGTCCCCCTTAGCTTCTTTCCGGCCCCTCCTCTATTGGGGCGGGGTTTTGGCCTTCGCACCTCTGCTACTCGAGAAGACGCTCGAGCGGGAACTTTTCGCGCCAAAGATGGCGACTTCTGAAATTTTTCAGCCGGATACCTTCGGCGGTCACAAGGCGCACCTCTACCCAACGGCAGAGCGGTAAGATCCTGTTCGTGATGCCAAGTTGTCGCGGGCGGAGGAGGGGACGCCGCGCTCTCCCTCTGCTCGGGTCCGGCGGGCACTGCGGCCTGCTGCTGCCGCTGCTCGGTGGCTCGAGCGATGGGCCGGATCCCGGGGACTCGAGCGGCGCTCCTCGCCCGTGAGTGAAAGGGGGTTGTTGGGTGTGGGGATTGTTTATTGTCCGTGACGCCACCCACGGTTGTGGTGATTTGTTGGCACCACCGCTGCTCTGTATGGGGATCCCGGGAAGGATGGTATGGAGCAGCCAGTTGTTGTGTTGCCCCTCTGTGGGTAGGGGTTGGTGATCCCAGGGCCCAATGATGAGGTGGGAGATGCAGGGCTTGGTGGGCGCAGGGACGCGGGGGCAGCGCTGTGCCTTGCGGCACTGTGGTACTCACTCAGCCTGAGACGATGACACAGTTCTCGGTAAAACACACGGCTGGAAAGACGGTTCCCACGGATGGCTGCACTTGCTTTCCCCAGTAGGTGACGGTGACGGCCCCTCTGTCCTGCACCTATGTTGATAATGGTTGCAATGGGTTCCCACCGGTAACCCGCTCCCCGGCTTGGATATGGGCCGGAGGAGCCCTACTTTGCCCGCAGGCGCTGGCCCTGAGAAACTGGTGCCCTGGCGGTGGCGGTGTCTCTCCTCAATGGTTGGACTGTTGCCTTCAATCGGGACTTGGTTGTTTGGAGACAGACGTCCCCTTCACTGACGCATTGAGATTTACGGCGACTCCTAGCCTTGCCGGGGTCCGAGAGGCCCCTGCCCTGGTGCTGACTGTTCTTCGTATACTGCTCCAGACCGCCGGGTCACTACCCGTCCGCGATCCTTCCAGCAACCTCCGAGCAGTCCCCCTCCAGACTGTCACCGCCGTTTGCTGACCTTGCTGACACTGTCCGGGCACACAGCCGGACCAACTTCAGGCTTTCTTACTGACACTTTTACTCTTTTCTTCTGCTCCTCTACTACTTCACTTCCACTTCACTCCCCTAAACTGCACTCTGTTCTTACTGCTTACTCCTTCACTTCCCTAGCTTAACTCTCTGTTTCTCCCGCCTCCAGGGCTGTGAACTCCTCGGTGGGCGGAACCAACCGCCTGGCCCACCCCCTGGTGTGAACATCAGCCCCTGGAGGAAGGCAACAAGGATTTTGGTTAGCTTTGGTGTTCCTAACTGGGGTGTAGGGTGTGGTGGTGTGATGACCTGTGACCCCTGGCTTGCCCAGGGCGTCACACTGGCAACTTCAGCTGGAAGACACACGCCACCCACAATCAGCCAGTGGTACTGCAGATCCCAAGATAACCCAGCCCAGTGGATGATCGGAGCCTGTGCCCACCGGTGCCGCTGGCATCGACTCCTCTCCCATCTCTCCCATCTAACTGCATAGGTCTAGAGGCTGGCCGCACATCAATGGTGCAAGGATAATGGCGTCGGGCAGTGAGCTATGCCTAATGGCGAAGCAGTAAATTATAGACGTTGTATTGAAAATATTACTATTGAATGCCTGGGTGGATGCATGAGAACCTCACGAAATACTATACAAGGCTCTCATAAAGATCAGCAGCACGAACAAGAGTGTCAGTATAGGGCTAGAAGGGTCAGTCCACGTTGGAGCAGGGGCGCCATAACGGTCATATATGTAGGGTGCCGACCCCTGTGGATAGGAAGGGTCATAATAGGGAATTGGCCCGGAATGCCCCCTATAATAGGGATTTATTGTATCAAACTCACTCTATTTTTAAACTTGCACTTGTTGGTTTATGAAATAAAGCATTGAATTTTATGGTGGGGTTTGTTGTTGTGAGGTAAATTAGAATCTAACCTTTACTAGCTAATATGTCCACAATGCAAATGATAAATGAAAAAAATAAAATTGACAAACTCATGAAACTTGCTAAAAACTCATGAAAGATGCTTTTTAAATGGGAAATAGTGGAAGCCCAGTGAGACCATGCTGTAAATGGCATTTTCCCCAGGACAATCGTCCTTTTTGCCTTTCCAATAACCCTGTCCTGTCTGGGATGTGGTCCTTTAGCAGAAAGTAGCAAGAGCTTAAAACCTTTTCTTTCCCACATCAATAATTCTGAAGGTTATTTTAAATAATGTAAATTATGTTTGCATTTTATGATGTATTCAACAGTTATATTCTTTTTTCTATGTTGGAAATAGGCCTTAAGTTGGCCAGAGAGGTAATTAAATCTGTCCATGCTGCATTACATATGCTGCTTCATAATAATAACTCTACAGGAAAAAGCCACCCATCGGCAGATTTAATACTGACGCATGCTGTGCTGAGATTGTGTTCCCATAATCGCGGTACAGATGGACGATGATACAACTGGAGCTTAGCACATATATAATGGGTACAAGTGTAAGGCTAAATTTACAAGGAATTCAATTATTGTGAGGACAACTCATTATGGAGTATGCTGTCCACTATAAATCTGATTTCTCACTTGTAGAATAAGCTTTTATTAATATTGTAGAGTTTTTTTTATTTTTTTTTTTTTTTAGCAAGAAGAGGGTTATGGGGCTGCTGGACAAATTGTCTAATTATTCTTATAGGATATGTCTATCGATATAACCAATGTTATATTACTTCAATGCATAAAAAATGAAGCAAATCTGTCTTTATTAAAATTTCTCTACAGTTTTGTGTCTATATGTCCTATTCAGATCTATGTGTCTTGAAGGTAATGGACTAGTAACAAACCCAATGTAACCTAACCTGCAGTTATAATGGCATCGATCTCTTCCCTGCTTCTTACTTACAATCTTACATTTGACTATTTACAAAATTTAAAGACTATGACTCTTAGGGCGGCTTTGCACGTTGCGACATCGCACATGCTATGTCGGTGGGGTCAAATCGAGAGTGACGCACATCCGGCGTCACTTTCGACATCGTAGTGTGTAAATGCTAGCTGATACGATGAACGAGCGCAAAAGCGTCGTTATCGTATCATCGGTGCATTCACCGAAATTTCCATAATGCCGGTGCAGCGACAGGTACGATGTAGTTCCTCGTTCCTGCGGCAGCACATATCGCTGTGTATGAAGCCGCAGGAGCGAGGAACATCTTCTACCTGCCGCCGGCGACTCTACGGAAGGAAGGAGGTGGGCAGGATGTTTACATCCTGCTCATCTCCACCCTTCCGCCGCTATTGGCCACCTGCCGTGTGACGTCGCTATGACGCCACACGACCCGCCCCCTTATGAAGGAGGCGGGTCACCGGCCAGAGCGACGGTCGCAGGGCAGGTGAGTGCATGTGAAGCTGGCGTAGTGATAATTTTCGCTACGCCAGCTATCACAAGATATTGTACCTGCGACGGGGGCAGGGACTATCGCGTGCGACATCGCGGCATCTGCTTGCGATGTCGCAACGTGCAAAGCCCGCCTTAGATCAGACTGCAAAGGTTCTGTTTGTAGTCCGTTACCACAGAGACACAGGCTTGAATAGGAGCTGTAGACACAAAACAGTACAAGATTATCAACAATGACTTCTGGCTAAGTTGCTTTTTTCTTGTTTAACTCCTTCACTATGTATGACGTAAGGCCCCGTTACACGCTACGATTTATCTGACGATATGTCGTCGGGGTCACGGTTTTCGCGACGCACTTCCGTCGTTGTTAGCGACGTCGTTGCGTGTGACACCTACGAGCAACTCCGAACGATCTTAAAAATAGCGAAAATCGTTGATCGTTGACACGTCGTTCAGTTTCAAAATATTGTTCGTCGTTTCGAACGCAGCAGACATATTGCTACATTTGACACCCTGTCAACGACGAACAACATTGTTAGCGCGTCCGTCATCAGCAACGCGGGCGTGTCGTTACGAGCAATGCTCCACGCCTCCTCCGCTCTGATTGGTAGTCCCAACTGCGTTCTGATTTGGTAGGCATGGTTGATAAGGCAGACACAATTATACGCCTCTGTCGTTACCGGAATCGTTGGGAGGATTGCTGTGTGATGGTGTCCACACGACCACCTTGGTCAAACAATATATCGCTGAACGATGTTGCATTGTTTGTGAGATGGGTACGTGTGATCACTACAAAACGACCTATGAGCGATCTCAGCAAATCGTAGCAACGATCTAGGCGTGTCACATCGCTAACGAGATCGCTAGCAATATCGTTGCGTGTAAAGCAGCCTTTACAGTTACGTCTTATGTTGTGTCCTTGAATTTGATCCGGGGTCACACGCCAAGCTCCTTTCTAGCAGATGATGGCTGAATATTTCAGCCATCATCTGCCTCTAACAGCTGCAGGTGAAGCAGCGCTCCATCTACAGCTGTTAACAAGTCAAATGCTGCTGTCAATTCTAACATGCACAAGGGGGCGTCATTCCATGTGCCCGTCGGCGTGTCCTTCACGATATCAGGTGGTACCGATGAATTGCCATGACAGCCAGGGATTTTCTGTACACCCCTGTGCCTGTCATTATGGAACTCCTGTAAAAGCCAGCCTGTAGCTGGTGTTCATAGGAGACTGTGATTTTTCACTATACATAGCAGTGCATCCGCTTTAGACTTTCCTAGTGATTTCATAGTTACATAGGTTAAAAAAAAACCAATCCATCCATCACCTTTCTCCACCGATGATACATTTTTTTTGTCACTAAATTATTTATACAACAGAAGACTAGACATCCAGAGAAGCAGCAACCAGACTACAATGGAGAATGGTGAGATACAATTTTTATTTTATACCTTAATTAAAAAGGAATCTGACACTCAGACCAACCACAAAAAATGAAATATAAATAACTGGGGTAGAGAAACTGACACGTTTCAACCAAGGTAAGCCTTATTAATGGTTAATTTTTAAACTCTTGATTTCCAATATAGAGTTACTGTGAGGCTACCCTGATTTGTTCCTTCTGGAGTGCAAAGGAGTCACATAGTCCTAATTAATGGAAGTTCATGTCACATGGAGATTTCCACTAACTTCGGCGACATTCATGGCGGCGTCAGGTCCTGTTCAGATTGCAGATCCTGAAACTAAACCTCAGAGATTCTCTCCTCAGAGATTCTCTGGTGTCTGGGAGCAACGCAGGCAGACTCGGGCTTTGACCTGCTGTGTGCTGATTTATAGGCAGGCTAGCAAGACATAAGCGGGCTTTACACGCTACGATTTTGCTACAGCGATCTCGTTGGGGTCACGGAATTTGTGACACACATCCGGCCGGTGTAGCAATCTCATAGTGTGTGACTCCAAGAAGCGATTTTGGATCGTTGCAAAAACGTCCAAAATCGCTCCTCGTTGACATGGGGGTCCGCTCCCAATTATCGATACTATCGCTTTGCCGTTGTTGTTCCTCGTTCCTGCGGCAGTAGACATCGCTGTGTGTGACCCCCGTAGGAACGAGGAACATCTCCTTACCTGCCGCCGGCCACAATGCGGAAGGAAGGAAATGGGTGGGATATTCGTCCCGCTCATCTCCGCTCCTCCGCTTTCATTGGGCGGCCGCTTAATGACGTCGCTGTGATGCCGAACGGACCGTCCCCTTAGAAAGGAGGTGGTACGCTGGTCACAGCGACGTCGCTATGCAGGTAAGTATGTGTGACGCAGGTGCGCGATTTTGTGCGCGACGGGCAGCGATATGCCCGTTTCACACAAAAGATGGGGGCGGGTCGCATACTAGCGATATCGGTACTGATATCGTAGCATGTAAAGCCACCCTTAATCTCTGCTAGTCTGCTTGTTTGCTCTCTTTGATCACCTGTTGTGAGGTAGTCTGTCACATCTGCTCTCCATCTATATATATATTGGCTGGGTCCTTTCTCCTATGATGTGGAAAAGGAAGATTTTCAGCTTACCTAGAGTGGGTGCCCCAGGACTTCAGAGATGGTGCACGGAAAGCCTCCAGTCCGGCCTGGTCTGGTGTAGCGGTTAAACAGGTAAAGAAAAATGGATCCAGCACCAGAGATTAAGTATAAAACTAGAAAAAAAAAAATTAATAGCATCTTAAGATGTAACGGCATCAGGCATACAGGACACCTTATGCGTTTCGGACAACACACATTATAAAATGTCCTTAGTCATAGGTGAATACGTCACCACCATCTGTATGCTTATATATCCTCCTAACATATGCCAAGAAAAAATGTTCTTATGAATAATAGACTATTATATATGTCCTTTTAGGACATTCTTTTCTGTGTAACATATTTTTTCATCCATATATATGCATTTTCTGAAATATATATATGATTCTTGAGTGTAGTATGACTTTCATGGTGCTTTTCCCCTTTTTTTGGCTTTTGCTTGTCCTTTACTAATCAATGTTCCTCTTCATTCAGGTTTGCATATGTTGATTGCTATTCGTCACCCAGGAAGGCGTTGTCCTGTAGTGTGTGTTGTTTTTTCTTGGCATATGTTTGGCCCCCTTCACACGTCAGTGATTCTGGTGCGTATGTGCTTTTTTCACTGACATACGCAGACCCATTATAATCAATGGGTCTGCATACACATCAGTGATTTTTCACTGAACGTGTCTCCGTGCAGCGTACACCCGTGGCCGTGATTCTGCACGGAGACAAGTCAGTTTTTTTCTGGCATCACTGATGACCCACGGACCACACTATGGTGTGATCCGTGTGTGATCCGTTAAACACGTACCAGAAAATCACGGACATATTAAATATTTTCAACTTACCTTGCCTGCGATTCGCTCTGCAGCCTCTGCTCTCGGCAGCTCATGCCTGGCTCATGAATATTCATGACAGCAGGAACAGCCGACCAGGAAGTACCTGCAGAGAGCGGTGTGCGGACGCTGCAGAGCCGAGGAGTTCAGCACCATGGACAGCAGCAGTGAAGGCAGGTGAGTAATGTCCATATGCAATCACGAGATCACGGATTGCACATGGACAACCCACGTGTGCCGTGAATCACGGAACACGGAGGGACATGTGCGTGTTTTACACGTCAGTGAAGAACATCAGTGTTTTTCACTGACATGTGAAACAGGCCTTAGGAGGATATATAAGCATACAGATGGTGGTGACATATTCAGCTATGACTAAGGACATTTTTTAATGAGTGTTGTCCAAAATGCATAAGGTGTCCTGTATGCCTGATGCCGTTACATCTTAAAATGTCATTTTTTAATGTATCAATACTTTTTTTTTTCTATTTTTATACTTAATCTCTGGTGCTGGATTCATTTTTTCTTTACCTGTTTAGCTTGTCTTAGTTGGTGTGGTGTGGTGTCCCAGAGTCTCTGATGCTAGCAGTTCTTGTTGCTTTGTGTGGTTGTGGAGTTTACTCCAGTTGTCTTGTGTAGTTTTCTTCCTGCTCTTGTTTTCCTCCTGAATCTCTTATTCTCCTATCCTGTGTATGTGCAGTGTCAGAGTTTTGGTTTTCCCTTGTCTGTCCTCATCTGTGTTTAACATCACACTCCTGCCCCTCCTTCCCTGGTGGGAGGGGGAGGGGAAAATCAGATTAGGTCTGGTTATAAGTGTGTTGCCCAGGGCTATGGGGTACTCTGTCTCAGGCCGTATATGTACGGGGATGCTGTGTCACGGTTGTGTAATGGCCAATGCCCGGTTCCATGACCCTGGGGACGCTTTTTTAAAAGGGATTATATACAGGGAAATTTAAATAGTTTGTATCATGACGCCAGTTGCGGGTTGAGGTTATGGTGATGGAACTGCCGCTGCAAAGTCTGTCACCACTGGAGCTGATGGTGATGGCAGCCTGGAAGGTAGGCCCTCCGCAAGTAGGGCCGGGCCCCAGGGAGTGAATGGTGGGATCCAGCGCAGAAAGAAGAGAGACCAAACTATGGGGATGCAGTGCAACTTCTGTTTTACTCACAGTGATGTTGAGCTGTAGCACTGAGGATGGCTGGTTCAGACCCCTGGTCCCTTTTGTCCCTGTGCCGGTGTGGTGACCTAGTAGTCTCTTTCCCCGGCACCTCTCACTGGTTGGTGGGACACCGTAACTTGGAGCGTTTGTGAGTCCCTTACTGTCTGTGGGCAGTCTCTCATCTGTACGGCGGGCAGTGCGAACCCTGTAGGGTCGGTGTTCTGTTCCGGTTCCTGGCTCAATCTTTACTGCTGGTGCCCCCGGATTCTTGGGTCAGTGAGGTCCGTGAAGGTCTCCTCACTGTGCAGGTGTTTGTCAGGTTGCCTGAAGCTGTCGCCTGACCTAGGGCCCTGTGCCCCGTTGGTGCTCTGGTTCCAGAGGTACCTGGCTGCACCCTAACTGGCACTGTTACACGACCCCGTCTGGAGACACATCCGTCCCCTTCAACTGTCACTACCGGACTCTACTGACGTTCTGTCTGTCTGTCCCCTCCCACCAGGCTGCCGTCTAGTGGACTGGACTGGCTCCACCTTTGGGCGGCCATCCATTGGGTCCCAGACTAGTCAGTCATCCCTAATGAGGAGTGGGAACTGGGGATGTTATGTGTTTTGGTGGTACCGGCACTGGTCTTCCAGGTCCCTGGGGGGTAGGCCCTGCATCTTTGCCAGGATGCAGTACCTAGTAGTGCCCTGAGGGGTTCAGAGGCGCTACATAAGCATAGCCAAAAAGGGGACTCAGGCATCTCCACCATCAGGAGTATCCCTGAGGCTAGGGATAGTATAGGGCCCCCTAGTGTGAGGGGCAGCATAGGGACCCCTATCCCTCATTTTCCAAACATCCTACCCATCAGTCATTTATTATGTATCCTGATTTCATATAACATTACTGCTCTGCATCATAGACTTCTATGGGCTCCGTATTGAATGAACCGTTCACATATGTGCACTGTGTAGAAGAGATATATTTTAGAACGTTGACTGTAATATCTAATCACAACACATAGAAGGTGACCTGTTGTATATTTAATGCCCCCCCCCCACGCTTCTACTAAACCCCAAACCCACTTGGTTAGCATCATTGCAACTTATTAACCTGATGATAAGGTAACAACTAAACATATATACAAGGTAAATTAAGCAATAATGAAATTTAGTTGTTGAGCTTCTGTTCTGGAAAGATCATATTCCGAGCGCGTGGTGCAAACTGTCATCTTGATTTTGCTTTGTCAGCGGCTCATTCTACGAGCCTCTTTCCTTTTGCATGAATAGCACTAATCTTGTCATGATTGCCTATTATTCTTGTACACTGCTGATTGTCTCCAGTGTTATTTTGGGATTATATGTTTGGATTTTGTATTCTGTCATACACTTGTAGCAAAAGCTTTTAGCATCATCTAAAAACAAGGTTATAACAACCTACAACACAACTTGGGAAACCACAGGAATTGATTTACCATGAGCTGAGTGTAATGAAGTCGCCTCCAACCTGCCAGTGGTGTGCTGCCATCTGCTTCATATATGAAGGATGCATGGTGACAGCTGTGTCCACCTCTGACACCATTAGGGTACTAGTGATGTCTTGGGTTGGTTTGTGATTTGTGTCCCGTCATTTTGTATTGACAACTCCCTCTACACTGATGACTTAATTCCTGTACTGTTCATTCTATCAGTCAATTAGGTTCTACGCCGCCTACCTGAATTTACATGTTTCTATTCCCTGAAATGTTTCCATTCACACAACCCATCCCAAATAATTGACTAAGTTTTCTGTTCTGCAACTATAGACCTGCTGTAATGCCCACACCATCCTCTCCACACTGTCCTGCCCCTCTCACCCGGAGAGGACGTTGGCTCTTTCACCCATCTGGCTGTCCTGTAGTGGCCGCCCTGTCCCCAATCCATGCTGATGTCTCCCCGAGGCTGTGCACACATCACAGGCTTCCTGATTCTGCTCAAAGGTTTTCTTAAAAGGCCAACAGAAAATGCCTCTAAGGTCAGCTGAGAGGTCGCAGGTACTTAGGGCACCTTTCCCCTATGGGAGGTGCCTGGGCAACGAGTTAGTAACATTGCTAGTTCTCAGGTCCCTTTGTGCTGCTGTGGTCATTGTGCTGAGTGCTGCTGCTGACATCTATATTTGAGTGCTGTGCAAGTTTGCTGATCTGCTGCTGCTACCATCCACGCCTGCCGGCCACCCCAATACCAGACACTGCAAGTATCCACGCCGGTCGCTGCTGCTGTTTCCATCCCTCCATCCATTCTGAACGGATCTACTACTCTGCCTGCTGCTGCCGTTTCTACCAGAGACTGTACTGTGTCCTTGGCGCCAGCGGCCAGGGTACCGCAAATTCCCTAGGGCTGCCCTCTGCCAGCTGCATCCCAGTTTGTCTACGTGCTGCCACCTCCAGTGGAAGTAGTGAAGAATCGGTGGATGGTCCAGTTCGCTCCCCCAGGCAAGTGAATGGTACCTTCGGTCCAGTGAACCCACTAATACAGTGCTCGCCCCACGAATATAACACCTGCTATATATCTACTTGTACCGATAACGCTATTAATTGAGTCTGTGGAATCAATTCTTGGACCAGTCTATAAAAGGGGTTATCGCCATATAATATTTATCACTTATCCACAAGATATGACGTAATGAATCTGGAAAAAATATTTTTTTGCAATAGTTTGGGAGAGAAAGACTAGAATGAAGGTCCTGAAAAGAATGTGGAGATATGGTTTTGTACCAGATCTGCAAAAACATGGCAACCCAATTGAAACCATGATGTGGTGAAGGCGGCCATAAGGCTTTCTTGGAATTGTGGGTGGAATGTAACTGAGGTTTTTGGCGACTGTGGGGAAATTAGTTGATATCATACTCATTATTAACATTATATTGTATTAAGACTTGCCAATGGTAGGAATTGTGGATAAACCGCTTAGGAATAAATCATTATAAATATACAATATTTATTTCCTGTGGGAAAAGAAGAGTTTTCCAAAGATCAGTCATCTGCGTTATTATTCTTTTGACACTTTATGATTAAAATACAACAACTCGGATTATACTGTCTTCACCTCCATAAATCACTTGACAGATATTACTCTTAAAGGGGTTTTCCAGACTCCACATAAATTGCTGTAGTCACTCTATGTGACTATATTGATGAATTTCGAATTGTGCAATAAGCGGGATTTCGCTCTGTTGCCTGCTCGAGCAGTGACGGTATCAGGTGGCCACAAGTGTGCAAATTGCAATCACACGCCAACTAGCTACTCATCTCCATCTCTCAAAGTTGTTTTGAGAGAAGCAGAGGAGAAGGTAGTCGGCACGTAATTGCAAGTAAGTAAATCGTATTCTTGCAGTCACGATCGCTCGGTCATACACATTTCAGGATTTAGCAATGTGCAGTCAATAGTAAAATTTATGTAGAGCCAGTGGCGTAACTAGAGTTTGATGGTTTGTAAAGATCATTGTAAAGTTTGTACCTGCCCCCCTCACTGTACACCAATACTCGGGGTACAGGATAATGACGCCGACACGTGGCTTGTTCCCTCAGCATGCAGGTTTCCCATGATCTGAAATCCCTCTTTCTATTGCCACCCAGTTTTCTTTTGTCCTGATAGCCATCTTGACCTCAGCACCAAGCTTTCCCATGCTCTGATATTCATCTTTCCCTCAGGACACAAACCTTCACACTGCATAATTGCTTACACACAGTATAATGGCTCCACTCCCTCTTTCACCATTGCTTTATGCAATGACTAGCGAGGGCCCGCGGGCCGCCACTGGCACTGGGCCCCCATGACTCACGGGCCCCATTAGCGATAAGTCACTGAACAGCACAGCTCCTCTCTCACTGAGAGGAGCCAGCTGCTTCTCTGCAGGATGGGCGCCAAGCCCAGTTGCAGTCGCGATCTCTGCAACCGCGATCATTATGCCCCTGTCTGGAGCTAGAAAATCCTTTAATTATACTGGCCTACAAAATGTTACTGTGGCGCTCCTGAGACTTCAGTCACTACAGGGTACTGCACCCCACCAGAGGTGCAGTATTCATTCCGGTTAAGGATGAGGTCATCACAACTCACCAACACAAATAGTTAGTTGCCCTCTCACTTGGACTGGACTAGGGTAGAGACAAAGGGGAGTGGCCATCACTAATGTAGTGGACCCT
Source organism: Anomaloglossus baeobatrachus (assembly GCF_048569485.1). Classification (NCBI taxonomy): domain Eukaryota; kingdom Metazoa; phylum Chordata; class Amphibia; order Anura; family Aromobatidae; genus Anomaloglossus; species Anomaloglossus baeobatrachus. Next base: position 726,170,038 of record NC_134354.1, read on the forward strand.
CTGCTCACTAGCTTAGCAACCCAGGGGGGCAGAGCTACTCAAGGGGTAGCAAGGCGACACTGACACAGACAGGAGAACAGTTACAGACACAGAACAAGTGAGACGTGGGGAGAACACGGTCTATGAGGGGAGAAATGCACCATAGCTTCCTCAGGAGCGGCGCACGCAGAACAGGGTGCGGTGCCCTAGGGTGGTGGGCACTGCACCTCCCGCCAGCAGAATCCGCCGGGCAGAGGATTTCAAGTCTTCATGCCCACACACAGAGCCCGGGGCAAAGCAGCATATAGAGCCAAGAGTCGTTACCACAGGGCGGGACCATCCCCAGGACTCGGGTCCCAGCGTAGCTTCAAGCTGTAGGGACTCACACAATACAGCGCAGGGAGGAAGGACTCACTGAAAGAAACACTGGTTCTGACTATGACCTCCGAACTATCCGGGATCAGCTGGAGCCCATGACAGCGGAGTTTGGCAGTCCAAAGGCGGTGACATACCAGTGATTAAAAGAACCCCAGATCCCTTTCTTCACCACCTCCAACCCTGCGCTCCTCTAATAGAGTTGACTACTACTCCAGTCCCAACATCCCTGGTGCCTGCGCTCTACCTGTGGAGAGCCACACCAACTAGCTGCATCACCATCTGCCCCAGATGACACCTCCCGCAGCGGCAGCTACTATACCTGGCCGCATACCACAGGTGGCGTCACAAACACAAACTCTATTCTCCCCTGTAAATATTCCCCTCCAACTTTTATTGACACCGCAGGGGTCACGGAACCGGGCATGGCCAGCTGTGACACCCCAACCCCTCTACACCCCCGTGGGCGCGTCATTACTAGTTTCTGATAAAAGCATAAAATAGGCCTTTTCTTATGGTAATTTATCTCGATTTCAATACCGCTTTCAGAATTTTTCTATCGGGCAGGGATTTTCAGTAACACGGATTTCAATTTTTGATCATTTTTATTCTTAACAGAATGACAAATATTAGTTTTTTTTATTATTTAAAAAGTTTGTTAAATTTTCTTGAATACTAATCTGTAGGCGCATCCGTTTTTAGTCCCCAGTAGTAGTTTGCGAGCATTTTGGGGCTTCATTTCCCTTTATAACGGTCTTTAAGTAGCGTGATGTCCTGATGAAACGGCTCCCTGTGCTCGTAACTGACATGTCCAAGGTTATCAGAGAAAAAATCCAAGTGGGATAAATGGGAGTCCAGGAACTGTATTTTTAGACATATTACATCCCAACTCTTTGTAGTGTTGTAATAACTCAGCCACAGGATCTCTATAGTTTGGTGCTTTATGGTGGCCAAGGAAGATCACCACTGCATTTTTGAATGAATCCACACTGGTGTCTCAGTCTTGCTTAGTATTGGCTCAAAATCAGTGTCTTTCATAATTTCCCTTATTTGTGACCCCATGAAAATTCCTCCCTCGATCTTGGCCTTACTAATTTGTAGAAACTTGTTTCTGACGTATGCAAAAACCTCACCATAATGATCCATGGCCTTGACAGACGTCTTCATTAGCCAATGTTGTATGTGGAATGGCTAAAAGAAAACTTTTTTCTGGACCTACCAGAGGCTGATGCAGGACATTCTTTCTTCCAGGAGTCAAACTTTTTGCTGTCCCAAAAGCTTTTTGCTGTCCCATTCTCAGAGAAAACTTTGTATAGCTGACCTGCAAGCCAAGCACCAAGGCTATTTACCTTTAGATCATCACAAATAGTACACTCATAGTTTTCGTAACAGATTTTTGACAGCAGAAGGTGCATATTTTTATATGTTTCTTGCAGACTTGCTGAATAAGCAAGAGGAACAGATGAACTTTCTTTGCCATTATGCAGAAGTACCACTTTTAAACTGTTTTTTGAAGAGTCTACAAAAAGCCTCCATTCTTGAGGTCTGTGCTCTTGTCCCATTGCATCTAGCAGAAAGTTTCCATCCTTGCAGTAAACTATGTCCCCTTTCATTAAATATAAGTGTTCAAGGACCTGCTGCCTATAGCTGAAAGAACATATTTTGGTCCCCTGCTCCAAATGCAAATGCAAGCCTTTGAGCCTCAAAGCCAAAAGCTCCACCTGACTTTTTAATAGGTTCAGATCACAAATTAAATCATTTCGATCAACCTGGTTTGTGAGGCTCCCCAGACTTATGGCCTAGAAAATTAGGATTGTCTTGATCAGCTACTTCTTTTACCAAATTAGGGTCTGAATCTTCTTCTGGACCCAAAGTCTAGGATTTTGATGGAGTGGGAACTGGCAGCTCTGAGCTATGTGAGACTGTGTAATGGGATGGCATAGATATAACTGGAGCTTCTAGACTGGCCCCAAGTCTGGGGTCTAGGTCTAAGTTTAGTTCTAAGTCTAGGCTGTCCATTATCCTAATGGTAGACTTAGAGGTAGTCAGGGTCGAGCCTCCAGGATAGCCCTGTCTCCTGTCCAGGCCCTAATAACTAAGTCCCCACCACCCAGGGGATGACCTGGACGGATCCCAACAATGCACCAACACAGAAACAGACAGGTGTAGACAAAAACCTATACACACCAATAACCTGCACCAGGGGATGACCAAGGAGAAAGGGTAAGGGTACAACAAAAAAGGGAGGTAGAAGAAACCTCTTACAATAATCACAGAATAGTCGCAGCAGTAAGACACGTCCTCTCTGCTCCCTGGCTAGCTCCAACTGATTGAATAACCAACATCTACTCCAGAAAGCAGAGGGCTTATACCCCAACCGGCAATAGCTTAACTGCCGCCAGCCGAACCAGTCTGCTGCTGCAAAAAGTGCATTAAACCCACCAGTTCCAAGAGAAAAAAGCCCATTCAAAGTGCATGGTCTAGATGGTAAGGTTAGAACTAGCTCTGACCCTGTCCTCATACAAGTGACAGACTGGCCTAATTGCTGAAGGATTGTTTGGATATTTCTCTGAATTTCTTATTTCACTAGTAATTCGAGCAATCTTTGTCATACAGAAATAGCAATCTTGGCTCCCTCCATACCATTGGAACAGCAAATGCTACATGCAATGGTTTACCATTGAGCCAACTTGTGACAAGGGTAAACACAAGATGAGCAACAAGTATGGGGGGGGGGTTCAAAGTTTGCCTTGAACTCCAATTTGTTCTGAAAATAAAGGCAATCACTTTTCTTCACCAACGGCATTATGCGTCTTCTCCGTGATTTTAAAGTCACTTAGCCACAAATATAGCAAAAGTTGTGGGAGTGATTTATACAACTGCGCGACATGTTTAACAGAATGTCCTACAGCACAAGGACAGCAATAATTCACCCCAGTGCACTAAGGTGATAAGTTCAGTTTAACAAAAAAAAAATCTCATGAAAATGTATAAATATTTTAGACAAACTTTAGTCTTCTCTCACTATTTTGTGCATTTAACCAAAATACTGCAGAGAAACAGAGTTCCTCTCCCTCCTTTCTTTAATTTTCTACTCAGTATACTTTTGGGATCTAAGTTCTTTCAAATTTACAGTTCCTCTTGATACAAATTCGATTCACTTCCGCAATATGCTACAAAAATCTAGTGTTGTTTCCTTTGTAACCCTCCACTACAACATTAACATGAGCTGTTGCAACATTGTAACATGTGCACATAAAACATATCCTTAGGCTAAATTCACAAATGTAGTTTTTGATGCCATTTCCTGAACTGAACACAGGAGTGGATCCAAAGGATAATAAGAAAAAGAAATCTAAGTCCTACATTTGTACTTTTCATTTCCCTATGATTCTATTCCTGCCTTTGGCTAAAAAAAAAACCCTGTTACTGTAAGTATACAGTGTAAGTGATGTGAATAATGCAGGTTCAAGTCACCTAAGGAGACTATAGGGGGGTTTACACGCTATGATATCGTTAATGAATTATCGTCGGGGTCACGGTGTTTGTGGCGCACATCCGGCGTCATTAACGATATCGCAGTGTGTGACACTTATGAGCGACCTTAAACGATCGCAAAAGCGGTCAAAATCGTTTGCCGCGGAGAATCATCCTGAAACAAAAAATCATTTTCAGATTATCAGCGATGTTGTTCCTCGTTCCTGCAGCTCCACACATCGCTATGTGTGACACCGCAGGAGCGACGAACATCTCCTTACCTGCCTGCACCGGCAATGCGGAAGGAAGGAGGTGGGCGGGATGTTACGTCCCGCTCATTTCCGCCCCTTCGCTTCTATTGGACACCTGCCGTGTGACGTCGCTGTGACGCCGAATGAACCTGCCGGCCAGAGCGACGTAGCAGGGCAGGTAAGTCCGTGTGACGGGGGTAAGCGAGGTTGTGCGGCACGGGCAGCGATTTGCCCGTGTCGCACAACCGACAGGGGCGGGTACGATCGCTTGCGATCTCACTAGCGAGATCGCAGCATATAAAGCCCGCTTAAGTCTAAACTAAAAAGTAATAATTTAATATATATACAAATGCATCTCAAATTAGAGTATCATGTATCAAAAGTTAATTTATTTTAGTAAGTCATAAGAAAAATGGAAATACATATATTATAGAGTCATTACAGACAGAATGATCTATTTCAAGTGTTTATTTATGGCTTACAGCCAATGAAAGCCCAAAAGTTCTTATCTCAGAAAATTAGAATAATTACTGCAAAACACCTCCAAAGGCTTCCTAAGCATTTAAAATGGTCCCTTAGGAGTACTTTGCACGCTGCGACATCGCTAGCCGATGGTAGCGATACCGAGCATGATAGTTCCTGCCCCCGTCGCACGTGCGATATCTTGTGATAGCTGCCGTAGCGAACATTATCGCTACAGCAGCTTCACATGCACTCACCTGCCCTACGACGTCGCTCTGGCCAGTGACCCGCCTCCTTCCTAAAGGGGCAGGTCGTGCGGCGTCACAGCGACGTCACACGGCAGGCGGCCAATAGCAGTGGAGGGGGCGGAGATGAGCAGGACGTAAACATCCCGCCCACCTCCTTCCTTCCGAATAGCCGGTGGAGGCAGGTAAGGAGATGTTCCTCGCTCCTGCGGCTTCATACACAGAGATGTGTGCTGCCACAGGAACGAGGAACAACATCGTACCTGTCGCTGCAGCGACATTATGGAAATGTCCGACACTACACAGATCACCCAGGATCCAGGAACTCATTAAAAGCTACAGAAAGCGATATCAATATATATGTATGTGTATATTTATATATATATATATATATATATATATATATATATATATATATATAATATATATATATATATATACACATACAGTTTATATATATACATATATATATATACATATATATATAAAAAATAATTTAAATCCCAACCTTTATCTCTATTTTTAAAAAATAAAGAAATTAAAATAGTAAGTATACTTGGTGTTGCCGCATACATAACAGTCTGCTCTCTCAAAATATAAAATTGTATAATTTCAGTAAACACTATCAAAAGAAAAAATAAGAATGCCAGAATTGTGGTATTTCAGTCACCACACCTCCCTATAAAAAAACAATGAAAAGTGATAAAAAATGTTGTCTGTACCCCAAAATCATATAAATTAAAATGTCATACCAAAAACAACCCAAACAATAACCCTCACACAATTCCAACAAAAAAGAAAAACTTTTTTTTTTCATATTTTTCAGTATCTGGTTTGGTAAAATGAATGGTGTCATTCAAAACTACAACTTGCTCTGCAAAAAGCAAGCCTTCATATGTCTCTATTGCTCTAGGAAGAAAACGAGGAAAAAAGAAAGAGCAAAAATAAAAAAATCACCTGCTGCTTAATGGGACCCTGACTGTTCCTTATGTCCCTGAAAATACCCCCATGTCTTTATTCCACTCTTTATATTGATTTAAATAAGCCCCTTTTGGTTGCTTCATGGTTATTACATTTCCTTAAAATTGTTTTTAAAATTAGGGTAGGGATATGCAAATTTGTGGGTGACTAGTCATGGAGGTGTTGTTTCCCCGGACTAACCATCCCACTAATCATGTAACCGCCCTCTTGTGGGTTGGAGTAACATGGATTGCAAGAGCAGCATCAACGCCTACTCTTTGGGAATCTCCTGTATGCTTGTGACGTTCATCATCCTTGACTTTGCGCAATGAAGCAGGATGTATGTACATAAAGCAGGGGAACACAATAACCTACAACTACTAGTTAACTACTAATTTACTTATCCCCGGCCAAATTAAAAAAATATATATTTTAGGGAAATTTAATAAGCAACTAAAAGGGACTTTTCATTTAAGAGGATCTACTGTATAAAAAAGTGTAAAATCTTGCAATTTTTGTACGCTGACTGTCAGGCTGAAAAATCCTATTTTGTACAAATAACTTTTCAGCAGCCTCATTATCACCTCAGGCAGGTTTACAGTAACAAATAACATGTACAGGAGATAACACTATTAACAATAAATAATCAAGATCACCTCTGCCCGGTATAATGACTTCTGCACAGGTCATAAAGTATTCTCCTATAAAAGTGAATGAGTCAGATCCTGAGTATTGCTGCCCATAGTACATGTCGTTGTTGTAAAATATATCTCTAATAAGGGTTCATTTACACTCAGCGATACAGGCCGACGCAACTTATCACTGATCATCATGATCACTGAACGATCTCCACTCACATAGGCCACCTTTATTCTCAGCAGTATGGGACCTGTTTACACAGTGTACAGCTGAGACTGGAGAATATTTCACCCAGTGAATAAGCATTTTGTGATTTGCCTGTTCAGACTGCACAATTATTGTGAAACGAGCAATCCTAGGAATGTTCGCTCACAGTAATTGTTCAGTGTAAATGGGGCTTAAAGAGGACCAACCACGAGGATATCATATATAAACTAAAGGCAGTGCTATACTGGCGCTCTCATGCTGATTCTATACACACCTTTAGTTGTGAGATCGGATGTATAGTTTCTGAAATACAGGCAAGTAAAGTTTGTGAATTTCACTGTTACCTGATTTACAGCAGCTGCAAAATATCTAATAAGTGGGTTGAGTTTTTCTAGTTATTCCCGCCCCTGTCTACCTGCCTGTCCTTCCTCCCCCGTCCTTCCTCCCCTTGTAATAACAGAGACAGGGGAGGAAGGACAGGCAGCAGACAGGGGAGGGAATAACTAGCAAAATCCGACTCACCTATTAGATATTCTGCAGCACCTATCATCAAATAACCGTGCATTTCACAAACTTTACTTGCCTGTATTTCAGAAATTATACATCCGATCTCACAACTAAAGGTATGCATAGAATCAGCATGATAGCATCAGTATAGCACTGGCTTTAGTTTATATAGGAAAGTCCTATTGGTTGGTTCCCTTTAAATCCTAGTAATGGAAATATGGCCATAAAATAAATATTCTATAATAAGAAAAAACATAGAAAATGTAAAAAATAATCACTATGTATATAAAAATTTTTTTTTACTAAATTGTTAGTTACTTAAATTGTCCCCAGCCACAAATAATGGGCTACCAATCTCTTTTAAATGGGGTTGCATTGTGTAGGTCTATTGGGTTTTACAACTGACACTTGTCATAAATATGTTTGTTTGTTTTTTTACACAGTCTAAATGCTGCTGATCTGCTGAATATTTATTTTTTTTTGTTCCTGAGCCTGTCATTTCCTAGGTATCTAGTCCTCCTAGCCAAGGCGGCGGGATCCTCATCAACAACAATGAAGAGGTTCAGGCGGGTCGTGCGGCGTCACAGCGACGTCCAATAGCAGAGGAGGGGCGGAGATGAGCGGCCGTAACATGCCGCCCACCTCCTTCCTTCCGCATTGCCGGTGGACGCAGGTAAGGAGATGGTCGTCGCTCCTGCGGTGTCACACACAGCGATGTGTGGTGCCGCAGGAACGACGAACAATATTGCTAATAAACAGGCAACGATATTTGTTTTTAGGACGACCTCTCCAAAACCAACGATTTTTGCCTGTTTTGCGATCGTTTAAGATCGCTCGTACGTGTCACACGCTGCGATGTCGCTAAAGATGCCGGATGTGCGTCACTAACGACGTGACCCAGACGATAAATCATTAGCGATATCGCAGCGTGTAAAGCCCCCTATAGTTCCTCTTTGAATGTTGAGAACAGTACCACATGCTGTTTGGCATAGTGAGATTTTTATTTATTATGCAGGCTTAAGGGTGCTTTACACACTGCGACATTGCTAGCGATCTCGATAGCGATGTGACACGCCAGATCGCAGATAAGATTCGCCGAGATCGCACATAGGTCATTTTTTTTAAGCGCCGGTCACATGTGCGATCTCGGCATATCGTATGTGCGATCTGGCGTGTCACATCGCTAACGAGATCGCTAGCGATGTCGCAGGGTGTAAAGCGGCCTTAATTCACACTCCGCTCACACTGGAGCCAATGATGATTAAAGGCTTTGGAAAATTAATCAAAATATGCTGATAATTATTGCAATGCCGTACTTTGATAAAGGTGCACAGCACTAATCCCTCAGTTCACACGGCAGCTGCAATCATATCCATTAGTGATTAATCACTAAAGTTATTTAATTAAATTGTTGGAATTGTATTATGCTAATATACATTTATAAAAACAGAAGTTAAAAGTATAAAATAATGCACCAATATATTAATGAAATTAAAACCCAAAGAAGCAGCATTAACTGAGTGATGTAAATCGTGTATATTGTCCACCCTTATACAGTATTTTCCTCTTTCCCTTTACAATCTCAGTAACTGTACTATACAAATTAGTATAATGTTATAAACCTTCTATTGTCACGAATCCACCATTCACTGAGTCCTAGTGACCCAGTGAGTGACAGCTCAGCTGTCAAATAAATTGTAAGGGTGTATTGGGTGGTTAGTATTGTGGGTGGGCATGATGGGCTTTTTCCAGGTGTTACCTTTAAGGGTGATTGCCTGGCTAGTTAACTGGCTGGCAATGGTTTAAAAAGTGTGTCCATCATATTTTGATGTTATCTTTTGATGCCTGACCTTGGACCGTGCCTTTGACTATTCGTTTGCCTAGCCCCTTTGTCTCTATCCACACTGTTTTGATCTGACCACGGACTGTGACCTGTTTACTCTTTTGTCTTGCCCCTTTGCCTTTAATGTACACTCTCGGTATTTGACCCCAGACTTTTCGACTCCTCAGTCTCACCACTTCGTAACGACAGCAGCATATATTGTACATCCCTTATACAGTGTTTCCTCAGTTTACATTCTCAGTAACTGTACTATATGGATTAGTAATATATATATATAAAAAAAAACCTTCTATATACATCGCTTATACAGTATCTCCTCTTTCCTTTTATATGCTCAGTAACTGTACTATCCAGATTAATACTATGAATATTAACCACGTTTATTATAAATCCCTTATACAGTATTTCCTCTTTCCTTTTACATTCTCAGTAACTGTACTATCCAGATTAATACTATGTATATAAACCTTCTATTGACTGACTGCTCAGCTGCCCAATAGATTGCAGGGGTGTGCTGGGCTGTCAGTATTGTGAATGGGATTGCCAAGCAGCCCAATCAAGGGCTTGGCCTGTTAAGCTTCCTTCACGTGTCACCTTTCAGTATGACTGCCTGGCAATGGGCAAGCATGAATGTCAGTCATAGCTTTGCGCATTAGGCCTTTTTTACACGTTCGTGAAAAACCACGCACGTTTTTCACGGACGTGTCAGAGGTGCGTTTTGCCCTCCGAGAGCCATGTTTATGGGCTACGCGTGTTCTCCGTGTGTTATCCGTGATAACACATGGAGAACGGGAACTTTCTGCTCACCAGTCCCTGGCTTCGCTGTCCATGGTACTGATCTTCAGTCTCCGGTCCTGCCGCTGATCTTCAGTCTCCGGTCCTGCTGACTCCCCGCTGCTGCTGCTTCCGGCCGCAGTGAAGTGAATATGCAATGAGCATAATGAGTGGCGGTCAGGAGCAAGTGACAGCAGCGGCAGAGACAGGAGGGCAGGAGAAGGTGAGTAAAGTGAGTTTTTTTTATTTTCTCAAACACATGTGTTTTCTCCACCGTGTGGTCCGTTTGCGATCCGTGTGACACCCGTGATGCCGGAGAAAAACGGACATGTTGACGTGTGGAGCACACGGACACACGTATGCTCCACACGGTCCATGGCAAAACACGCACGTGTGCGCAGACCCATTGATTTTAATGGGTCTACGTGTGCCCGTGTCTCCGGTACGTGAGGAAACGGACCAAACACGTACCGGAGACAAGGACGTGTGAAAGAGGCCTATGACTGTGTGCCTCGTGTTTTACTGTGCAGAACGTTTGCTACCTGACTTTGGCCATTACCTTTGACTATTTGTTTGCGTAGCCTCTTTGCCTCTAACTGGCTGGCAATGATCTAAAAAGTGTTTTGGTGTTCGCTTTTGTTGCCTGACCTTGGACCTTGCCTTTGACTATTCGTTGTCCTAGCCCCTTTGTCTCTATCCCCACAGTTTTAATCTGACCATGGACTGTGACCTGTTTACTCTTTTGTCTTGCCCCTCTGCCTTTGACGTACACTCTCGGTACTTGACCCTGAACTTCATGACTGTCTCATAGCTTAGCCGTGAGAAGTGATGAGAGCCAGCATCCCATCTATATTGTACATCCTTTATACAGTGTTTTATTTCTTTACATTCTCAGTAACTGTGCTATACAGATTAGTATTATGTATATAAACCATCTACTGTATATTATATATCCCTTATACAGTATTTCCTCTTTCCTTTTACATTCTCAGTAACAGCACTATACAGATTAGTGTTATCCAATTTATTTTTATTAAACTCTACTTTCTTTCTAATCTCCAAAAAAATCATATCCACTAACTCATAGTGGGTAACAGAGAGATTTCCACATTTAATAAGCTTTATAAGTAAGCTGGAGATTTCAGTATTTCAGTTGAAGCCATTCCGCAAAAGCCGACTGTTAAACCCAACAGAAATGCAATTCGGACCCCGAGATGTGCAGATGTAGCGGGATCAATTTGTCATTTAACTGTTTCTTTATTGTGGTGTGTTAGTTCGCATGTTTTAGATAAGTCAGCAGGTTTCCCTGTAATCCAATGGAAAACCACAGACAGCACAGTTGTATCATATAGTACACGAAACTCAGCTCCGCTGCATCTAAAAATGCAGCTCTAAGTTTAAAGGGAATCTGTCACCAGATTTTTGCCACCTAATCTGAGAGCAACGTGAAGGAAAAGAGACCCTAATTCCAGCAATGTGTCACTTACTGGGCTTCTTAGTGTAGCTTTTATAAAATCATCGTTTAATTAGCAGGAGATTATCATTAAAACACTACTTTGTGTGTTGCCAGGTAGCCCAGCAGCTACATGAGCTCTTTATAACCCTTCTCTCCATTCAAATAATGGAAGACAAGTAGCAGAGAAAACATTGATTTTATCAAAATGACAGCAAACGATTCAGTAAGTGACACATCGCTGGAATCAGGGTCTCTTTCTCTACATTATGCTGCTCTCAGATGAGGGAGCAAAATCCTGGTGACTGAGTCCCTTTAAAGCCCACTGCTAAATACTGTATTAGGCTATGTGCACCCAACATCTTTTCCAGGAGGACTCTGGCCAGAATTCAACTGAAAATACGCCGCCAAAGGGCTCCATAAAATGAACATAATGCACAATCATGTCAAAACGACATTGCTGTGTCCATGTTCCGGCCTATGTCACTGGTTTCAACGACTTCAGGGTTCGGAAACCATGAAGAGGTTACCAGAAATCACATGCCCACAAGCAGGTAGCTTCTCCTAGGAAGCCGCCCGATTTCTATACTTGATAGTATAGAGTAAAAGATGCCAATGGCAAAGCCGCCACAGGAACGATGGCAAAAGCGCCAGCATAACTGCTTCAAGTGATCGCCGGCATTTTCCTGACGCAGCGGAGAAAACTCAGCAGCTGTGACAGTATGTAAAAGACGCCGTGTGCACATAGCCGTTGAGGGGTTCAAGTTTATAGGGGAGATTTGCTTATTAAAAATATAACTTAACCAGAGCAGACAGCTGCCACAAAAGGCCTATGTCATCACCATACATTGCTCACGAAGCTAAGTGATTTCAATGGACGCTTTGTAAAACGTTCCACCTTTAATGGTGTTGAGGGGAAATTGAATACTTGTCACAGCCACAGATCTCTGGAGATCTTAGCTGCATGACTCTCAGCGATCAGTTTATCATACAAAACAGATAGGGATTTTGAGATGAGTAGGCATGAAGAAGGTTCTATGGATGAAATCTCCACATGCATAGACTTTCTTATACTTTTATGGAAGCAGTGTCCTCCTCCATAGATCTCCTGAGACTTAAGCCCGCTTTACACGCTACAATATATCTTACGATGTGTCGGCGGGGTCACGTCGTAAGTGACGCACATCCGGCATCGTAAGGTACATTGTAGTGTGTGACAGGTACGTGCGATTGCGATTGAACGTTAAAACGTTCATCGCATAAACGTCGTTGAATCCTGACGAATTGCACGTCCGGTTGTTCAATGTTCCCGAGGCAGCACACATCGCAGTGTGTGACACCCCGGGAACATTGAACAGATCTTACCTTCCTCCCGCGGCTCCAGCTGGCAATGCGGAAGGAAGGAGGTGGGCAGGATGTTTACGTCCCGCTCATCTCCGCCCCTTCACTTCTATTGGCCGGCTGCCAAGTGACATCGATGTGACGCCGAACGTCCCTCCCACTCCAGAAAGTGGACGTTCGCCGCCAACATCGAGGTCGTATGGACGGGTAAGTACATGTGACGGGGGTTAATCGTTTGTGCGGCACGTTCAACAAATTGAACGAAATTGCAACGTGTAAAGCAGGCTTTAGGTAAAAGTAATGTTCACCTCTGTAGACTTTCTGAGACCTATGTGGAGTCAATATCCACCTCTAAAGACTTTCTGAGGCTTATGTGAAGGCAATGTCCACCTCTAGGCTTTCTGAGGCCTATGTGAAGGCAATGTCCACCTCTATAGACTTTTTGATACTTATGTGGAAGCAGTGTTCACCTCTATAGACTTTCTGAAACTTATGTGAAATCAATATCCATCTCTATAAACTCTCTGAGGCTTATGTGAACACAATGTCCACTTCTATAGACTTTCTAAGACTTATGTGGAATCAGTGTCCATCATTATAGACTTTGAAAGACTTATGTGGAAGCAATTTCAAACTCTATAGACTTTCTGAGGCATATGTAGAAGCAATGCCTTCTTCTATGGACTTTCTGAGGCTTATGTAGAAGCAATGCCTCTTCTATGGACTTTCTGAGGCTTACGTAGAAGCAATGCCTTCTTCTATAGACTTTCTGAGGCTTATGTAGAAGCAATGCCTTCTTCTATGGACTTTCTGAGGCTTATGTAGAAGCAATACCTTCTTCTATGGACTTTTTGAGGCTTATGTAGAAGCAATGCCTTCTTCTATAGACTTTCCGAGGCTTATCTAGAAGCAATGCCTTCTTCTATGGACTTTCTGAGACTTATCTGGAAGCAGTTTCCACCTCTATAGACTTTCTGAAAGGTATAAGGAAACAGTATCTACCTCTGTAGTCTTCTTGAGATTTATATGGAAGCAGTGTACTCCTCTATAGACTTTCTGAGGTTTATGTAGAAGTAGTGTTCTCTACAACAGACTTTCTAATACTTCGGTGGAAATAGTATCTACTTCTATAAACTTTTTGAGACTTCTGTAGAAGCAGTGTCCACTTCTATAGTCTTTCTGAGGCTTATGTGGAAGCAACACAAAATCTTTCTAAGAATTATTTGAAAATATTTTCTGCTGACATAGGTTTATGTGGAGGTACTGTCCCCTTTTATAGACTCTCCATTTCTTATGTAGAGGAAATGTTCACTTGTGCACTTTTTGAAAATTACGTTAAAACACTGTCCATCTGTGTAGACTTTCTGAGGTTAATAGCTAAGCAATGTTGACTTTCATATACCATATATATTTGAGTATAAGCCGAGTTTATCAGACCATTTTTTATAATGAAAACGCCCCCCTTGGCTTATACTCAAGTGAGGGTCACACAAAAAATTCTCACCTGTCCTCTGTTCCCACGATGTCCTCTTACCTGCTTTTTGAGGACTGCAGGCACAGAGATCTCTCGGTGATTGCGGTTGGTACAGGGGCCACCGCTTTTATCATCAGTCCTTTACTTGACTTGAATGATTTGCAGCGCCATAAAGCATTCAACTGAAGTAAAGCGCAGACGTCAACAGTGGCAGTCACTGCACCGGCTGTGATCACCGAGGGGTCTCTGTGCCTGCGGTCTGCAAGAAACAGGTAAGAGGACACCGTGGGAATGGAGGACAGGTGAGAATATTTTTTTATGTGTGTATGTGTAAACAACGGCATAATAGGGGACAAGAAGGGGACTGGAATGAGGACATTACTAAAGGATGGGGCACATTACTAGAAGGCTCAATATTACAGTTGACAATATGGGCACATTACTACAGGGGACAATATGGGAATATGGGCACATTACTATAGAGGACAATATGGGCACATTACTACAGGGGACAATATGGGAATATAGGCACAGTACTATAGGGAACAATATGGGCACATTACTACAGGGGACAATATGGGAATATGGGCACATTACTATAGGGGACAATATGGGCACATTACTACAGTGAACAATATGGGCACATTACTACAGGGGACAATATGGGCACATTACTACAGGGGACAATATGGACACATTACAACCAGTAGTTGCTGCATTTCCAACCTTAGGCTTATACTCGAGTCAATAAGTCTTCCCAGTTTTTTGTGGTAGAATTAGATGCCTCGGCTTATACTCGGGTCAGCTTATACTTGAGTATATACGGTACTTTACTATGTTTATATAAGAAAGCACTGTCTACTTGTAAAGAGATTCCAAGAGTTACCTACATAGAAGCTGTACAGCTTATGCGGTTAGTTATGTTGGGGCAATATCCAACTATATATACTTGAGTATATGAAATTTAACAGTGAAATTGCCAAAAAGAGAGTCGCTGTGAATCTCATGTGGCACAAGGGTACAGTTATTTAGCACATAGTGTTCCAGAACTGGTGGTAGAGAATTATATAGAACATTTGGAATGTAATCAACTTAGTATTAGGGGTACTTTGCACGTTGCGACATCGCTAGCGATGCCGAGCGCGATAGTACCCGCCCCGTCGCACATGCGATATCTTGTGATAGCTGCCGTAGCGAACATTATCGCTACAGCAGCTTCACACGCACTTACCTGCCCTGCGACGTCGCTCTGGCTGTCAACCCGCCTCCTTCCTAAGGGGGCGGATCATGCGGCGTCACAGCGACATCACACGGCAGGCGGCCAATAGAAGCGGAGGGGCGGAGATGAGCGGGACGTAAACATCCCGCCCACCTCCTTCCTTCCGCATAGCCAGTGGAGGCAGGTAAGGAGATGTTCCTCGCTCCTGCGGCTTCACACATAGCGATGTGTGCTGCCGCAGGAACGAGGAACAACATCGTATCTCCTATTGGTGTGACATTATGAAAATGGCCGACACTACACAGATCACCGATTTACGACGCTTTTGCGATCGTTTATCGGCGCATCTAGGCTTTACACGTTGCGACGTCGTTACCGACGCCGGATGTGCGTCACTTTCGATTTGACCCTGACGATATCACAGTAGTGATGTCGCAACGTGCAAATTACCCCTTAATCTTCTACAAAATATTATCAGAAAACTTCCCTTTATAGAATGAAGCAAACTAATGATAAAATGCAATCTTATTTCTGAGTATTTCATATTGAATTCCTAAGGGCTTCGATTGCTCTATATATCCCATTTATTCTAGAAATCTGCAGTGGTCGCAGCCACCATCAATGTGTAGCAGCTGGATTCAGCTTCTCTAATCTATTTTTAAGATATTAAAACACGTCCAGGCAAATATCAAATTAGCAAAGCCTTAATTCCCCGTACAAATGTATATGTTTTCGCTTGCATCTGTTCTGCTCCAGTTTTTAGTCATTTTTATAACTGATTTTTCATAGTTTAGGGAATATATGTGATTTTGTATCTGTTTCTAATCCGTCCCTATGACAGTAACAGACAATCAGACGAAAACTGAACCAACATCCTCTGCCCTCTGGGAGTAAAAAGAATGAAGGATCTGATACCAATTTTAAATAAAAAATAAAAAAAAAAGATGTGAAACTTTTCACTTCTTAGGGCTTGTTCATATGTCAGTTTCATGGGTAATTCTGTATTCGTTGAAGACAGATTTTACCATTACTGAGAAAGAAGATGGCAGTTGGTGTATTCAAGTTCTATGAAGGAAGGAGATAGAGGCTGCCATAGACATTCTGCTGCAATTTCTGCTGCAATTTGTTTCGGAAAAGACAATTACAGATTAGTAATTAGGGGGTCTCATAGACGCCTCCCATTACTAATGTAAGGTTTAGTGGCAGCTGTGAGCTGTTATTAACCCCTTATTACCCCAACTGCCAGGTACCAGGACAATCGGGATTATCGCATCTAATGGATGTCACAATCCTGGTCAGCTGCAGGCTGCTATTTTTAAGATGGGGGGCCCAATAAGCATGGGTTTCCCCAGCCTGAGAATACCAGCCCTAAGCTGTTGGCTTTATTATGGATGGGTATCAAAATTGCAGGGGACCGCACACTGTTTTTTTTAAAACACAGCCAAGATAAGCACATGGCTGGGGGCTGCAGCCTGTTGCCGTATGCTTTATCTGTACTGGGTATCATAATATGGGGGAACCCTATGCCAATTATTTATTTTTACCCCAATAGAGATGCACACACAGCGCCTAAGATTGGTTGCAGTCAGACACGCTGTAACACAGGGTGGGGGCACATCTGACTGCAACCAATCAGAGACGCTGTGCCAGCCAGAGGGCGGGGGAAGCAGTGCATATGTATGACGGTAATAAGCGGCCCTGGAAGTAGTGTTAGAGCCATGCAGGAGACACGGTGAGTGTAACGCGCTTGCTCTAATCCCCCTATCTCTTCCACCACTATTTTGAACTGCCAGATTCCTGTGCCCATATACTTATATGGGGACTGGCATCCAGCCAGATATCTGGGATCAACTCTGCGCTCAAACCATTTCTTTTTAAAAAACATGGTTAGACCTGCCAATCCCGTGTATCTGCGAGTCCGCCCATCAGTAATTACAAAGTTTATTATTTCCACGTGTACTAATGACTTATGGAGAAAATTAAAATGACAGTTACTCTCCAAGATTGCTAATGAATGGATAATACAGGTATTCACTAAACCAGATAAAATGGAGACAAGTCCTTTTTAAATATTTATGAGCATTTTATAGATATTCTTTTAAGTGTATCTGTCCCATGATGGATCCGTTTGAGTTTACCGCACTGATTGTTCACCAGGGAGTCCTAAACAATAATCTCTGCACTGAACCTGCTAGTCAGCCTTCAAATGAAGTAAGATGGATGTCTAACAGCAGGCCTCAAGAGGTAACCATGCTGGATCCTCAAGCTCCAATGCAAACCAGAATGATCATCATCTATATAACTAAGGTGGTAAAAATAAATGTTGCAGCTGCACTTTAAAGTTTCAACTAAAGGAAGAGCCCGGACTGCTGCCCCGAAGGGGCTCAAGGGAGGGCTACATGACTAGGAGGGATGCCAGGCCATAGGGTTAATAAGGGGTTAATGGAGAAGTCAGTTTGGGCGCGAAATTTGGGGGTGGTGCTAAGGGGCAGCTAGGATCAGGGGTCAGTGTGATTGGTCAGGGGGTGGTGCTATAGGGGGTCGTATATAGGGCAGGTCAGAGGGGGGGTGGGCCATTCCTACCTGGACAGTGACTGTAATCGTTGTGGCTGGATCCCGAAGATGGAGGACTTCATGGCACAGATGAAGAGGATGGCGGAGCAGCGTGGACAGCGGTGGATGGACGAACAGCTGCAGCGATGGTCCGGCGTCGGTGAGGAAGATGGGACCCCCCTGCCTCCGAAGCGGCAGCGAAGAACGCGGCCTCCGGAGCGCCTCAGCCCTGAGATGACGCCGAGGAGCCGGCAGCGGAGACGGAGCCCAAGTGGACGTGCGGCGGTGGATCCGGGAGCCGGGACGTCGCGAGGCCCCGGCCGGAAGTCGGGCCGCGGGCACCAAGGCAGCGGGGCGGTGAGCGACATGGCCGGCCTCCCCTCCTCTTCCGGTTTGCGGCGCACGGCAGTGACGCACGCGTCGCGGCCGCGTGACCCGGCGCGGTCACCTGACCTGGCGCGGTCACCTGACCCGGCGCGGTCACGTGACCCGCTGCGCTCGCCTGGCCCGGCGTTCCCTTGTGCTCCGGCGGGCTCACCTGACCCGGCGCGCTCACCTGACCCGCCGCGGTCGCGTGGGTCGGCGCGGTCACGTGGGGCGGCGCGGTCACCTGACCTGGCGCGGTCACCTGACCTGGCGCGGTCACGTGACCCCTCGTACTCACCCGGCCCGGCGCGTCCCCGCGATCCGGCAGGCTTGCCTGACCCGGCGTGGTCACCTGACCCGCCGTGGTCGCGTGGGCCGGCGCGGTCGCGTGGGTCGGCAGGGTCGCGTGGGCCGGCGGGGTCGCATGTGCCAGCGGGGTCACGGGGGCCAGCTGGGTTGCGTGGGCCAGTGGGATCGCAGGGCACGGATGAGGCCGCAGTGGCAGCGGTAGCAAAGGCCAGGAACAGAGCGGGGCCTATGCAGGAGCATAGGGTCCCAGTGCCGGCGGGGGATTCCGTACGGAGACGGCCCGGATCAGCGGGGCCCGGCCTTGGATCACAGAGGATGGACAGCGATGGGACGGCGTCGGGGTCAGCTGGAGCGTGCGGGGATGCCGGACGGCATGCCCCAGGCGGTGATTACATGGCGGCGCCAGCGTCTGGATCGTCGCGGACGGCGCGGAGGATGGATGGTGCTGCGGGCGGACGGGGCCTAAGGTCGAGTCTGCTGGACGGCGGGCTCCCTGGGCCTGGGTCCAGTGAGGAGGATGAGGCCACCTTGGAGGAGGACGTCGCGGAGGACGACACCGGGGACCAGATCGTGGAGGTCGGCGAAACGGCTGGAGTGCGACGCGGAGGACATGTGACGGCTGTTTCGGGATCTTCTCGGAGTCAGCCTGGTAAGACCACGGTTTTTTCCTATTTCTCATACACCTGGTTTGGCTATGGATGGTGTGTCTGGTGATATGGATGGCGTGCAGGGCGTGAATATGGTTGGTGGTACGGGTGGTTTGCTTGGTGGCCCGAGTGGTGGGCAGGTCATGAATGCGGTGGCGGGTGACGGCAGTGTGGCATCCGAGTTGTTGAGGTTGGTCAGGGGTTTGTTTGCCCCTGTGGGGGGCCCTAGCATGGTGTGGCAGGGAGCGACGGGGCAGGAGGTTGTGACTCCTGCGGCTGGAGGGGTTGCTAGTGGCAATGTGGTTGGTGAGCCGGTGGTGGCGGCTCCCGCGGCCGCAGCTGCGGCTCCCGCTGCCGCAGCTGCGGCTGCAGTGGACATTGTCCGATTAGATGACAAGGCGAGAGGGGAAGTGTATGTCTGCTTTGATGGACCGTTGGGGGCGCATCTGAAGCAGGAGACCAGGGAAAAAATATGGAAGGATGAATATGTTGAAATATTCTCATTGCTTCCGTTGGAAAAGTTTAATCTGGATAGGGTTAAACCGGATGAGAGCAAAAAGGACGAGGAAGAACGGCGGCGTTATCGCCTTATTCCTCGCACTTTTCAGAATTGGTTGCAGGCCTTTGTGATACTGGCCAGTGTGGTGGGGGAAAAGGCTCCGGATAACTGTTCGGCGCTTTTTTGCTATCTGGATTCTATTTGTGAAGCGTATAGGACCTACGGGGGGACTGCTTGGCTACGGTATGACGAGCAGTTTCGCCAGAGGAAGGCGGTCAGACCCAGTTTACGGTGGGACCACAAAGAAATTAGTCTATGGATGCGGCTGATGGCTGCGCCGAAGTCGGCATCGCAGTCCTTTCCAGGGGGCACCGGCGGGGGATCATTTGGCACCTCGCCGGGGCCCAAAAAGGGCGTTTGCTGGCAGTTCAATGAAAAGGAATGCCGATTTGGTTCCTCCTGCCGATTCAAGCACGAGTGTTCGGGCTGTGGTGGCGCCCACAGTCACCTCAAGTGCTTCCGGAAGGGAAAAGGGAAGGCCGCTGAGTCTTCGTCAAAAAGGGAGGACCCCGGTGAGGGTAGATCGGATGGCGCCGTTTCTAAGTAGATACCCGGATCGGGTGTCGGCGGAATTGTTGAGTGAAGGTTTTAGTTTTGGTTTCAAGATACCGTCAGTGGTTAAGACGGGAGAGATTCGTTTGAAAAATTTACAGTCGACTCGCCTACATGGTGAGATTGTTGCGGATAAGTTACAGAAGGAGGTGGAACTAGGACGGATGGCGGGGCCTTTTGATGCCCCTCCATTGCCGGACTTGGTTGTGTCCCCGTTGGGGTTGGTCCCGAAAAAGGAACCTAACAAGTTTCGGCTTATCCACCATTTGTCCTATCCTACTGGCAGGTCGGTGAACGACGGTATTGATCCTGAGCTGGTTTCAGTATCGTATGTCCGTTTTGATAAGGCGGTGGAATGGTTAAGGAAGTTGGGTTGTGGTTCGCTTTTGGCGAAAACGGATATAGAAGCGGCCTTCCGCCTGTTGCCGGTGCACCCGGACAGTTTTCACCTGTTGGGGTGTTGGTGGGAGGACAAGTTTTATGTAGATTGTTGTTTGCCTATGGGCTGTTCAATTTCATGTTCCTATTTTGAGAAGTTTAGTTGTTTTTTGGAATGGGTAATTAAGGAGGAGGCGGGTCTAGATTCAGTGTTGCATTACTTGGACGACTTTTTGTGCATGGGACCTGCTGGATCCTCGCAGTGTTCCCTTTTGCTTCGGACAGTGGAGCAGGTTGCTCGCCGCTTTGGCGTTCCGTTGGCGCCTGAAAAAACGGAGGGTCCGGTTACTGTTTTGAAATTCCTGGGTATCGAGCTGGATACAGTTGCCATGGAGTGCCGCTTGCCGGAGGACAAGCTGGCGGATTTGAGGCGTTGCGTTCAAGGGGCCATTGAGGCCAAGAAGATTCGTTTACGGGACTTGCAGTCCCTGTTGGGAAAGTTGAATTTTGCGTGTAGGATTTTGCCGATGGGAAGAGTTTTTTCCCGTCGCTTGGCTCAAGCCACTACCGGTGTGTTGCACCCTTTGCATTTTGTGCGTTTGAAGGTGGAGCACAAGGCGGACCTGAGAGTGTGGTCCCGTTTTTTGCAGCTGTATAATGGACGGTCATTGTGGCTTCGTGAGGTGGTGTCAAATGAGGAGTTGGTACTTTATACGGACGCGGCGGGATCCAGTGGTTTTGGCGCATATTTTGGGGGGAGATGGTGTGTCGGCAGGTGGCCTGATTCGTGGCGGGTTTGCGGTCTGACTAGGAATTTGGCCCTGTTGGAACTTTTTCCTATTGTCGTGGCCATAGAGGTTTGGGGACAGGATTTGAAAGACAGGAAGGTGCGTTTCATGTGTGACAACCTGGGGGTCGTTCAGTGTGTTAACAAGTTGACAGCTGATTCCCCCCCGGTGGTGGATCTCTTGCGTCATTTGGTGTTGAAATGTCTGGAGTTGAACTTGTGGGTCTGCGCTGTACATGTGCCGGGGGTGCTGAATTCCGTGGCTGATGCTTTATCTCGCTTCCAGTGGGACCGCTTTCGAATGCTGGCGCCGGACGCGGAACAGCAGGAGACCGTGTGGCCCGTCTGGTTGTGGGACCTGGTTTGCAGCCGGCCTGGGAATTGATCAGACATTCGGTGGCACCCAGTACGTGGCGCAGCTATAATTCAGCGTGGGACCATTGGCTCGAGTTGGTTGATGAGGTGGGAGGTGATGTACCTGAAGGTGACAGAGTTTATTTAGTTTTGTTCATGATGGGCAGGGCTAAGGAAGAAGGCCTTTCGTGGTCGGCTGTGGCGGGTAGGTTGGCGGGCATTGCTTTCTTTTTCAGGTTACTGGGCTGGAAGGATGTCACGAAGGATTTCTGGGTGCGCCAGGCGCTGAAGGGTTACCGTAGGGCGGGGGCGCGCCGAGACCTTCGGCGCCCGGTATCTTTTGAGCTGCTGGGCAAGCTGTTGTCGGTTTTGCCTCGGGTGTGCTGTTCGGAGTATGAATGCCAGTTGTTTGGGACCGCTTTTGTTTTGGCCTTCTTTGGGGCGTTTAGAATTAGTGAACTGGTGAGCAGAAACACGAGGAGTCACGGAGGTTTGTTGTTGGAGGACGTGGAATGCGGTATGGATGTGGTACGGTGTTGCTTGAGACGGTCAAAGACGGACCAGCTGGGTAGAGGTCGGATGGTGGAACTATGGGGTGTACCTGGTTTAGCGGAATGCCCTGTCAGATGGCTGTCGGCGTTTTTAGAAGTGAGGGGAACTCGCCCGGGGTCCCTTTTGTCCCACCAGGATGGGTCAGCCTTGTCCAGTTACCAATTTGTCTGTATCTTTCGGAGGTGCCTGCAGTGTTGCGGTCTCAACGAGGCTGAGTTCACGTCACATTCCTTTCGGATTGGGGCTGCGACTCAGGCGGCTCGTTGGGGTCTGGGCGCGCAGGCTCTCCGTAAGATTGGACGATGGGACTCGGCCAGGTTTAGATCTTACGTCCGGCCGAACTTGTTGTGAGATATTGGTGGTGGGGGGGGTCGGGGGTGGTATTTGTTTGGTATTCATTACCCCCTTTTCTTCCACGTGCACCCCCCCCCTCCGTGTTGTCACCTTTTGTTTTGTAGGTTTACCATTGTTGGTGTGGGTGCTCGGCCACTCATATGTGTATTGGGGGGCGTTTCGTGCGGGAATACGACCGGACGGCCGTCAGTTGGGGGTCCCCAGGGAAAAGGCGACAGTGCGATGGATCGGGGTCAGGGGCATGCTGTGGAGTGAGGTGTTGCCTACCTGGCGCCACCATGCACAGTTGGACAGAGCACCGGACGTGGTAGTACTACACGCGGGTGGGAATGACCTGGGTCTCCGGGCTTCCAGGGACCTGATACAAGACATAAAGTGTGACTGCCTGCGGCTCCTGTCTTCCCACCCGGGTCTAATAATTGTCTGGTCTGATATGGTTGCGCGGCTGGCATGGCGGCACGCCAGGTCGGTGGAGGCAGTAAACAGGGCGCGAAGCAAAGTGAATCGGGAGATTGGGCGTTTCATTTCCCGGGTCGGGGGTGTCTCTGTTCGACACCCGGAGTTGGAAGCGGCGTCCGCCGACTTGTTGCGCCGGGACGGGGTCCATTTAAATTCGGTGGGAAATGATATTTGGGCCTTAGGGCTGATGGAGGGGGTTGAGAAGGCTTTGTTGGTGTGGGAGGACTCGCGCGCACAAGGGGTCATGCGCACTCGCGGTGGCGGAAAGGAGGGGGGTGTCTGAAGGTGGGGGTTTGCACAGAGGAGAGGACGGAACCCAGTGCCGGAGCGGGTTACCTCTAGCGGTGCAATTGTTTGGTAAACGGGTCCTTGCTGGGTTGAGTCTCAGCGGGACATAGTGTGGGCAACATCTGGCTTGGGCTCTCGAGTCGGTGTGTTGCGGCTGAGGGTCAGGAGATGGGCTGATGTTGCAAGGAACATTTTGGTTAACCTTCAGGTACCCCCCCCTTCCTTTTCGGGGGTTCTTCAATGAAGAATTGTATTGTTACATGGCTTATGTTTCTGTTACTAATAAATGGGGCTGCTGTGGCCTTTATATCCAACGTCACGCAGTGTTTGTGTTTATTTTAGATAAGAACCCTAGGGGGTAGGGGGCTGTTGGGTGAAGGTCAAAGGCCTTCAGTCAGACATTCCGGAGTCAAGGAAGAGCCCGGACTGCTGCCCCGAAGGGGCTCAAGGGAGGGCTACATGACTAGGAGGGATGCCAGGCCATAGGGTTAATAAGGGGTTAATGGAGAAGTCAGTTTGGGCGCGAAATTTGGGGGTGGTGCTAAGGGGCAGCTAGGATCAGGGGTCAGTGTGATTGGTCAGGGGGTGGTGCTATAGGGGGTCGTATATAGGGCAGGTCAGAGGGGGGGTGGGCCATTCCTACCTGGACAGTGACTGTAATCGTTCCCGCCCGCCCGCCCTGATTGTGGATTCGACATCGACGAAGAAAAGGAGGAAGATCGTATTTGTCGCAGCGGCGGAAAGGAGGGGGGTGTCTGAAGGTGGGGGTTTGCACAGAGGAGAGGACGGAACCCAGTGCCGGAGCGGGTTACCTCTAGCGGTGCAATTGTTTGGTAAACGGGTCCTTGCTGGGTTGAGTCTCAGCGGGACATAGTGTGGGCAACATCTGGCTTGGGCTCTCGAGTCGGTGTGTTGCGGCTGAGGGTCAGGAGATGGGCTGATGTTGCAAGGAACATTTTGGTTAACCTTCAGGTACCCCCCCCTTCCTTTTCGGGGGTTCTTCAATGAAGAATTGTATTGTTACATGGCTTATGTTTCTGTTACTAATAAATGGGGCTGCTGTGGCCTTTATATCCAACGTCACGCAGTGTTTGTGTTTATTTTAGATAAGAACCCTAGGGGGTAGGGGGCTGTTGGGTGAAGGTCAAAGGCCTTCAGTCAGACATTCCGGAGTCATGCATTTTGCAGGACAGTTTTAATAGCTAGACTGTATGTACACTATATGGACAAAAGAATTAGGAGTAGACACCTCTAGATTACACCTACAAGATCATGTGCGACACCCCATTCCAATCCATAGGCATTCATAGGGAGTTGGTCCATTTGCAACTATAACAGCTTTCACTCATCTGGAAAGACTTTGTACAAGATCTGGTTATATCTGTGGGAATTTCTGACCATTCATCCAGAAGATCATTTGGGAGGTCAGACACTGGTGCTGGAGAAGATGGCTGGACTCACAATTTAGATTCTAGTTCATTCCAAAGATGTTCGATTGGGTTAAGGTTAGAGCTCTGTACTTCCACGTCAAACTCTCCCAACCATGGACCTTGCTTTCTGCACATACAGTATGTCAAGTCATGCTGGGGCAGAAAAAAGGCCTTTCTCAAACTGTTCAACAAGGTAATAAGAATACTTGTCCAGATTCTCTTGGGATGCTGAAGCTTTCAGATTTCTTTTCACTAGAGCTAAGAGGCAGAGGTTGACCCCTTAAATATACCCTATAGAGTTAGCTCTCCTCAACCACCAAACTTTATAGCTGGCACAATACAGTCAGGCAGGTAACATTCTCCAAGTGCTCACCATCCTTGACCCATCCATCAGATGCTAGACAGAGAAGTATGTTCCATCACTCTAAAGAACAAGTTTCCACTGCTCAAGGGTCCAGGGGTCCAGTGATGGCTTTATACCAATCCACCTGACACTTGGCATCATGCTTGATGAGATCAGGTTTTTATGCAGTTGTTTAACCATGGAAACTCATAACTTGAAGCTTTCGATGCAAGGTTGGTAACTTTTCTGCACTATTACACCCATCAATCGGTGACGCCGCTCTGTAACTTTACATGATCTCCACTTTGTAGTTGAGTTGCTGTGGTCCCTAAAAAGCTTCTACTATTCAATAATACTTCTCACAGTTTATTGTGAAATATTTAGGAGTTAGGAAGTTTTGTGAATTGACTTGTTACAATGGTAGTGTATTTGTCATGCAATGTTCAGCTCTGCATGTGTGGCGCCCTGGACTAGCCAGGTCGTCACAGGTACTGCAACACACACCCCCACCCCGAGACAGGCACATCAACCAGACACAAAATCCTTGTTGCCTCCCTCCAGGGTCTGATGTCCACACCAGGTGGGGCGGAGCCAGGTGGTTGGCCCCGCCCACTGAGGAGTTCACAGTCCTGGAGGCGGGAAAGGAAAGCAGATCAGTTAGGGAAGTGAAAGAGAGAGGAGTGAAGTAGAAGTGGAGGAGTAAACTGACTGTGTCCGGGTGTGTGGCCCGGGCACTAAGAGCAAGGTTGGCAGACCGTGGTGGCCGTCTGCAGGAGAGGCAGATCAACGTGGATCCGAAGGACCGGGGACGGGCGGTGGCCCGCCGGTACCAAACCGGGGAGCGAAGTGAAGCCAGCACACACAGGCAGGGCCTACGGACCCCGACCAGGCTTTGAGTCGCCATTAGAGGTCAAATCCGTCAGTGACCGGAACCCCAGGGGTTTCCTAACAGCCAAGACCCGATTGAAGGCAACCGTCCGACCCGTAGAAGGAAATACAGCTACCGCCACAGCTAGAGTTGCAAGGGCCAGAGCCTGCGGACAAAAGGGCTCCTCCGGCACATATATACACGCTGGGGAGTGGGTTACCGGTGGGAATCCATCTGGATTGAACATACACAAAGGTGCAGGGAAAGGCAGCCACCACCAACCGTCCGGGAGAAGCTACAGCAGCCGGCTGCGGGACCCGTCCATCCAACCGTTTGGTTTACCAGAGACTTTGCGTACATTTGTGGCTGAGTGAGTACAACCATGCCATCCGGCACCACGCTGCGCAGTCCAGGCGACCCTGCACCTTGCCAACCCTGCCTCCCCGTCACCTCACCGGGCCCCGGGACCACCAACCCCTACCCATGGAGGGGGAAAACAACATCCCAGCTGCTCCCTACCATCGCTCTCAGGATCCCCGTCACCAGCAGCGGTGGTGCCCTAACCTCACCACAACCCGTGGCTGGTGTCACGGACTAAATCCCCAAACCCAAACTACCCCTTTCACTCACGGGCGAGGAGCGCCGCTCGAGTCCCCGGATCCGGCCCACCGCTCGAGCCACCGAGCAGCAGCAGCAGTGCCGGACCCGAGCGTTAGCGAGCGCAGCGCCCCGCCGCCCGCGACAACTTGGCGTCACGAACAGGATCTTACCGCTCTGCCGGCTGGTAGAGGTGCGCCTTGTGTTTCCCCGCCGGAGATGTCCGGCTGAAAAATTTCAGAATCCGCCATCTTGGGCGCGAAGATTTTACCTCTCGAGCAGTGGAGGGGCGAAAGCCGAAGCCACGCCCCTGAAGAGGAGGTGCAGAGGAAAGACCAAGGGGGGAAGGATGGCATCCGGCCGCATGTAAACCGAGGCCATAAAAGCAGGGACGCCAGGACTCTGCCGCCATTTGGTTCCTGGAAGATACCGCTGCCAGCATGCACCGTCCATCCGGTAACCCCGCAGTCCCCGAGCCCGCGCCCGGCACCGCAGCATGGGTGGAGGTCTGGACCGTCCAACTGAGCAGCCGTCTGCAGGTACAAGTGCAGCTCCTCCTGGAGGAGTGGGAGGCCGACATGGCGGATGTGGTGGCGGCCATACGGAGACGCGAGGTGGAGGAAGATATGGAGGAGCGGGTAAGCAACCCACCCCCCTGTGTCCCTACAGGGTCGGTCACTGCGGCTGAGGGGCCCGGTCTGCGCCTGCTCACCCTGCTGCCTCCCCCACTACCCGTGTTGGCTGCTGCCGCCCCGCCACTAGGCCCGCTACCCCTAAAACCGGTAGCGGAACCCTGCCAGTCCGCCCGAGCGGACCAGCCTGCAGACGAGGTCCGCAGACGACCTGCACCACTTCCGTGGAAGCTCCCGAGGGCAGCGTCAGTCTGCGAAGATACACCGGTGACATTGGAAGTAATCGCGCCCAGTACCGTTCCGGCTCCGGTGATCCGTCCCGTTCAGGAGGAGGCGAAGGCTCAGCGGGTAAGGACCCCTGTACCCATATCCCACGCCTCGGCTGAGGCTGCGCCGGGTCGCCGCTGTGAGGCAGCACCCCAGGCCATGACACCGCGGGACCTTCCACAGCGAATGCTAGTAGTGGGCAGTGTGAAAGAGATCCTGCGGGGCCCGACCCGCATGCAGGGGCAGACAGACGCCCCTTACTGGGACAGGGAGCCGAGCCAGCTGGGCCGGGAAATTGCGGAGACGTAGAAGCGAAAGGCTGAGCTGATAGCCCGCACGATTCAGGAAAAGGAGAACCTCCGCAGAGCCACCTTCCGGGTACGGGGCCCGATATACGAGGGTCAGGTGCGAAGATTCGACCCCTGCCGGGGATATGGATTTATTTTCGAGCCGGGCCTGGAAGCCGAGGTGTTTGTGGCCCGCCGGGATGTTAATACCCACCTACCAGAGGGCCACCCGGGCCGCAACTTGCTCCCAGGCGATCTGGTAACATACACGCGGCACTGTGGAGAGAGGGGCTGGTTTGCCCTTGATGCCAAGCTGAGAGGAGGCCAGGAGGCCCAGGAACCAGCCCAGTCCCCTCCTCCGGCCTGCGGTGTGGACTTGAAATAAGGCAGCGGTCCCTCCGTTGCACCGTTGTCCCCGTTGGGACCACCAGTACCGTTACCCTATTAAATGAATGATAAGACTAATCAAACCGAGAGAATGACCTGATTGACACCGTGATTGACCCGGCCGTTGCCGGCAAGTTGTCCCCGTAGGGACCCTTTGCTACCGTTGGCATGAGGAACTCTTCATGGACATGCCTGAGAACTTGCAGGGCACCCACGAACTTGTGGGATTGTAAATATGTTGGGGGTATGTTTTCCGTTGCCGCCTCCGGAGAGGCAGGTTTGGAGGATGGGCCCGGAGGAAAGTGATGGCCCAGGACCGCCACTACTGCAACCTGTGGCGATCCTCCGGGGATCAGGGGCCCCCCATGGACGTGGGGTACCCTGAAGTGACAGTCGGGTGCGAGTCACCGTACCCGTTCCCGCTCGGGCAGCCTGGATCTGGACTGGGGTCAATGGGTGCTGCCCACTTCTTAGGGGCAGCATCAGGGCTAGGTTGCTTGGGTGGGAGAGCGGAAGCCGTCCGTCCGTTGTTATTAAAAATGTAAATATCTATGTTTTTTCAACGTTTAAGTGACCTACCTCCCGTAAGGGAAGATTTGAATTGCATAAATTGTTGTTGTTTTTATATTTTTACAGTTGAAAAGAAAAATAAAACCGGTGATGGACGGGCAGCCTGCGGACGATCTGCATTTAACCAAGGGGGAATGTGGCGCCCTGCACTAGCCAGGTCGTCACAGGTACTGCAACACACACCCCCACCCCGAGACAGGCACATCAGCCAGACACAAAATCCTTGTTGCCTCCCTCCAGGGTATGATGTCCACACCAGGTGGGGCGGAGCCAGGCGGTTGGCCCCGCCCAATGAGGAGTTCACAGTCCTGGAGGCGGGAAAGGAAAGCAGATCAGTTAGGGAAGTGAAGGAGAGAGGAGTGAAGTAGAAGTGGAGGAGTAAACTGACCGTGTCCGGGTGTGTGGCCCGGGCACTAAGAGCAAGGTTGGCAGACGGTGGTGGCCGTCTGCAGGAGAGGCAGATCAACGCGGAACCGTAGGACCGGGGATGGGCGGTGGCCCGCCGGTACCGAACCAGGGAGCGAAGTGAAGCCAGCACACACAGGCAGGGCCTACGGACCCCGACCAGGCTTGGAGTCGCCATTAGAGGTCAAATCCATCAGTGACCGGAACCCCAGGGGTTTCCTAACAGCCAAGACCCGATTGAAGGCAACCGTCCGACCCGTAGAAGGAAATACAGCTACCGCCACAGCTAGAGTTCCAAGGGCCAGAGCCTGCGGGCAAAAGGGCTCCTCCAGCATATATACACGCTGGGGAGCGGGTTACCGGTGGGAATCCATCGAGACCGAACATACACAAAGGTGCAGGGAAAGGCAGCCACCACCAACCGTCAGGGAGAAGCTACAGCAGCCGGCTGCGGGATCCGTCCATCCAGCCGTTTGGTTTACCAGAGGCTTTGCGTACATTTGTGACTGAGTGAGTACAACCGTGCCATCCGGCACCGCGCTGCGCAGTCCAGGCGACCCTGCACCTTGCCAACCCTGCCTCCCTGTCACCTCACCGGGCCCCGGGACCACCAACCCCTACCCACGGAGGGGGAAAACAACATCCCAGCTGCTCCCTACCATCGCTCCCGGGATCCCCATCACCAGCAGCGGTGGTGCCCTAACCTCACCACAATCCATGGGTGGCGTCACGGACTAAATCCCCAAACCCAAACTACCCCTTTCACTCACGGGCGAGGAGCGCCGCTCGAGTCCCCGGATCCGGCCCACCGCTCGAGCCACCGAGCAGCAGCAGCGTTAGTGAGCGCAGCACCCCGCCGCCCACGACACATGCACTTAGTGGGATGGCGGCATCGGACTCTGTTTACATTACAGAGTCTGACAAGCAACCTGATGCGCTAGAGTTGTTCAGCCAGAGCCCAGGTTGCTAAATTGCCACATGCAGCTGTCTCATTCCTATTTAAGGTACTGGTTTCTTCTAGTATGCACTGATAGTATCTTCAGCGATTCCGGTGATCCTGTTTATGGTGATCTGTAGTTGCAATTTTGAGTAGAGTGGAAGCGCCCCTGTTGTGCATTTACTTCATTTTCTTCTCTTTAATCTCCTGTACTCATATTATCTCTTTGTGTGTGAGTGCAATGTGTAAGAGTTTTCTTTTTACCTTGTCTGTGTCATTTCTGTGGGGTTTTGTTACTGTGTTTCCAGCCCACACTAAGGGGTACTTTGCACACTACGACATCGCAGCTGCGATATCGGTGGCGTCAAATCGAAAGTGATACAATTGACGAGCGCAAAAGCGTCGAAATCGTATCATCGGTGTAGTGTCGGTCATTTCCATGGTACGATGTTGTTCCTCGTTCCTGCGGCAGCAGACATCGCTGTGTGACAAGCCGCAGGAGCGAGGAACATTTCCTTACCTGCGTCCCGCGGCTCACGCCGGCTATGCGGAAGCACGGAGGTGGGTGGGATATTTACGTCCCGCTCATCTCCGCCCCTCTGCTTCTATTGGCCTCCTGCCATGTCGCTGTGACACCGCACGACCCACCCCCTTGGAAGGAGGCGGTTCGCTGGCCAGAGCAACGTCGCAGGGCAGGTAAGTGCATGTGAAGCTGCCGTAGCGATAATGTTCGCTACGGCAGCTATCACAAGATATCGCAGCTGCGACGGGGGCGGGGACTATCATGCTCGGCATCGCAACAATCGGCTTGCGATGTCGTAGTGTGCAAAGTACCCCTAAGGGTGGGAAGAGGATGAATAAGATCAGGGCTCGGACAGGAGTCAGGGCTCAGACCTGGCTACCATCCAGCCTACCTCTGAGTTAAGGGCCAGCCTAAGAGCCCGTGTTCCGTCATTACATACCCCATGACAGTATTTTTACAGAACCACAATCAAGTTCAGTATCTGTAGGCACAGATTATATAGCTAGGTGCTTGATTTTATACACCTGTGGGAATAGGACGAAATAAAACCTGAATTAAATTATTTAGACTATATTCCTATCATATTTGGCTCTATGATCAGTGGCTGCATTGAGTCTTACATCCAACCAATGCAAAATGGGATTAAGCATAGGCGCTGATGGGGATGTTAACTATAATGATGCAAACGGAGTCACAGTTAACTCGCTCGGGCATCATTTTTGGCACTATAGTTGAAGTGAGCTCCAAGAGGTAATCAACTGCGTCTAGAGGCAAACGGCAACATTAAAGGAGCTGCAGGAATTTCTGGCAAGTACTGCAAGTGACAACAAGCAGTACATACATATACAGACAGCAGGTGAAATAAGTATTAAACATGTCACCATATAATGAAGTAAATATATTTCTAATGGTGCTATTAACATGAATTACTTACGAGATGTTGGTAATAACCCATCCAATCCACACAGGTCAAATAATCAAATCAACGATGCCCATAAATTAAGTTATTATGTGTAATAATGAAAAATGACACACGGAAAAAGTATTGAACACGGGAAGAAAGTGAGGTTTAACAAGTCATGAAAAGTCATGACACCAG
This sequence comes from Anomaloglossus baeobatrachus, assembly GCF_048569485.1. NCBI lineage: Eukaryota > Metazoa > Chordata > Amphibia > Anura > Aromobatidae > Anomaloglossus > Anomaloglossus baeobatrachus. Next base: position 726,201,747 of record NC_134354.1, read on the forward strand.
CTGAAATACTGTATATCAGTAATTAGAAACCAATACTGCCACCTAGTGAAAAGTAATATCAGCTGGTTCAACTGATGGCCTTTAAAAAGATGTCTTCTTACCAGGATGCCACACAAGAAACATCTCATGATGGGTAAAACTAGGGAGCTGTCTCAAGATCATTGCAACCTTATATGCACACTTACCCCACAAGACTCCTTGCTAAAGAAAAATCATGTTCTAGAATGTTTAAAGCTTGCTCAACATTTTTTAGAAGCCAAGGGAAAGATGGGGGGAGGGACCCAGCACCGATTCCAGTTTGTTACAATCCAAAACACTTTATAAAGTCATATTAAAAGTTATGAAAGTACAAAAAGTTCCATGATCGCGCCATAGAATGGATACTTGACGTTTTCGGACTCAAGAAATAAAAACACAGTCCTTAATCACATGGGCTTATAATTAAGGACTGTGTTTTTATTTTCTGAGTCCGAAATGCGTCAAGTATCCATTCTTTGGCGTTATCATGGAATTTTTTGTACTTTCATAACTTTTAATATGACTTAATAAAGTTTTTGGGATTTTAACAAACTGGAATCGTTGCTGGGTCCTTCCCCCTCTTTCCCTTGTCTTCTGAATCCGGACCTGCCTGTACGGTGGACCGCAGGCACTCCACAAAGTCCTGGAACGCATCTACCCGGGTGAGCTGAAAGTAAGCATGTTCAATAACCTTTCTTGTTGTCATTTCTGATTATTACACATAACTTAATTTATGGTTTGATTTCTAGGCTTCTGTGGATTGGATGGGTTGTTACCGACATCTGGTGAGAAATTGATATCAATAGCAGCTATAGAAATATATTTACTTAGAAAATTGGTGACATGTTCAATACTTATTTCACCCGCTGTAATTTTCTCAGTTGTCCACGTCCAGGGATCTTAGCTATAGTGCCACGGGTTGTAGACGTCTTGATTATGTTGCACACCGTGGACAAAGGAACATCAAGATCTCTGGAGATGGACTTGTAACTTTGAGATTGATGATATTTTTCAACAATTTTGGTTCTCAAGTCCTCATAATGTTCTCCATTCTTAGTGTGGAACACACAGACACACAATGCAAAATTTGAGTCAACTTCTCCCCCTTTTATCTGGTTTCAGTGTGATTTTCATATTGCCCACACCTGTTAGTTGCCACAGGTGAGTTTGAATGAGCATCATATGCTTGAACCAAAGTTGTTTACCCACAATTTTGGGAAGGTACCAACAATTTTGTCTGACCCATTTTGGGGGGTTTCTGTGAAATTATGTCCAATTTGCCTTTTATTTCTCTGGTCTATTTTTTGTGTTGTTCCAATATATGTATTTTAAAGCGAGAAATACCCCAAAAACAATATAAACAAAATATCAAAATTTCACATTTCACTTTTAGATGTATTGGTTCATTACACTACTTACGTTAACACTCTATAGGACATAATTGCCTAGGCAAACAACTCTGCTTCAGTTGATAAACTGTCTCCAATCCTTTTGGCTGGAAAAAGTGCCTGTGTCTGAAAGATTATTTATATCCTTGACTAATTTACAAGCGCTGGAAAGTTTCCAGTGGTTTTAATTGAAGTGAGCATATTGTATCCGCTTTCTTTTCTCTCCTATTGTAAAGAGAACATTGGCTTGCATTAATCAGGAGGCTGTATTAGGTTGTATGTGATACCTCACAATTCCTGCCGGTTGTGAAGGTCAGATTAAAATGGAAAGACCGCTTTAGTCGGATTTGGGATATGTGTAATTTTTTTTACTTTATTTAGTGGAATATCCTTTTCACTGGACTTTGAGAAGACGGAAAGTGGAAAGAACAGAATTGACATTACCAGGTTTTATAAATCAGTTGTAGCTCAAAGTAAGATACAACTTGACAAAATTATTAAATATACTCTCCCCTAATCTGTAGGGTGAATATAGCAGGGAAGCAAACCGGTCAACCGGTCACAGCTCTCTACAATATAATTAGTCAGTAAATTACAAAACATTTTTGAGCACATTAAATACATTTTCTATTCCAAAGCCCTCATTCAATACTTTGCTGTGGTCAAACATGGCTTCAGGTCTAGTTGTGATGCTTGCTTTACCTGAACCCAGAAATAAGGGATTGCCGGTAAGGAAGACATCAGTTTGACTGGAGACTTCTTGACAATCCATTTTGACACTAAGGGGTACTTTGCACACTACGACATCGCAAGCCAATTGCTGCGATGCCAAACGCAATAGTCCCCGCCCCCGTCGCAGCTGCGATATCTTGTGATAGCTGCCGTAGCGAACATTATCGCTACGGCAGCTTCACATGCACTTACCTGCCCTGCGAAGTTGCTCTGGCCGGCGAACCGCCTGCTTCCTAAGGGGGCAGGTTGTGCGGCGTCACAACGATGTCACACGGCAGGCGGACAATAGAAGCAGAGGGGCGGAGATGAGCGGGACCTAAACATCCCACCCACCTTCTTCCTTCCTCATTGCAGCCGGGACGCAGGTAAGGTGATGTTCCTTGCTCCTGCGGCTTCACACACAGCGATGTGTGCTGCCGCAGGAACGAGGAACAACATCATAACATCGGTCCTTCCGAAATTATGGAAATGACTGACGCTACACCGATGATACGATTTCGACGCTTTTGCGCTCGTTAATTGTATCAAAAACGATTTACACACTAGGATGTCGACAGCGACGCCGGATGTGCGTCACTTTCGATTTGACCCCACCGACATCGCACCTGCATCTACAAAAAAAAAATTTCTGGCATGGACTTTAAGAACAGTTTTAGACTAATTTGAGGGTGCGGAATTCAAATCTGATCTTATAATTTCTCTATCACATCACGTTTTTGCACTATAGGTATATATATCCCATTTTCATAAATTCCATGAAAAATATAAGTAGTGTATCAAAAGTGCCGGTTTATACGGTTTACTAAGGTAAAATGACATTTTTGTGTACTCACCGTAAAATGTCTTCCTTGGAGCCTTTCATTGGGGGACACAGACCGTGTGACCGTGGGTTATATGGTGTCTCCAGGGAGGCTTGACACTAGATTTGCAAAAGTGTTAGCTCCTCCTCCCACAGCATATAACCCCAGCTAGGCAGGAAACTAGCTCAATTTGGTGTAAAAGCAGTAGGAGAAGGACAACCAAAACCACAGGGGCGGGAGCTGTGTCCCCCAATGAAAGGCTCCAAGGAAGACATTTTACGGTGAGTACACAAAAATGTCATTTCCTTTCTCGCCTTTTCATTGGGGGACACAGACCGCGGGACGTCCCAAAGCAGTCCCTGGGTGGGAACTGAACTAATAACAGTGTATAACATCAGACTAAGAGCTGACTAACAACTGCAACTGCAGTGAACACATAACAAACACTTTCAAGAACCGATCAGTGGCCACTTATAAATGGGCCACTGCCGCCTGAAGGACTTGTCTTCCAAGAGCAGCATCCGCGGAGGCATGCGTATGCACTCTGTAGAATTTTGTGAACGTATGCACACTGGACCAGGTAGCGGCCTTGCAAAGTTGGGCCGCCGAGGCCTGAGGACGGATAGCCCAGGAGGCACCCACTGCTCGTGTAGAGTGGGCCCGCACAGATTGAGGGGGAACGGCACCTTGTGCTTTGTATGCCTCGCAGATGGCGGTCCTGATCCATCGAGAAATCGTGGATTTAGACGCCGGGTCGCCCTTCTTGTGTCCTACTGGGAGGACGAAAAGGGCATCGGACTTGCGCAACGGCGTTGTTCTGGAGATGTAAATCCGCAGAGTCCTAACAAGATCGAGCTTGTGAAGGGCTTTCTCAAAGGAGTGGACCGGGGCCGGGCAGAATGACGGCAACACAATGTCCTCGTTCAGGTGGAAAGAGGATCCGACCTTCGGAAGGAAGGCGGGGGAAGGCCGAAGGACCACCTTATCATGATAAAATATCAAGTAAGGTGAACGACAGGAAAGAGCTACCAGTTCGGACACTTGCCTGATAGAGGTGACAGTGACCAAAAAGGCAACTTTCCAAGACAGTCGCTGGAGAGAGATTTCTCTCAGAGGTTCGAAAGGAGGAAGTTGAAAGACTCGAGAACCAGATTCAGATTCAGATCCCGGGGATCTAAGGGGTGACGATAAGGGGGGACCAAATGCGCCACCCCTTGAAGAAAGGTACGGACCTGAGGGCGAGAAGCCAGCTGCTTCTGGAAAAAAATCAACAAAGCAGAAACTTGTCCTTTAAGGGTACTGAGAGCAAGACCCGAGTCCAGACCGTCTTGCAGAAAGGCAAGAACATTAGGGATTGAAAAGGTCAGGGGTGACCGATTATGACGGTCACACCAGGAAAGATAAGTCTTCCAGGTCCTGTGGTAAATGCTGGCGGAGGAAGGCTTCCGAGCATTAAGCATGGTATGAACTACCCTGGAAGAAAAACCCAATCTGGCTAGAATCAGGGATTCAAGTGCCACGCCGTCAAATGCAGCTGTGCTGTATTCCGGTGGAATATTGGCCCTTGCGACAGAAGATCCGGGCGGTCGGGAAGACGCCAGGGAGTGTCGCTGAGAAGTTGGAGGAGCTCTGGGTACCAGGCTCTCCTGGGTCAGTCCGGGGCCACGAGGATCACCGGAATTCCCTCCGCTTTGATTTTCTTGATTGCTCTCGGAATGAGAGGAAACGGAGGGAAGATGTAGGGTAGGCGGAACTGCGACCATGGAAAGACTAGAGCGTTGGAGCCGAGCGCTAGCGGGTCTCTCGACCGAGATATGAAGGGACGTATCTTGGCATTCATTCGAGACGCCATGTGGTCCACATCCGGAGGTCCCCAACGTAGAGTGATCTGATGGAACACTTCATCGTGGAGAGACCATTCTCCTGCCGCTAGACCCTGCCTGCTGAGAAAGTCTGCAGCCCAGTTGTCTACCCCTGGGATATGGACAGCTGAAATGATGTACAGAGAGCGCTCGGAAGGAGACCAGCGTCCCTGAACAGTGTGGTGGAGAAACACCGCCCCCCAGCCTATCAGGCTGGCATCCGTCGTGACTACCTGCCAGTGGACCGGGCGTAAGGACTTCCCTTGAGATAGGGATGAGTCTTGAGTCCACCAGACGAGGGAGCTGAGCGCAGACCGAGACAGGTGGACTGACCGGTCCAAGGAGGCTGGATTCTTGTCCCCTGGAAGGAAATGAAGGACTGAGCCGTGTCTATCAGCATACCTAAAAAGGTGATGCGCTGATGAGGAATGAGGGATGACTTGTTAAAATTGACAAGCCACCCTAGCCTTGACAGCGTGTCTAGGCAAATCTGCACGCTTTCTGAGAAAACGTGAGGAGATCTCCCTTTGACAAGATGGTCGTCCAAATAGGGAACGACTAGGATTCCTCTGGGGTGTAAAATGGACATGACGGCCGCCATGACCTTTGTGAACACCCGAGGCGCAGTGGCCAGCCCAAAGGGGAGGGCCCTGAATTGGAAATGACGGTGTCCTACGGCAAAGCGAAGGAACCGTTGATGAGAGACACATATGGGAAACTGTAAGTAAGCATCTTGAACGTCTATGGAAGCTAGGAATTCTCCAGGTTCCATGGCGGCTAGTACAGCTCTCAATGATTCCATTCGGAAAGTTCGAATCCGTACGAATTTGTTCAGCCGTTTGAGGTCCAAGATAGGGCGGACAGAGCCATCTTTTTTGGGAACGACAAAAAGGTTTGAGTAGAAACCTTTGCCGCGCTGTTCCAGGGGCACTGGAATGATAACGTTTGCTTTTTGTAAAGAAGCTATGGCCTGAAATAAGGCTCGGTTTTGCGTTTCGGACCTTGGGAGACGAGAACGCAGAAACCTGTTGGCCGGCAGGGAATGGAAATCGATCTTGTAACCTGAGGTGACGATTTCTCAAACCCAGGCATCGTGAGTGTGGTCCAGCCAGATATCCCGAAAAAGCAGAAGCCGCCCTCCCACAGGAGTCGGATCTGCGGGATACCTGGCGTCATGCTGAGGGGGGGCCTGTACAGAGCGAGGTCCTTTGGAATTAGGCTGCTTGGAGTGGGAACGCCAAGACGAGCCTCTTGAGGGACCGGATCCTCGATTTGAGCGTTGGGACGGTCCTTGGGCCGATGGCTTTTGGGGGGCAGGCCGAAAGGACTGCCTGCGCCAAGAAGATTTTTTGAAATTTCTGGCTACAGGCCGCTTTTGTGGTAGATTGGTACTTTACCACCCGTCGCCTCAGATATGAGCTTGTCCAGGGATTCACCAAATAGACGAAGACCCTGGAAGGGAAGTGTGGACAGGGACTTCTTGAAGGCACTGTCCGCATTCTAGATCTTTAGCCACAGAACCCTGCGGGCGAAGACAGCATTGGCTGCCGTTAGGGCTGACCAGCTGGCTGCATCTAGAGAGCCGTGAAGAAGATAATTAGAGGCGAGAGACAACAAACCAAGAATCTCAAGAGCCTCCGGAGGATATTTGCAAGGGCGAAGCAACTTGCACAAATTCCTACTCCACACGCTCATAGCTCCTGCCACCCATGTCATGGCAAAACAGGGGGTGCAGAGAGGAGCCCGAAGCCTGAAAAATAGATTTGACCGCAGCATCAACTGCGCGGTCGGACGAGTCATTAAGAGACGAGTTGTCTGAAACAGACATAACCGTGTGTTTAGCCAGTCTGGATACTGGCGGATCCACAACGGGGGGTACCGACCAGGGCTTAACCATTTCCGGGGGAAAGGGATAAGCGAATGAAGAGGAGGATTTTTTATTAAACCTCCTATCAGGGTGATCCCACCGTTTAGATGCGATTTGATGAAAAATCGGATCCTGGGCAAAGGACTTAGGAGGCTTCTTGGCTCGCTTGATTGCCGACTGAGAAGTCGGGTCCGAGGGCTGATCAGAAATCGACAGAGAGTGATTGACAGCCGCTATCAGAGTGTCTTCCATATGCCTAGACTCAGAAGGGACATCTGAATCAGAGTCAGAGTCTCGGGAATCGTGACTACTAAAGGTCACGGAGCCTGAGTCAGACTGACCATCGTGTGAGTCAGAAGAGGCGGAGCGGTCGCAATGGCGCCTTTTGGAGACAGCCTTTTTACGTACTGGGGATGATACACCAGACAAAGGCGGGCTCCACTGAGGGAGCTGAGCCGGGGGGAGGCTGTGGGAGCCTGTGGAAGGCTGAGATATCTGAGCGGCCAGGTCATCTAACCTTTTATACATCAGAAGAGCCCATGCAGGGATAGCCTCATCAGATGGGGGTGCTGCCTGAATGGCGGCCGGGGCCGAACCCACAGATTGCACGACCCCCTGGTCCGGCAACGCCTGTTGTGACATTGTAGTAGGGGCATCGCAGCCTCGGCAGAGTGGATAGCTTTGACCATTGGGAAACGAGCTTCAACAGGTGGTACAAGCATAGTACAGGTCCATAGAGGATGCCTGGGAAGCTTTATCACCCTTGCGGTTTTTACGCATGTCAGCAACAAACGTACAATTATACTGTGAGCCTTTAGCAGTATTACACTACTGTGGGTGAGGAGCTAGTAGCAGTATTAGAAAGGGACTGCTATACAGAGCTGGTATATACCAATAGTAAAGTGGCACACACTGCCAAACAGTCAGTATATACCTGCAAGCACAGCTAGTATATACCGCTGAAAGCTGATATACACCGCCAGCCAGCAGGCACACACCGCTAGGAAGACAGCGATATACCACTGAACAGAGCGGTATATAGTGCTGCAGAGTTGCAGAGCCAGGAGGCGATCTCACCCGTGTCTGCTCCCCACATGTAATGGCGTCCAGGATTCTCTGGCAGCATGGAGGGGAGAGACGGCCCACTAGAGGGAGCGGCTTCTAGAGCAGTGGAGGGGGCGTTGCTAAACATGCAGGCCGACGCCGGGAGCTAAATTAATGCTGCTTCCCCGGGATCATGGCCTGCATCGCCCCACCGGCGCCTCCTCAGGCGGCGGTTTGGATGCAGGGGACGGGTACACGTCGTCTCCCTACCTGCTCTTGCTCCGTCTGAAGACGCGTCGGTCCTGGGATTCGGAGATCTCGGGGACGCATCTTCGGCTCAAGGCTAGCAGGCTCTCGGCTCTGCTTAGCCCTCTCTAGCTACCTCTGTGAGGTGTTTCCAGGGAGCCTGGAGGGGTACGCAGACCCGACCACTTGGGCGCGAGGGAAGACTGACGGCTTGTGCACGCCAGGTTTCCTCTGCCCGTACACGGGGGGAACGGGGGTGGCAAGGCACCCTGGTATTGCCCCTATCAAAAATAGAATGAATAAGAAAAGAAAAATAAAAAGTAAAAATAAGCTGGGCTGAGGCACCTCTGGTGGAGCTCAGTCCAGACATGTCAGCCTCCCTGCTGACAATAGGAAAAACTGAGCTAGTTTCCTGCCTAGCTGGGGTTATATGCTGTGGGGGGAGGAGCTAACACTTTTGCAAATCTAGTGTCAAGCCTCCCTGGAGACACCATATAACCCACGGTCACACGGTCTGTGTCCCCCAATGAAAAGGCGAGAAAGGAATTTAATTTTTATTTAGTCTCCCAATAAATGTGAGAATATTTTTGTTTTCTTTGAACATCCATAATTCCCATTTGTTATGATAAGAAAGTAAACAGTTTTCAACGTACACAACAGTCGTGTGCAGGTACTGTTGCATTTATTGACATTTTCAATAAATATTGATATTATTGTTTTTATCCTGCTGTTTTTCTGTTTTTTTGTTTGTGAATCAATACCTAAGGTGTGAGGGGGGGGGACAGAAATTCAATGAACAACTCAGGTAGCTAACAACTTTTATCTTGTATTTCTCTGCAGGATGTTTTGCTGATCTAACAATGGCCTCTACATCTCGCAGAAGACAGTGCTCAAATGATCCAAATATTTTTTGTTACATCTGTGGAAACTTTATTGTGAAGACTCAGAGGCGCAACATTACTGACTTTGTTAAGTTGTATTTTGAGTACTTCAAAGTAAAACTTGGAGACCAAGACAAGCATTGGGCTCCTCACAGTGTGCAAAACCTGTATTGAGAGCTTGAGATCATGGTCTCAAGGAAAGAATGCTAAACTTCAGTTTGGGGTTCCTATGGTTTGGAGAGAACCAAGCAATCATTTAGAAGACTGCTATTTCTGCCTTATCAATGTAAAAGGTTTCAATAAGAAATACAAGCAATATCTGCAATACCCGAGTATCCCTTCAGCTATTCGACCAGTTGCCCATAGTGAAGACATACCTGTTCCAAAATATACTGCGCTTCCAGAAAACGTTGGCACAGATCTCTCCTCACATTGTTATGCTGATGAGGAAGACAGTCCAGATATTTTTCAGCCATGTGATGAAGATTGTGACAAACCAATTCTGTTTACTCAGTCTACTTTGAATGATCTGGTTAGAGATCTTTATCTACCAAAAGAGTCTGCTGAACTATTGGCTTCAAGACTACAAGAGAATCGAATGTTGGGGGCACATGGAAGACATCAAAAGAAAATCCCTTAAAATTTCCAATCTACAATTGACTTTTTTTGTTATTGTCCTTGTAAGGAATATTGGAAAAAGTGACAAGAAGTGCAGCCATATTGGTTGTCACTGTTGAACTAGCTTATTGGAATCTGTTGGTGGCATTATATTTATGTATTGGTCAGACATGGTGACAAGATGACAGCCTTCTGTGTGACTAAGGCTAGTTTCACACTTGCGTTGGACGGCTTCCGTAGCATTGCGTTGTGTGACAGATGCAATGGATGCGTTGCATATAGTGGCACAACGCAAATGCTACGGATCGTACAAAATAACGAAAAGCGTTATTTATTTATTTATTTTTTCTTCTTTACAGTACCGGCAGCCGACTATTGTGAACGATCAGCTGATTGCTCTTAATAGCCGGCGGCCGAGCGCTCTCACATGCCGGCGGCAGAGCGCTCAGCTGAGCGCTATAACATGCCGGCGGCCGGGCGATCAGCTGAGTGCCCTGACATGCCGGCGGCCGAGCGCTCAGCTGAGTGCCCTGACATGCCGGCGGCCGAGCGCTCAGTTGAGCGCTATAACATGCCGGCGGCCGGGTGATCAGCTGAGTGCCCTGACATGCCAGCGGCCGAGCGCTCAGCTGAGTGCCCTGACATGCCGGCGGCCGAGTGCTCAGTTGAACGTTCGGCCACCGAGAAATAAAATAAAGTTTGTGATTTAAAAAAAAAAAAGAGTATGCGCAGTGAAAAATAAAGGTTTCCACTGCTCAAAAAAACGTTACATGCAGCGTTGCATCCGCCTGACGCAGCGTCAAAATAACGATGCTGCGTCATCCAGCGGATGCAACGCTGACACTTGCGTTACTGTGTGTCGTCCATACAAGTCTATGGAGAATAGCGCAGTGCGTTAACGGACTGCACTATTCTCCATGGTGACGGACTGCGCTGAACGCAAGTGTGAAAGTAGCCTAAGGCATGTTTTATCCCTTAACTACACAACTTTTTGAGACGACCACCTAAAATACATTTAAATGTCGTCTTTTAGGAGAGGGGAGGGATTCGTCTCATACAAGATGGCCAATATGTATAATATACAAAGGAACTGCTAATCTCACTGGTTTGGATGCCAGGGTGTCCTTCTCAATGGGATAACTTTTTGGATTTTGGAAAGGTTTAATGGCCTTTACTTGTTGATACAACCTGACTATAGGAAAACAGAAGGTGGAAGAACAGAAGAGATCGCCGAACTCAAAGCAATATGGAAAATCCAAGGGGAAAATAATAGTATATAGTACAACCAACTAAAAATGGGTCCAACAGGTTTCCGATGAGTCTCCTATTTTTCAAGCCATAAATAGTGCCGCAGACAACAAAAAAAAAAAAATAAAGCAATGGACCCCCATCTTATGCCGCATTCACACATCCATAAGTCACGGACTTAGCAAGAACCATCAGACCTATGAGGTGGTCTAGTTCAGGTCAGGAGATACTTGGACATTCCATGCACGGACCATGAGACATCAGTGTGTGTGAGGCAGGAGTGACAGTAATGTAAAAAAACAACACTTAAAATCAACCTCAACTAAAGCGGGCTTTACACGCTACGACATCGCTAATGCGGAGTCGTTGGGGTCACGGAATTCGTGACGCACATCCGGCCGCATTAGCGATGCCGTTGCGTGTGACACCGATAAGTGATTTTGCATCGTTGCAAAAACGTGCAAAATCGCTAATCGGTGACATGGGGGTCCATTCTCAAATCTCGTTACTGCAGCAGTAACGAGGTTGTTCCTCGTTCCTGCGGCAGCACACATCGCTGCGTGTGACGCCGCAGGAACGAGGAAGCTCCCCTTACCTGCCTCCCGGCCGCTATACGGAAGGAAGGAGGTGGGCGGGATGTTACGTCCCGCTCAGCTCCGCCCCTCCGCTGCCATTGGGCGGCGGTTCAGTGACGTCGCTGTGACGCGACATGGACCGCCCCCTTAGAAAGGAGGCGGTTCGCCCGTCACAGCGACGTCGCCGGACAGGTATGTATGTGTGACGGGTCTGGGCGATGTTGTGCGACACGGGCAGCGATTTGCCCGTGTCGCGCAACAGATGGGGGCGGGTACCCACACTAGCGATATCGGGACCGATATCGCAGTGTGTAAAGTAGCCTTTAAATTTAGGAATTTTGAGCCTGTATGCGAGGGAGAGAAGTGTCACAATGGTACATGCCCTGATGTTCAACCCCTTGCTGCTGCAGTTTCATTTATACTTTAGCATTTTTTCCGTTTCTTTTTCCAAGAGCCATAACTTTTTTTTTCCTGTCGATTATAGCCATATGAGAGCTTGTTTTTTTGCAGGAAAAGTGATATATTTGAATGACACCATTTTACTATACAATGAACTGAAAAACAGGAAAATAATCCATGTGGGATGAAATAGTGAAAACGTGCAGTTCCACCATTGTGTTTTGGTTTTTGTTTTTACAGAGTTCATTGTGTAGTAAAAATTACCAGGCAGCATTATTCTCCAGTTCAGTACAATGATTGTCAATAAGAAATAGTTTTTTTTTTTCAAGCGGTGAAAAAATTCAGAAGTTTGGGCGCACATGCAGCTGAAGCAGGCGCTGGGGTCGGCGGGCCCCATGTACCCCCGAGCCCGGTTAAAATCGCGGTGACCGCGATCGTTACACCCCTGGATGCCGGTTAAGTATCATAGTTGGAATCAACTGAATGTGTAGAGTGATCAGCTTCTGAATCTTCTACACACACGTCCATTCCAGCAATAACATACCTATACGTCATCAGAAGGGTTCTGTGCCACCTAAAAATACACAAATAATATAAATGGCATTTTGTAGCTACCTACTTGCCAACAATCCCAATGTTGATGGGATAGTCTAGTGAACTGGTCTGCAAAAATTTTGAGGTTTTTCAAGATAAGTCGGCATCGCCTGATGACCTCTCTATCACATCAGACACCCGTATTATAAATGGTACATGGTAAGACATGTCCAAGTACTAGAGAAGACACTTCATCTTACACCTCTGTAAACAAAGAACTGCATACAGTGTAACCTCGCTTAACGAGTAACGCACTTAACGAGAATTTCGCTTAACAAGCAAAGCTTTCTGTAAATTTGTAACCCAGTTTACGAGAAAGCTTTGCTGTACGAGCAAAATTCTCACCGCACACACTTCCGGTTCTGTACATCCACCGCGCTCTGACCCGCACTTGCAGTTCACACAAACACACACATGTACGCACAAACACACAAAAACACACACGCACACACACACATACAGTATTATGCTCACCTTACCTTCCGTTCCACCGCAGGTCTCATGGTTCTTGTAGTTCCCGGGTACATCGCGACGTCCTCGCAGCGAACTACAAGTACCATGCGGCCGGCGGTGGAACGGAAGGTAAGGTGAGCATATAATATGTGTACCTTCCGTTTCATCGCCGGCCTCCTGGGTCCTGTAGTTCGCCGCTTCGCTCCACTCCAGGCTGTGCATCGGATCCATAGCGACGAAGCAGGAACTTCCTGTCATCGCTACTCAAAGGCAGCGCGCTGGCCAATCAGAGGCAAGCGGCTCTGCCTTTGACGTCAGCGCGCTGGGAGCGGAAGTTCCTCCCTCGTCGTTATGGTAACCCGATACACAGCCCGTACCGGAGAACAGCAAGTCCCAGGAGACCGGCGACGGAACGGAAGGTAAGGTGAGCATATAATATGTGCGTGTGCATGCGTGCTTGTGTGTTTGTGTGTTTGTTTGTGTGAGTTTGTGTGCATTTGTGCATGTGTGGAATGACAGAATAGGGGTCCAGGATGGGACATTTAACAAGTTGTGGAACGAATCGTCTGCATTGCAATGATTTACTATGGGAAATCTTGCTTTGCTGAACGAGTAACTTGGTTAACAAGCACACTCCCAGAACGGATTGTTCTCGTTAAGCAAGGTTCAACTATATTTGAGGAATAGTTTTTTTGCAAGAAATTCTGTAGTCGCATCAAACTCTACCAAGTGATTTCACAAAGGCAAAACTTGGATACAAATGTCAAAAATTAAACTAAAAAACAAAAGCTGACAGCAACATAAGATCACAAATGCCATCACTTGTCATTGTGCAGAAAATGAATCAGTGACATTAGACAGTATATTCTTCACACGGTTCATTCCTCTCGTCCTCGTTGTTATTTGGCAGGTCACAATGATCCCTGTGGCATATTTAGTGATGTTCCAGATTTCCCTTTTGTCTTTGATTAGCCTCTCGTCCTGCCTTCTGCTCTTTACGGAGTGTGATGCCAGGCCAACAGCTGTCATATGCCAGGTCCCATGTACAAGGTATCCAGACAAGGGGCTGCAATGCTTATACATCCACACAGGAAACACATGGCATGGCCTGAGATGACAGATCATGCACACATAAGTCTTTATGCACTTGCAGTGCCAGCTTGTTTATTTTGTCTACATCAATATGCCAGTATGTATGACATGCTTTCCAAAAATTCCGACATGCATTTCCACTAAAAAAGTTTTAGGTCTCATGTACGTCAATATTGACTGAATGATGGTTCTGTACTGTGTAGATCCATAACTCAACCCCTCTATCCCATGGATACTGTTCCTCTCTGTGCCTCCAATCTCATATGGATTCGCGTTGGCTTTTTTTTTGTTTTGTTTTTTTCATTTTTTTTCATAAGAAACAATGAGAAAATAATATATGATTGTTTATCACATCGCCTATTATGGAGGTTAACTTTTCTACAAGCAGATGAGTAGAGAGACATGACACAACTTGCCTATAGGGCTGTGATATGGACCACTAAAGACTTCTTGTTTCTTCCCAGTTTTCAATATTGGTATGTACCATCTAAAACGTAGGGTAACAACCAGTACCGCTCATACTGTCAGAAAAGGTACGCTCACATGAGTGTATGATTCGGATGAGTGCAATGCGAGAAAATCTTGAATTGCACTCGGACCAATTTTATTTAATGAGGTAGAGCAGTTGGTCAGCTTTTTTCTTATCCAGATACTGGATGAGCGAAAAGTCACAGCATACTGCGATTGTCAGCGAGAGACATGTCACTCGCACCCATACAAGTGTATGGGTGCGAGGGAAACATCGGATTCCACTCGGATGTCATCCAAGTGCAGTGCGATAATTGCTTCAGCTTCATTGGAGGAGATGTGGGGATTAATCCCTCCCTCTCCTCCACAGCTCCCGCCCTCTCCTCAGCAGCTGTGATCCGATCGCAGGTTCGGATCACAGTTGCATGACACTGGGCTCATGCAGAGAGCACAGCGGGAGCCGAGGGTCATTAGCATACCACATCAAATGCTCTCACATCGGCTGCCATACAATCTTGTGAATCCAGCCAAACTCTGTGAAACGTGGGGTAAGCACCCCAGAAGATGCAAGTGTGCCACCCTGGCAAAACCAGGGTGTCACAGAGGTCTGCATCCATCTTTTTGGTGCAGATCTCACTCTCCCTTGGGGAGTTTCCAACACAGGTACACACAACACCAGTGGGCGGAGCAGAGTGGTCTGAAGTGTCTGGGAGGGAACTATATAGGAAGTTTCCAGTTCACAGAGAGAAGTCTGCAGAAGGTGTGGAGTCTGGAAGGAGTTCCGGTGTGGAGCTTGGGGAGAGGGGCAGTAAGGGCCTCAGGAATAAGCCAGCCACTTGCGGGGAACCCGAAGTGGACCGGGACAGGGTAGTGGCCCGCCGGTGCCGACTGTCGGGACCCGGTCCGGACCCGTGCACGGAGCAGACACAGATATCGGGCAGGAGCAAAGCACCTGTATTACACCGCTGGGTGAGGGGCCCGTCCTCAATGCATCCGAGGGCAGCAGTTACCAGCAACTTGGTTAATTCCTGGACTCGTGTCAGTTATTGCCTTATATCATGAGTACTCCTGCACCACCTGGTCCAAGCCAAGGACTGCACCCGTCACTCCCAGTCCATTACACCGGGGTCCCGGGACATCAACAACCTACCCGTGGAGGGAAAATCACCATCATGCTGCCCACCACCACCCCCGGGATCCTCTGATCGGCAGCGGTGGTGCCCCATTACCTCACCGCACACCACGGGTGGCGTCACGGATCATAAAATTAAAAAAATTTCCCTTTACATACTCTCCTTTTTTTGTGGAGCCTGGGATCACAGACCGGGTCACGCCACCGTGATACCTCTAGAAGCGACCCATGGCCCGGTTCTGAGTACCCCCTATCCCAGGGCGACACACAAGACTTCAGAAAAATTACCAATTCTCCAAGATGCTACAAAAGCTCCTAGAATCCTATGGAAGGCAACACTTCTGAAGGTCTGTGCATTGCTCCAGATGCTTCGTTATCAGACTGAAACCTTCCGGGAAAATTCAGGAGACAGAAAATGGTAGATGTAATGGTATATTATGCAAAAAATGTTATCATTTGCCTTTCTTTTTTCGGTGCCTCTCCATTCCCGAGATATAGTCGCCGTTTCTTTGTATATAAATCTACTATTTAGCCAAGTGGGCGTGGTCCTGAACAATTCTCTACGGCGTGTTAAAAAGACTAGATTTATATGGAGAAGATTGGGTCATAGCTTATGAATGGAGAGAATCAGGAACAAAGGAAAAACCGGATTAAAGGAAAACAGCGGCATTTAAATTAGATAAAAATGTTGTTTATAAATTTATGACAATTTACAGGTCCTCTTTTAAGAAAAACAAAATAATGTCAATGATCTGTCTGAGCACATCGATCACATGTAAGCAGGTGTCTATACAAATATTATATAGGAAAAACACAGGTCACAGGAAGCTGTAGCTTACATTCCTTTTTACAGAGTGTGTGATTGGTTGCAGTCAGAAACGCTGTTACACAAGCTAGGGAGCACGTCTGACTTCAACCAATCAGAGATACGGGGACTTCCCATGGGAGGGGAAATCGGTGCATATGGGTGCATATGGGTGAGCAATAATGAACGGCCCCGGAAGTAGAATCAGTGATCCGGGAGCAGATAAAGCCGTTCAAGAAGCTCAGTAAGTATAATGTGCCTGCTTTATTCTTATTTTCTTTATTTTATTTTTTTTTTTTATTTCCCAAGTTGCTGGATCTGGATCACTAGCCAGAGTTCCATGAGAACTCCGGGCGCAGGTCCGGCACTTGGGTACTTTTGAAACCACACGGTGTTATGGACATGGTTATGGATTGTTATAAGTATTAAGAATTATATGAAGATATCCAAAAAGCAGGACTTAAAATGGCACTAGCACTGTGTACCACACCTACAGTGCCTACAAGTAGTATTCAACCCCCTGCAGATTTAGCAGGTTTACACATTCGGAATTAACTTTGCATTGTGACATTTGGACTGTAGATCAGCCTGGAAGTGTGAAATGCACTGCAGCAAAAAAGAATGTTATTTCTTTTTTTATTTTTTTTTTAAATTGTGAAAAGTTTATTCAGAGGGTCATTTATTATTCAACCCCCTCAAACCACAAGAATTCTGTTTGGTTCCCCTAAATAATAATAATGATATATATATATATATATATATATATATATATATATACATATACATATATATATATATATATCAGAATGAGCTCTTTTCCAGTTTATCCAATAGGAGACATGTTACGTAGTTTTGGCTCCTAGCCAACTTATTTCTTTAAATGTACCAGAGCTTCTGCAATTAAACTAGTCATATTTCTACCTAGATCCGTGTACACATCACTGATCTTGTGGATGAAAGGCATGCATGCTACTGACAAATGACTCATATGATTTGGAAGCAGACGGGTTTAAGATGTGGATGCATAACTTGGATTGCATCACCCTAAATTATGCCCCCCTTAATCCTTTCATGACCCATGACGGATATATCTGTCATGGATCGTGTGAGGTTTATCCCCGCCCCCTGCCGTGGGCAGTCTGCAGCGATCCGCGCACATATCAGCTGATTTCAACAGCTCACATGTGTGCCTGTAAGTTACGAGTGGAATCGCTTTCCACCCGCAAGTTTTAACCCCTTGCATCTTGAAGCCAAAATCTGGCAGCGAGATGTATATGCGCACGGCCATTACTTTTACTTACTGCTGCCCCCACCGGAAGTCACGTGCGTGATCATGTGACTTCCGGTGGTTGCCATGGTAGCACAGGGTCATGTGATAGTGCCTGTAGCTAACATGAGTCACTTTCTCTCAGTGCCAGCATAATGCCACCATTCAGAGTAAAGCACCATATCTGCAGTTCTCAGCTCTGTAGCTGATATCTACAGATATAGAAGAGCGATCAGATTGCTGATCTATATAGTCCCCTAGGGGGACTAGTAAAATAAAAAAAACCTAAATGTTCAAATCACCCCCCTTTCGCCCCATTGAAAATTAAAGGGTTAAAAAATAAAAAAATATACACATATTTGGTATCGCCGAATTCAGAAATACCCGATCTATCAAAATGGAAAATCAATTAATCTAATCGGAAAACGGTGTAGCGGCAAAAAAATTCTAAATGCCAAAATTACAAATTTTGGACGCCGCAAGTTTTGCACAAAATGCAATAACAGGCGATAAAAACGTAGCATCTGCATACCATTAGAATGTCAGCTCGAGGCGCAAAAAATAAGCCATCACTGAGCCATAGATCCTGAAAAATGAGCACGCTACGGGTTTCGGAAAATGACGCAAAATGTGCGACACTTTTATTGGACAAACTTGTGAAATTTTTTTAACCCTTAGATACAAGTAAACCTATACATGTTTGGTGTCTACAAACTCGCACCTCAGGCATCACAACTACACATCAGTTTTACCATATAGTGAACATAGTGAATAAAATATCCCAAAAACTATTGTGTGATCACACTTTTTTTGCAGTTTTTCCACACTTGGATTTCTTTTACTATTTTCCAGTACACTATATGGTAATACCTACGGTTTCATTTAAAAGGACAACTCGTCTCGCAATAAATGAGTCTTATATGGCAAGATTGACAGAAAAATAAAAAAGTGACGGCTGTTGGAAGAAGGGGAGCAAATAAAAAAAACAGAAAAACAGAAAACGCCCTGGGGCTGAAGGGGTTAACAGATGGCTCCCAACGTAACTTAGGACGAAACTTTTGGATAACAGACAGCCATGCTGACACCTTTGTTCGAAAGGCAAATACACAAGAGGGGAGATTGCTCAGCTCCACAAAAAGAGGTAAGATAATTTTTCTTATTTTACCTCGCAGACCTTGTGTGTATTTTCCTTTCGAGGGGGGTTGTTGGCTTCCCCAGTCCAGACACCTAGATCTCTGTGAAATAAAAGTCCTAAGTGAGTCCGGTCATAATATTTAGCCTTAGAACAAAATGAGGAAGTTGTGATATACTCTAAGTTCTGGTATGAACCAGGTTATATGAAGAACTGTTTTACCTGTGTAACTGTGTAATTGGCGAGATCAGACACTTGCATTTTATGTCATTGTGTTTATTTATGTGTTGATTAGTTTTTTTCATTTGTCTGGAAAAAATAGCAGAGTCGTTGCTCTGAAAAGAGGAAGTGTTCACGTTACTGTGGCAGCTGTTTTTCTTGTGACAGTCGCTCTGAAAGGAGTAGCTTGTTGTACTGTGTAGAAGTTAACTGTTTATGGGGTAGCAAGGAGACTGCAATATACATCTATGTGTGATGTGTAAAATCAATAATTGATGATAGATAAGGTCTCGGATCCTGGTCTTTTCCAGAGAGAAGATTTGAAAGGGGGATTTTCTAGGTCCAGGTACAGAGTTATGGTATGGTTTCCTGCTGAGTACTGAGCTGAAGGTAAGAGCCCTTGCTGTATCTAGTGGAAGGTAATGTTTTCTTTGCGAGCCTAGGTAGAAGAAGCATTAGGGAGAATCCTTAACCTTAGTCTTAATCAAGTTTCTGAGTTTTGGATTGACCGTCCTTATGAGGTGTATGTAGTGTAGTGTATGTAGTGTAAAAAGATTTTAGTACTTGTAATATCGATATACAGCTGGCGTATAGTGAGGGTGAGTGTAATTTCTTGTCACCCACGTGATTTGGTTTTGGCACGCACTCTGATTCTTTCTGAAAGCAAAAGTTTTCAGTCTAGACAGACTAGTGTTGTTGTTGTTAAGGCCCGTTTTACACATCCGGCTTTTCGCCGGATTGCTGGATCCAGCACACTCCAGTACAGTGCAATACAGTACAATGGCATCGCGGCATCCTCCGGTCACATGTTGTCATGTGACTGGAGCATTTGACCGGAGCTTGCCGCCATGCCATTGTACAGTATTAACACTGTACTGGAGTGTGCCGGATTCGGCGATCCGGCAAAATGCCGGATGTGTGAAATGGCCTTAACTGAGTTAAAATCTAGACATATATATAATTCTGTGAATGTATGCAGTTTCTGGTGCAGAAGAAATAGGGGAACACCTGAGAAATGATGAAATTGCAAAAAAGAGGAGTGTTAGTTTTTCTATTTGACATGTTACAGATCTGTGAAATGAGGTCAAATTAGACCAGTAAGTTTAGCATGAAGAAATCTGTAAGTGACAGAAGGTGAGAAGCATGTTGAAAAAAAAAGCAAATTTTCCTCATGGGGGCAGGAATGGCTGCCCCCGGGGAGATAAGATGAGGAGAGATTGAGGTAAAGGATGTGATATTGATAGAATGTCATGTCAAGGGAAGTGAAAATATTAAGATGGATTGAGCAAATGGAATTCTGAATCTAGTAACTACACTATGTGTATATTGCCTGTCTGTGAAAATGGCTTCTCCCAGGCCCATTAGAACACAACGCCCTCCAACCTATAAGCTGTCCCCATAGGTTGGACTTGTGTACTGTCTGTGGAGCACTATGTCCACGTAAGCCCACCCCATTATTTCCTGTCCTGAATGTAGATGGCACGCCCCATGTCCCTCCCTCTCTGGCCTCTTCAGATGCCATTTTGGCCACTACTCAGTTCCTTTTTTGGCGGCCATTTTAACTCAGACACTACATAGTTCTTCTTTTGATGCCATTTTGGTCTGGCCTACACCCAGTTCCTTTTTTACCAGCCGCCATCTTAGGACCCAAAGCCACTTCTCTGTTTATTGCTGGTGCAGCAAAGGCTGCAGAGGAGGGACATAAAGACCTGAAATCATACTACGTTTTTTGGTCATATATGCATTTGTGCCCCATTGTGTTCCCACTGATGAACCTTAACAAAGGACATTGTTGATAGTCCTGTAAAAACCTTTTTCCTTTACTTCTGCATATTTGTTTTTGCTGCACCTAGTATACAATTTATTAGACCACATCAATGGACTGCTCACTATTAAGCCCGCTTTACACGCTGCAATGTATCTTACGATGTGTCGGCGGGGTCACGTCGTAAGTGACGCACATCCGGCATCGTAAGTTACATTGCAGTGTGTGACAGGTACGTGCGATTGCGATTGAACGTTAAAACGTTCATTGGATACACATCGTACCTTTCTCTATAATTGCACGTCAGATTGTTCATCACACCCGGGGCAGCACACATCGCAGTGTGTGACACCCCGGGAATGATGAACAGATCTTACCTGCGTCCTGCGGCTCCCGGCCCACAATGCGGAAGGAAGGAAGTGGGCGGGATGTTTACGTCCCTCTCAGCTCCGCCCCTCCGCTTCAATTGGCCGGCTGCCGCGTGACGTCGATGTGACGCCGAACGTCCCTCCCACTCCAGGAAGTGGACGTTCACCGCCCACTTCGAGGTCGTATGGAAGGTAAGTACGTGTGACGGGGGGTTACTCGTTTGTGCGGCACGTTCAACAAATTTAACGTGCCACACATACGATGTGGGCGTTGCAAATCAAATACGATATCGTATGAGAAATTGCAACGTGTAAAGCAGGCTTTAGTCCTGGTGGACAGTGAATATTTTTCTGCCTATGGCACTTGCTACTTAGCTTAGTTTTGAGATAATTTCGCTTGTACAGTCATATGAAAAAGTTTGGGCACCCCTATTAATGTGAACCTTTTTTCTTTATAACAATTTGGGTTTTTGCAGCAGCTATTTCAGTTTCATATATCTAATAACTGATGGACTGAGTAATATTTCTGGATTGAAATGAGGTTTATTGTACTAACAGAAAATGTGCAATCCGCATTTAAACAAAATTTGACCGGTGCAAAAGTATGGGCACCTCAACATAAAAGTGACATTAATATTTTGTAGATCCTCCTTTTGCAAAAATAACAGCCTCTAGTCGCTTCCTGTAGCTTTCAATGAGTTTCTGGATCCTGGATGAAGGTATATTTGATCATTCCTGTTTACAAAACAATTCCAGTTCAGTTAAGTTTGATGGTCGCCGAGCATGGACAGCACGCTTCAAATCATCCCACAGATGTTCAATGATATTCAGGTCTGGGGACTGGGATGGCCATTCCAGAACATTGTAATTGTTTCTCTGCATGAATGCCTGAGTAGATTTGGAGCGGTGCTTTGGATCATTGTCTTGCTGAAATATCCATCCCCTGCGTAACTTCAATTTCATCACTGATTCTTGCACATTATTGTCAAGAATCTGCTGATACTGAGTTGAATCCATGTGACCCTCAACTTTAACAAGATTCCCTGTGCCGGCATTGGCCACACAGCCCCAAAGCATGATGGAACCTCCACCAAATTTTACTGTGGGTAGCAAGTGCTTTTCTTGGAATGCCGTGTTTTTTTGCCTCCATGCATAACGCCTTTTTGTATGACCAAACAACTCAATCTTTGTTTCATCAGTCCACAGGACATTCTTCCAAAATGTAACTGGTTTGTCCAAATGTGCTTTTGCATACCTCAGGCGACTCTGTTTGTGGCGTGCTTGCAGAAACGGCTTCTTTCGCATCACTCTCCCATACAGCTTCTTCTTGTGCAACGTGCGCTGTATTGTTGACCGATTCACATTGACACCATCTGCAGCAAGATGAAGCTGCAGGTCTTTGGAGGTGGTCTGTGGATTGTCCTTGACTGTTCTCAACATTCTTCTTCTCTGCCTTTCTGATATTTTTCTTGGCCTGCCACTTCTGGGCTTAACAAGAACTGTACCTGTGTTCTTCCATTTCCTTACTATGTTCCTCACAGTGGAAACTGACAGTTTAAATCTCTGAGACAAATTTTTGTATCCTTCCCCTGAACAACTATGTTGAATAATCTTTGTTTTCAGATCATTTGAGAGTTGTTTTGAGGAGCCCATGATGCCACTCTTCATAGGAGATTCAAATAGGAGAACAACTTGCAAGTGGCCACCTTAAATACCTATTCTCATGATTGGATACACCTGCCTATGAAGTTCAAAGCTCAATGAGGTTACAAAACCAATTTAGTGCTTTAGTAAGTCAGTAAAAAGTAGTTAGGAGTGTTCAAATCAAGAAATTGATAAGGGTGCCCATACTTTTGCACCGGTCAAATTTTGTTTAAAAGCGGATTGCACATTTTCTGTTAGTACAATAAACCTCATTTCAATCCAGAAATATTACTCAGTCCATCAGTTATTAGATATATGAAACTGAAATAGCTGTTGCAAAAACCCAAATTGTTATAAAGAAAAAAGGTTAACATTAATAGGGGTGCCTAAACTTTTTCATATGACTGTATATTATCATGCCTGGTATCTTGCACAAGAGTTCCCTGATGTAGTGGGTGGAGGATCGTGTGGTCCTAAGGGAATTTTGATCATCAGGAGTTGGTATATATTAGGGTTTATGCTGGCTGCACCCGGATCTATCCTATCCTTTTGTGTCCTAGTTAGCAGGGCCTCTCTTTGCTTAAGTCTATCCCTAACCAACTGTGTATTGTTTACTTCTTATATCATCGTCCTTATATGTTGGGGGCTTTATCTATCTCTTTGGGGCTGCTCCGAGGCAAGTTAGGATTTCTTTCTTCTTCTTTAAGGCTAGTTAGTTTCTTAGGCGGTGACAAGGCATCTAGGTAGAGTAGGCATGCTCCACTGCTATTTCTAGTTGTGTATATATCGTCAGGTGCTGCCAGTTAGTTAGTTACCAAACACTCTTGTGCTCTTTTTCCGGGGTTTTAGGGGATCTTAGTTTTTAGAATGTCAGTGTTCTCCTGACCCCAATTTACATCCGGTGCTCTTCCATACAAATCTGTTATAGTCCTTTGTATCAGGTTTCCAAGAGCCCATATGCAAACAACTACAGCTGGTAACTCCTGAGTGAAGGACCAAGACACTCTCTTTCAAGTGGCCAGAGATGTGAAGATGAATCTAGCAGCTTCCAAGACCACCCACGTACAAATGTGCTGAATTCACAGTCATCTGAAGAGTATCATCACTTCACCTCCAGCCCTAGGCCTGCCTGACTACCAGAAGTCATCCTTGCCATGGAGGAAGACAGCGGCCCTTTGGATGCCACTCAACCAGATTGGATTCAGTTGTCCGAGAAACACCAACCTAAAGTACCAGTTGAAAATCAATGCCCGTATGACATCACTGCTCCCTGACAAAGTCACCATCTCCCAGTGTGTGGTCCATAATCCTGCTACACTTCTCCCTCTTCCAAGGGGGAGTGTCCCACCTCTGACACCTTGGTGGAAGAGGTAGTTGACTCTGACATAGCTCTACATGATTGCCTTGCTCTCCTGAGTCAGGAAACCTCTGGATTCGATACAGTGATGGATACACCCTTGGAAGACCCTGGTATGGTGGTGGTAGCAGAAGACGCTGTGCTGATAGAGCAGTGGCTACCCACATCCCCGTCTGCAAAAGAAGCAGAGGTATGTGCTCTCACTGAAGCCTGCAAGATGGCAGCCAACATCTACTCTTTATGGAAGACAAGAGACTTGATCACCGCCAATGGAACTGTATGACACCATGCCACCATGAGGCCATAGAAGAACTGATGGAAGCTTTGCTATTGGCAGACAGAGTCGCGGTGAGCAGGGTTGAGGCCTACATTGGAGGAATCAAAAGAAGCAGTAAGACATGCCCTTGCTGACAGGACAGCCAAAGAAGCAGCAATGCGACCACTTTCGGGAAGATTCCAGCAATCCAGCTGGATCCAAAAAAAAATATTCTTAAAATGTTTAAAAGAGACAGATTAAGAACAACACGTTCGAAACGCATCCTCTTTTGGGCTGATGTTGACCCTGTATTGGACTTTTTAACATGATTTAAAAATAAAAATGTATACATTTTAAGAAAAACATTTTTGGACTGGATTGCTGGAATCTTCCTGGATTACTTGTTCAAGCCTTGCCGACTTTCCCTCCGTCCACAGTCCAAAATGTAATGGTCTCCACTGAGCAGATGAGCTGGACAAAACTTTTTTTCTTACCACAGAAACAGTCAGCCAATCTGTGAAGAAGAAAGGAAAGATGGAAAGTCTTGGGAAAATATTGTCCGGACCCAAAAAAGCAAGTCTCAGAAGAAGAAGAGGACTGAGATAGGGTGAGATAGGGTGTGGCTGTGGGCTCCGTGAGACCATAGGAAGTGGCTAGGGACCTGCTTTTACTGCCAGCCAAAGAGATATGAAAGACCTTGGGGACAGAACTGACCCTACACACGCCATACCATCCACAGAATAGAGGGAGGGTTGAGAGGTTGGGGCAGTGTAGGAAGCAAGGGCATGAGAGTCTTCCCCTTGTGCTGAAACCAGATATGATGTGACCTTCCAAGGTTTCCTGATGATCAGCACTGCTGTAAAGGTGGATGGGAGAGCCACATAGATCCACGCATCCCACTACAAAAAGATGTCGGACCTGGGACCAGAAGATGACTATGCATGTTGCCTTTGATGATGTCTCACCATCACCGCCTGAGGACTGAGGAATATGAGGCCCTGAGTGCAACCGACCCTGATGAATATGAACTGATGAGAGGACTGATGAGAGGACTACCATCACCTCTTTTCCCCACTGAATAACATGTGCCAGCATGAAACATAGCCATGAGGACAGTCAAGAGGATCTGACTTCCTATGCATAGTCTGTTAGGTGAGGAGGTTCATCCACAAGAGATGGGTTATCTCATAGGCAAGTGAGGTAACCATCGGCATTAGGATAGATTGATAGACTCGACGAAAGTAAGGACAAAAATTGTTGGCTATCTCCAAAGGGGGGAATGTTATGGACATGGTTATGGACTGTTATGAGTATTAAGAATTATATGAAGATATCCAAAAAGCAGGACTTAAAATGGCACTTGCACTGTGTACAGCACCTATATTTGCATTGAGACATCATAAGACTCACAAGACATTCTGGGACTTTCTTGTGATGAGTGAATCATGCTGACTTAGCTTAATACAAAATGAGGAAACACATATATAGTACATATACTGTATATCTCAAAATAAGCTTTTTTTTGCAGTTTACCCAATAGGAGACATGTTTCATATTTTTGGCTCCTAGCCAACTGATCTCTAAATGTATCTGAACTTCCACAATTAAACTAGTCATTTCTTCTTAGATTCGTGCACACATCACTGGTCTTGTGGATGAATGGCATGTATGCTACTGACAAATGACTCATATGATTTGGAAGTAGACAGGTTTAAGATGTGGATGCATAGCTTGGATTGCATCACCCTAAATTATGCCCCCCTTAACAGCGGATCCAGACTTTTACAGTCCGGGTTCGCCCATCACTACTATTGACCACCAATTCAGTCAACCAATAAAATATGCCAAATTCTGCCAGATTTGAGCACAAAACTGCACTTTACCATGTAGATGTGTGACGCCCTGACACAACTAGGTAGTCACAGATAGGCCCCCGTACAACACCATCCCTCACCTAGGTGACACACAGCCGACCTGAAACCCTAGTCACCACCCTTAGGGAAAGAAAAACACACCAGTGGGCGGGACCAGGTGGTTGGACACGCCCACCAGGGGTGGGAAAACAAGCAGACAAGTTTGGTAGTTCAAGTTGAGAGGAGTGTGGGCTGGAGCTAGGTGTAGCTCCAGCAGAGGAAGTTCAAGTTGAACGGCGCCAGGGCCGGAGCCCTGGTGCCTTTGGCTAGGTGGCAGACGGTAGTCTCCGTCAGCAGGAGACGGGAAGATGGCTCGGCAGATCCGAGGTGGACCGGGACAGGGTTGTAGCCCGCCGGTACCGACACGGAGAACTGACCCGGAAACCGTAGCACAGAGGGGGTATCCGGACCCTGAAGCCAGGACTGAAACCAGCGGCCTAGCTAATTAACCGATTGAGGGCAGGATTATAGGTCCTGTCCCACCCAAAGTCCCTAAAAGAAAACAACAGCCCACCGATAGGGATAAGGCCACCGCCAGAGACCATAGATCCCACGGGCCAGCATCTGTGGGCACGACTCCTCAGGCCACATCCAGCCGGGAACGGACTCCTGAGTTCCAGACCAGGCAGTCCACCATACACAACACAAGTGCAGAGTAAAAGGACAGTGTCCACCAGCCTGGGTGGGGGACCTGAATGCAACCGGCCACGGCGGCCGGCCACCAGCACCTTGGTTTACCAAAAGACTCGTGTGATTCATTTACTGTGAGTAACCAAACATCCCCCCGCACGTCCGGGCGCGCCGGCCCTTACCATCGCTATACCCTGCACAAAGACACTGAGTCTCGGGGTAACCATCCCTACCCACGGAGGGGTTAACATCCAGCTGCCACTACATCTCCTCCGGGTGCCCCACAACAGCAGCGGTGGTGTCCCACCTCACCACACACAGTGGGTGGCGTCACAAACTTAATACGGCCTAGCCCGTACATCTACGCCCCCCTTTTTATTCGGAATGTCCGCGAGACTCCAGGGTCCGGAGACCCTCGAGCCACCCGCAGAAGATCCGAACCCGAGCAGTAGTGGCTGCTGGCACGAGGGCGGCACACACCGAAACTTGGCGTCATGAACAGGATACAAACCCGTCCACCTACCTGGTGGAAGTGCGCCTTGAATTGGACAGTCAGCGGTGATCCGTTGAGAAATTTTCAGAAGTTGCCATTTTTGCCGGCATTTTTGGGCGCGAAAACTGCAGCCCAGCATCTTCTTTCCCGAGAAAAGGGCGCAAAGCTGAAGCCCCGCCCCCTGGGAACACAGCCGGAAGGTGAACCCCGAGGTCGTAAAACGAAACTTAGTAGCCGCTTAATGGAGTGCTTGCAAAAGATGAAGGGGGAGAAGCGGGAAGATGTCTGCGCCTAACCCCGATGGCGGAGTGGCGCCGGCTGATGGAGAGGCGGCGCCCGCAGATGTGGCAGATGACGGAAATGTGGCGGCTCCCGCTCCCAGGGGCCGATCTCCTTGCCCTACGTGCCCGGTGCTGCCTGGTTACCCCAGTATGATGGGAAACCCGATGCCCTGCAGGTATTCAAGAAGAAAATATGTACTATTCTTGATTTGTATGCCATGACTGGCAAGCAGCGTGCATCTGTGGTACTCGGGCAGCTGACCGGCGCCGCTGAGTAGGAGGTGGAGACTTGGGCGGACGCTGACTGGGTCTCGGTAACCGCCATTTTTGACAAACTACAGGTTGCTTTTGAAACCCGTACCGAGGCGGAGTTGCGGATGCAGTTCTATAACTGCCGACAGCGCCCACAGGACAGTATCCGAGACTACGCCTTGAGGCTGCAGACGGCCCTACGCACGCTGAAACAGGTGAACCCTATTAATGAGGCTGAGAGCAACAAAATGCTGGTAGAGCAGTTCCTGTAGGGGCTAGGGTCCGCTGAAGATTGTAAACAACTACGGCTCTGGTCTCTGGAACACTTGGACTTGACCTTTGCAGTTCTAAAAGACCGGGCCATTAAAGCACTACAGATGGACGATGCTGGTGCCCCCAACCCGCCATCTTGGCCGGCTGACACCGCTCCCGTCTTGGTAGCAGCCCCCTTGTTGGCCCTACCGGCCACCGCAGCAACGGCCGGAACTCTGAAGGACTTGTCATCGCAAGTCCAGCGCCTGAGTGATGACGTCACCAGGATCCTCGCCCCCTTACAGCTACCATCGAAAGCCAAGCCAGCGGAGATGATACAGCTCGCCGACAGCCCGGAAGACATCCCTTGGATGCAATGGAAGAGGAATAACGACAGCCGGTATGGACCACCCATCTGCTACAAGTGCAACAAGACTGATCACTACTCCCACCGGTGTCCTTTAAGTGAGCAACCCCTGAGGCCAGACAGTGATACCCCACCAGAGAAGTTAGAAGAGTAATGTCAGGAGCTACATGTAGGCACCGAATCTACACCTGCACATCACAAAGGAGGGGTGTATCAGGTAGTGCAAGAGTATTACCAGGTATGTAGTAAACACCCATTAGATTTCAGGAGGATCAAAGGGGTTCAGCACCATATTCCCACTGGCACACATCCACCTATCAAAGAGAGGTATAGGCCGATTCCACCTGCACATTACCAGTGCGCCAAAGACATGTTGAGGAACATGAAGGTGGCAGGGGTCATCCGTGATAGTTGTAGTCCCTGGCCAGCTCCGTTGGTCCTGGTGAAGAAGAAGGACGGCACCATGAGAATGTGTGTGGACTACCGGAAGATTAACCAGATAACGCATAAAGATGCGTACCCTCTTCCTCGCATTGAAGAATCGTTGGCTGAGCTAAAGACAGCTAATTATTTCTCTACTCTTGACTTTACTAGTGGCTATTGGCAGGTGTCGGTTGCGGAAGGAGACTGCAAGAAGACTGCGTTCGCTACCCCGATGGGTCTCTGCGAGTTCAACAGCATGCCTATTGGGTTGTGTAACGCCCCAGGAACCTTCCAGTGGCTCATGGAGTGCTGCTTGGGACACCGCAACTTCGAGACAGTTCTGCTGTACCTGGATGACGTTATCGTCTACTCTAAGACGTATGAGGCCCGTTTGGAACACCTCGCTGAAGTGTTTGAAGCCCTCTCCAAATACGGGATGAAATTGAAACCCTCTAAGTGCCATCTGCTGAAGCCCAGAGTCAGGGCCGGCTCCAGGTTTTTGTGGGCCCTGAGCGAAAGAGTCTCAGTGGGCCCCATCCACACATAGACATGCACAGATACATACACATACAGGCATACGTACTCATACTTATTTAAAGAGAAATTCACAAAAACACATAAATAGACATAAATCTAGATACAGTCATATACACTGACATACACAGATACACATCATACATACACACACATTATTTTTATATATTTATCCTGTATATATATTTCTAATATTGGGAAGCCGGCAACAGCCTCACTCACCTCCCCGCTTGTCTAACAGACATGGTCGCACATAGAGCACACTAACACTGCTGTATATACATCACAAGAGAGGCTGGGGACAAACAGATTACTGGGGGAATATATATTACTGAGGAAAGGGGTATACAGCAATGGGGGGCATACAGCTCTAGAGGAGGGCAGTGACTGAGGTGGGGGGGACAAACAGCTGTGAGGTGGGGGGTGACATGCAGCTCTGGGGGTATACAGCTCTGGGGTGGGGGGACATACAGCTCTGAGGGGGTATACAGCACCTGGGTGGAGGGAACATACAGCTCTGAGGGGGTATACAGCACCTGGGTGGAGGGGACATACAACTCTGGGGGTATAGTAGTTTGCAGCCCCCATATTGTGTTATGAAGCCCCCATTGTCCTCCATATAGTATTATGTAGCCCCCATATGCACTATGCAGCCCCCATATAACATTAAGCAGCCAGCCCCAATATAGCACAATGCAGACCTAGATAGCATTAGGCACCTTCATGTAGTATACAGCCCACATATAGCACAATGCAGACACATATAGCATTAGGCACCTTCATGTAGTATATAGCCCACATATAGCACAATGCAGACACATATAGCATTAGGCACCCTCATGTAGTATACAGCAACTAAATACCACAGTGCAGAGCCAGATATCATTAGGCACCCTCATGTAGTATATAGACCCTATATACCACAGTGCAGAGCCAGATAGCATTAAGCACCCTCATGTAGTGCAGAGCCCCTATATAGTACATTGCAGAGTCAGATAGCATTAGGCACCCTCATGTAGTATACAGCCCCTATATACCACAGTGCAGAGCCAGATAGCATTAGGCACCCTCATATAGTACACAGCACCTATATCGCACAGTGCAGAGCCAGATAGCATTAGGCACCCTCATGTAGCATACAGCTTGTATATAGCACAGCCTGTATATAGCACAGTGCAGAGCCAGAGAGCAATAGGCACCCTCATGTAGCATACAGCTTGTATATAGGCTATATACAAGCTGTATGCTACATGAGGGTGCCTATTGCTATTTGGCTCTGCACTGTGCTATATACAGGCTGTGCTATATAACATAGCACAGCCTGTATACAGCACAGTGCAGAGCCAGATAGCAGTAGGCACCCTCATGTAGAATACAGTGATTAATACTCAGTGGCGTAACTAGAGTTTGATGGGCCCTGGTGCAAAATTTGGACCGGGGCCCCCCTCCACGTACACCGACACTTAGGGTACGGAATAATGAAACTGACACTTGGGGTACAGGATAATGACGCTGACACTTGGCTCTTACCCTCAGCACCCAGGTTTCCCATGATCTGAAATCCCTCTATCAGCACCCAGCTTTCCCATGTTCTGATATCCATCTTGTCCTCAGCACCCAGCTTCCCCATGCTCTGCTATACCTCTTTCCCTCAGCACCCAGCTTTCCCATATCAGAGCATGGGAAAGCTGGGTGCTGAGAGATGTACAGCAGAGCATGGGAAAGCTGGGTGCTCAGGGAAAGAGCCTTTTTCCCTCAGGACAAAACATTTCCATCCCATACTTGTATCTTTGTCCCCCCTTGTATATAGATCTCCAAATACTATAATGGCCCCCACATAGCCTTCCGTATAATATAAATGGTCCCACATAACCCTTGATATATTAGAATGCCCCCCCATAGTTCTCCATGTATTACAATGCATTTCCCCAAAGTTCTCCATGTATTATTCACCCCATAGTCCTCCATATATTATACTGCACCACATAGGCCTCCAGTTTTATAACGCACACCCATAGTCCATGTATAAGGTAGCCTCCATAGTCCTCCATATATTATAATGTAGCCCCCATAGTCCTATATGTATTATAATGTAGCGCCATAAATCATCATTTTGTATTATGCAGCCCCATACTCCTCCATGTATAATGCACCCCTAGTCCATGTATAAGGTGTCCTTTATGTTTATTATGTAGTCCCATAGACCTCCATGTATCATGCAACCAGCACCCCCAGGCCTCCATGTGTCATGCAGCCAGCAAAATAAAAAAACAAGTACCTCTCTTCTCCTTCCGACCGCGGTAGTTACTCCCCTGCCCCCATATCTCACACACCCTGCTCCCCATACAGCCTGCACCCCCATATCACACACACTACACCCCCATATGTCACACACCCTGATCCCCATACAGCCTGCACCCCCATATCACACACACTACACCCCCATATCTCACACACCCTGCTCCCCATACAGCCTGCACCCCCATATCACACACACTACACCCCCATATCTCACACACCCTGCTCCCCATACAGCCTGCACCCCCCAGATCACACACACTACACCCCCATATCTCACACACCCTGCTCCCCATACAGCCTGCACCCCCCAGATCACACACACTACACCCCCATATCTCACAGACCCTGCCCACATATCTCACCCTGCCTGTACCCCAACTTACCCCTCTCAAACACTCTGCACCCCTTCACATCCTTCTGTCACAGTCTGCAGCCATCATATGCCACTCACCATGCAGCCCCCCTCCCCCTCATGTCCCCTCTTTTCTTATTACCAGTCATGTGTCCAAATCTCCTTCAGGATTCAGTATCTTCTCCTGCTTTCTGCCCATTATCCTGTGTCTCCTCCCACACAGTCACATGGGCGTGACGTCATCGCAGGTCCTGCAGGATGGCTTATTCCGTCGTCTGTGCAGCTCAGAAACGGCTGGTGGGCCTCTCCAGGTCAGGGGCCCCTCTGCTGACACTGGGCTCCCCTGACTCACAGGCCGGCCCCCTGACGGTCGCATTGTCGGCCACTACACAGCGGCACTTCACATAGGGGCCCGGCATCCGGCTCTGCAGAGCGGCTGCCGGGCCCCTATATGTACTAGTGCCGCTGTGTAGTGGCCGGCCTGTGAGTCAGGGGAGCCCAGTGTCAGTAGAGGGGCGGCTCACTTCTCCTCGTTCCCCCGCTGATCCGGTCTCTTCGGCGCTTCGTCCATTGCTGTCGCTCGCTCTGACCTCTCAGCAGGCGCGCAGTGATGACATCACCGCGGTCCTCTGCAGAGCTGTCAGAACGCCGACAGTCACAGCGGGGAGAATGATAAGAGAGAGAGCGCGCCGCTCACTCTCTCATCATTGCTCTCAATTGTAACAGCACGGCCACCGGGTCCCCCTGAGTAGCGGTGCACCACTCCTGCCACCGCGAGTGGGCCCCCCGGCAGCTCAGGGCCCCGGCATTTGACCGGGTTTGCCGGGTGCTGGCGCCGGCCCTGCCCAGAGTGCAGTACCTCGGGCATGTTGTGAGTGCCGAAGGTGTGGCCCCGGATCCAGAGAAGGTCACAGCCATCCAGAGTTGGCCGCAGCCTACCACAGTTAAAGAGGTGAGGCAGTTCCTGGGCCTGGTGGGCTACTACCGTCGCTTCATCAAGGGTTACACCAAGATGGCAGCCCCCATGCAGGTCCTCCTAGTGGGACAGACTAAGAATGGCAGAACTCCCAGGCCCCCATACGCCTGGGTTGAAAAGCATGAAGAATCCTTTCAGCAATTGAAGTCGGCCCTAACCGGAGAAGAAATTCTGGCCTACCCTGACTATGGCCTCCCGTTCATCCTCTATACCGACTCCCTCACAGCACAGCGCGTCCCGTCTCTTGCTTGCAGCGTTCTGCTGTGAGGGAGGGGGAGCAGGGAGCAGATGCGCTGTGACAGCGGTGAAATACCGCTCACAGCTCAGTGAGTGAGGAAGAATGTAGCCGGCTGCACGGATGTGACGTGTGCGGCATTTGACAGTGACGTCACTGGACGGGGAACAGCGGTCTGCAATAGCACCTCTCACAGGCACTATTGCCAACACAAGGTATTTGAGAGAAACATTGTGTCTCAATGTAATATCGATCTAGACAATAAAAAATATGGGTGAACCATCCCTTTAAGACTAAGTGGAGCCCTCCTTCCATCCAGCTGCTAATTATCAGCATTCTCCATGTGCTTAATTACTTCCATCTACCCTGGACTGGTGCTGGTGATATTATTCAATTCATTCAAGCTCTGGTTGCAAGCAAGTGGCTTGTACTCAACTGTGGTGTTGTTGCAGTAACTTTGCTGAACTTCTACCTGAGTCATCTGTGGATAAATAGTTCATGCGTTTTCCCCTGTGTGTCCTTCTTGTTGTCTTCTTTAGTGTTTAGAGGGGTTGACAAAGGGCTCATCCCTCCCATTCCCTATTGAGGGTCCAGCACTAGGGATACCTATGGTCAGGTATCCGGCTTGGCGCATAGGTGTGGAACCTATCTGGGGCAGTGAGGGACCCCAGTGACCAGCGATAGGTTTGGTCAGGGGTCCCCATCTTCCCTTTCCCCTTTCTCCCTTTCTTTGTTCGCTTGATACTTCCCCGTACTTAGCGTGACAATTATCACTAGAATGTTTAATTAGTGTGAGTTGTTTTTTTTATCTTTCGGGCATTTCATATTTTTGAATTGAAAGGAAAATTAATAGTTGTAAAGCAAAATATTTACACAATAAAGCTGACTGAAGTTAATTATCTAAACTTGATGGAAAACCAATTTTTCATTGAAAATATCTAATTTTGGTAATTCCTTTCTCTTAAGCTTTGACTTTGAATTTAAGTGATTTCTTCAGATCTTCAGCCCAGTAAGATTGATTTAATAAGTCTTTTTTTTTTTATTTAGAAGACAATCACGGGATCCTGGATTAGCGGTTTGTCCTCAATCTTTTCCTGCAGCT